>NC_139225.1:57028782-57628782 GCF_055691185.1 Crinia signifera | reverse complement strand
TCACCACTCGTATAAATTTCACACACATAAAAAATCATATTCTTCAAAATTTTCTTTTTGAAAGGTTTACAAAGTGAAAACAATAAATACACAACTTAGTCACAGAATCACATTAGTTTGTGCTAACACAAAGAGTGAAAAGTGTACAACAAAAGCAATACACTACACAAAGAAACCATATAATAACAATAGTGCATTTGCATGTAACATCTTAATAAAGATTAATAAAGCAAACAAGCAGAGTGTTCTTTATGTTTCTAAATAGGATACAGGAACTGGTTACTTCTAAATTATACCATAAGGTGAGGTGTAAACACATTTTCTTCAGGCTTCCTTCAGAACAACAGAGTAAGAACAAGAAGGGCGATATGTAATAGGTTGCAATTTTTTCAAACAAGCCAGAAATCACTTGAAAATTCTAGCAATTTTTTAGTAATGGGAACGTGTGATATTTTAGTAAAAGTGTGATTTTTACTAACCGAAGTGTGCAATTTTTGTAGTAATATAAAAAAAGGTGTGGGGTCCCCCCAGAGCATAACCAGCCCTGGGCTCTTTGAGCCTCTCCTGGTTTCCCAAATACAGGGGGGGGGGGTGCAATTAACTTGGGTCCCCCCATATTTAAGAAATTAGAACACGGCTCTTGGACTGGTCCTTGTTACAAAAATATGGGGGACAAAAATGATAGAGTTCCCCATATTTTGGAATCAGCCCAGGCTCCAACAGCCAGCAGTGTAATGCCACAGCTGGGGGAAACTTAATACAAGGTTCCCCGACCACTTTACCACCCTGGCTGGTCAGCCCTGGACAGGATCCCTGGGGGAGTGAGGACCCCCAATAAAGAGGTCCCCCCCCAGGCTCAACCAATTCAGGGCTGTCCACGGCACCTCTGGGCAGTGTGTGCCAGGCTGATTTTTTTTAGGCGTAAAAAAATAGAGAAAAAACTAACATTGCTGTGGAACAACAGGTCCAAGTAAGCCTCCATCCGTATGCAGGGACTTGGAGAACCACAAGACCCAGCATGCATAGCATTAAAGGGCCACTAGGACTTGTTAAAAATAAACATAGCATGACCAATGTTAAAAATAAACATACACCCAGAGCAGTATAACTTTAATAACATACACGCATTCACACATTTAAACATACACATTCACCTTGCCACGTGCTCCACCACAGGTCGATTCCATTGTTCAGTTATAGTTCAAGGTTTAAGGTTTAAAAATTGCTCTCTCCAAACCCTGCACTTGAAGAGCTGCACCTGTGTATAGTCAGATTTGCTACTGAGGGAAATCCCAGTGACGTCATCAGTTTTGTCCACTGTCTGGGTCTGTCTCCCATTCCTAAAGACAAGGGGCCAAATCACTGACAAGGCAAATGGGTACTTATATGTTAGTTGGGCGCCCACTAAGCTATTTGCTTAGTTTTCCGCGGCCGCTCGCCACGCTTTGGGCTCGGTAGCTCGCTGCGCTCGCCACGCTATATAAAATCAACTCCATGCCGACATGGATAGTGGGGTTATGAACGTACTAACTATAGTGGGTGCCCAACTAACATATATAAGTACCGTCAAATGTAATGCCGACAAACTTGGGCGGCATTACCTTTGTCCAAAATTCTATCTCCCATGGGATAATCTAGATCAGTGGGCCTGAGTAAGAAATGGACACGTCTTTGGACACAGCTGCTGTATGAAAATATGCAATAACAGCAGGAGGCATCTTGAGGAATTAAACTTGGATGTGGAAAAAAGGAATAAATTCCTTTTGAGAGGATTGCGCTACAGGGTATGGAGCAGCTTGATGTATAAGGAAGGTAAAAAATGTAGGTTTTTTTTACAAGCGCTTGTAAAAAAACCTACATTGAGGAATTAAACGCCACCTATTGTATATGCTTGTGGGATTCACTACGATGTGTCTTCCTATCAAATCCCCTGGCATGGTTGGGAGGGAATATGGCAACAGGAGGGGCAGTTTTTCACCAGGGTGTGCACTATAGGACTTGGACTTGCTCTTCGCAGCTTACTGAGTCAACCAGAATCAGGCTCACTATGTAATGAAGAAAGTCAACCAGCATCTTCCCATGCAGTATCCTGAAAGCCTTCTTCATGAGATCTTTAAGAGTGAAAGAAAACAAAGCAGTGCCTCATGAAATAATCATGGGTTATCAGGTTATCATTATTTGTTTTGACAGTGTAGTTGTATCCATTGTTTGCCTATTTTTTAATTACTCATTTAGAAACATTACTCTCTCTCTCTCTCTCTCTCTCTATCTCTCTTTATATATATATATATATATATATATATATATATATATATATATACATTTTTTTTTGTGGTTCAAGATCTCAAGGACTATCGGCAAGAACTCTGTTGTTAATTGACTGAGACTGAAGTCTTTCTTAGACTTAGTAATATTAATCCAACAAAACAGTACCAACTGGAATTAAAGAATTTGTTGTCTGAAGCTGTCAAAAGGGGCAAAATCTCATCAAAGATATATAAAACTATGTGGCCGAAGGTCCCTGTGATATATTCTTTACCTAAGGTCCACAAGATTTGTGATCTACCTCCTGGTACACCCATTATTGCAGGTCGGGACTCTCTATACCAACCTGTGGCCCAGTTGTTGGATTTTCTCTTGCAACAATTGTTATTATTGAAGAAGCCTTCCTTAAAGACGCTACAAGTTTTCTGCAATTAATTGATGGGATTGGGGTTGTCTCTGAAGGAACCCTAATGGTTTGTCTAGATGTCTGCAGCCTTTATACCTCCATTCCCCATGATTAGGGGCTGGAGGCTGTTTTCAATTTTATTAGAAAATATCTTGAGCCAATGGTATTCGATCATGATTTATTTTGCTAATTACTAAGTTTGACATTTAGGCGGAATTACTTCCTATTTGATGGGGCTTATTATTTGCAATTATGGGAGTGTGCCATGGGCTCTGCCGTGGCCCCCTCACTGGCAAATATTTACATGTCCAGAAGGAATGTATGTTCTTGAATTGATGTGAGTCAATATCTATTAGCATACACCCGCTATATAGATGACATTTTCTTTTTGCTGACAGGAGGTAAAAAACACAATGGTGAGTAATGCGCTGCTGGGTAGATTGTGTCAGTTTATACTCCGAATAGCACTGCTAGTACAAGATGAAGTCGGACACACTGTTTGTATATGGTAACAATTTATATTCTAAAAGATGTAGCATAAAATCACAATGAAATACATTTGCAAGACACAAAAATAAACAGTTAAGAAAAATAATAAAATAACATTTTTATATATATAATTAAATTAAAAAATGTATGTATAAAGAACTTAATTAGCAGCAATGGATGTTTTTGGGTCTCCCAGAATTATATAGGGCTTGGTTATTTGTATCCAATATAGATTTGCATAGGTGGTTAGTAAACGTGTCCACAGACTGTTAGTACATATGAATCACATATGAATAATGTATATTCAGTATAATGAATTAGTGAGCTGGAGGGTATGCATAATAGATGGCAGTCTTTTAGCATGTAAGCAAACACGCAATTAGAAGTATTCAGCCATGTAAGTAATAGGCGCAGAAGCAAAATTAGTATGCAGCGGTATGTTTATAGCTTCTTTCAACTCTCTTTTGCTCACTTCAATTACTCGCTGTTTTTTTTTTAACTCTGGACTATATAAAGAGGAGGTAGTTCAGTTTTTTCACCCCTTAGTTGATGGGCAGTGCTGTTTGCTGTGCCGCTATCATTCCGTGGAAGGCAGTCGGTGCTAATCCCGTGTGGGGTACCTCCAACATATGCTGACAGCCTGTGCTTCCCCAAATGTGGCCAGGCTGTCCAAATGTAGCGGCTGTAAGCATCCCTGCTGGAAGGGAATTCAGGTGAATCGTCAGGGGTGATAGAAGCAACTGCAGCGTGAAGAACAGCGGGAGATCCAAGCGCCAAAGGATAATGATGTCATCTCGTTTTGTTTCCTTGGTTACCGGGAAACTTTCTCAAGATGGATTCCGACATTCGGTCAGAACTCTATTTATAGGTTGAAGTGTGTCTAATTAATGAATTGATCAATCAATTTAGCAAGTCCAACATCTTATATGTAATATCATTTAGACCAAACATAGTACAACAGTTCACGTATCATATTTTCAAAACAGTGTGTCAAATCATTATTAACCACTTATTTCTATATACAACCCTATTAAAGCGCTTTTGTGAACTGGATACACGATTTTATATCTGTTTGCAGTGATCAAAACCTTTCCTCTATTTGCTGACAGGTGGTGTTGAAAGACTTGAGAGGTTGATTAATCATGTGAATCATGTGAATTCTGTGGAATCCATGATTAGATATACTGCTACTTGGAGAACCAGCGTAACACATTTTTTGGACGCAGCCATTAGAATTGAGGCTGGTAGGATTAGTACAGACGTGTATTTCAAAAGATGTAGACCGTAATACTTTCCTTATGGCATCTAGTCACCACCCTCCGGCGTTAAAACACGGTCTCCCATTGTCACAAATGATGCGGATTGCCCGGATCATGAGTGACAGGGAAATGGTGGATCATCGTCTGGATTCGCTCATTGTTGAATATATTCAAAGAGGTTATGATTCTCAGACCTTACATGAGCAGAAAAGACACGTAATGAGTCTTCCAAGGTCTCAACTGTTTGTTTAAAAAAACAGAGACTCTGCTATGGTTCTCCCATGGACCAGCACTTTTCTGCTGCCAACCCAGTGATTCGACACGCTATCAATGCCTTGTGGCCAATTATAAAAAACAATACCGTTGTGCCATGGCTACAGTCCTTAAGATCTTTTGTCGTTTTTAAAAGATGGTATAAACTAAAAGATCGGCTTATGAAAACTGATATTACCGGTAGGGGTATTCAACGGCCACCCAACACATTCTCCAAACCTCCAGGATGTTACAGTTGTTTTTCATGTGCCACCTCTAAACATACTGTAATATGTCATTCCTTTAAACACCCACACTCAGATAAATTATTCACTATTAGACATGTCTTGAATGGCAAAACTACTCATATAACCTACACGATAGTGTGCCCTTGTGGTCTGTGCTATATTGGACAGACCATGAGGAGTGATTAGAGTTTATACTTTATCTGACCGCCTAGTTCTCCTGTAAAACTCTGTAACACATGTCCCCCGCTGGCCAGTGCTGTCAGTGCGCTCCTTCCTGGTGCATGGAACGCAAACCGAGGGTTGCTTATCAACTTCCTCTCTGCGTCCGTGACAGGAAGTGAGCAGCTATGACTTCCTGCGGCGGTGGGCCGGTGCTCTGAGGTCCAGGGACCCAGTGGCAACAGGTAGGTATAAGTTTGGGGTGCACATTTGCTGTAGGAGGGGTCTTAGGACAGGGTTTGTCCCCTGAAACGTTACCCATACCTGCTACTAAAATCTTGGTATTTTTCTATGACTCAGGCACCGGAGCAAGTTGTGATTAACCGATTGAGTGCCAGCAGTATTAGAATTATATTATATTATATATATATATATATATATATATATATATATGTAGACAGTTCCAATGTAGATCATTAGAGAGGGCACTCACCACTAGTTGCAAATAAAATCTGTATTTAATTGACAGAAGTCAGCATAGATGTGTCGACGTTTCAACCCCGGAGGGCCGTTTTCAAGACAGAGTCAGCACAGTGATGTGTCATCAAAGAAAGTCAGGCATATACATAAATAGTGGGCAAAAAAGTATTTGGATAGCCACTAATTGTGCATTTTGACCCACTTAAAAAATGAGAGATCTGTAATTTCCATCATACAGATAGGTACTTCAACTGTGAGATTCAGAATGTGGGGGAAAAAAGTTAAACTCAATACTTTATAATATAACCTATGAGGTCAAACGTTTCCTGTAGTTCTTGACCAGGTTTGCACACACTGTAGCACAGTAGTTTGGCCCACTTTTCCATGCAGATCTTCTCTAGATCAGTCATGTTTTGGGTCTGTCGCCGGCAACACTGACTTTCATCTCCCTCCACAGATTTTCAATTGGGTTGAGGTCTGGAGACTGGCAAGGCCACTCCAGGACCTTGACATGCTTCTTAAGGAGCCGCACCTTACTCACCTGGGCAGTGTGTTTGGGGTCATGCTGGAAGACACTTTATATTCTCAACTCCACGCCGACGTGGATAGTAGGGGTATGAAAAGTTCGGAGGACGCGTACCGCCGCCCCTCGCGGGCTCGCTGCGCTCGCCACGCTTCGGGTTGGCGTCAATCGTGGGGTGACGACGGGCCCATATACAATGTTAAATGGGTCATATTGGCCCATTTCTCATTGTTTCCTATGTGAGATGGACTTAATCAAGTCCATCTCATCTTGTGCCATTATAATGGCACAAGACCGACGCGATGCTCCCGATTTCAATGTTAAAAATAATTTAACATTGAAGCCTATGGCAAAATCGCGGGCATCGCGTCGGTCGCGTCGGGGGCAATGTTTATGCACGTGACCGACACGATGCCCCCAATTTTGCCTTTGCCGGCAAAATGGACCTGATTTCAAAGGAAATTGGGTCCATCGCGGGCATCGTGTACCTTAACTTTAAGGTACACGATGCCCGCGATTGTGGCCGTTCTAGGAAACAAGTACCGAATATTTTAATAAAAACGTTTCTAAATGTTTATCTTTATTGAATGTCAATTTTAATTCTATTGATGTTCACACCCTCAGAGATCTCCTGTATTGTTCAATATATATATATTTTAGGTTTTGTTCCTGTGAATACAACACGTTTATTTCAAAGACCCCGGAGTGCCAGTCTGCATTTATTATATATATATATATATATATACTGTAGAAATAACTGAGTCACTCCAGGGGACTTAGAATAATCAATGAAGAAGTCTTTTATCTGGTACAGATACGCATATGCAGATAGGTCGACGTTTCAATACATTAAGTATTTTCCTCAAGACAGCATATGAGCGATTACCCGCACGGCGGCGGGAGTACAATATAATGTATTATATTGTACTCCCGCCGCCGTGCGGGTAATCGCTCATATGCTGTCTTGAGGAAAATACTTAATGTATTGAAACGTCGACCTATCTGCATATGCGTATCTGTACCAGATAAAAGACTTCTTCATTGATTATTCTAAGTCCCCTGGAGTGACTCAGTTATTTCTACAGTATCCTAAACCCACTGTAGGCACCCGGGGCAGTTGCTCAGCAATTGGAGTGCCGGCTCATTTGCACCGAATATATATATATATATATATATATATATATATATATATGAATGTGTGGTGCACTGAGCGCTACAACCTGATTTAGTGATAATTGTGATGTGACAATAAATATGATAATAATATATAATATATAATACACTCCAAGAAGATACAAGGGGCTGCAAAAAGTCTCTGGTGGTCACGTTTTTCCGACGTGACCGGTTTGTAGGTATAGTCAATGATAGACAGCTGCGCCTTCAGTGTAAAAGTGAGAATCCTTAAATAATAAAGTGATGTGTACGCACATCACTTTATTATTTAAGGATTGTCACTTTTACACTGAAGGCGCAGCTGTCTATCATTGTCTCTCTCTCTATATATATATATATATATATATATATATACATATATATATTACTGTGAAGATTCGGCACTCCACTTTCGGAAAGTTCAACTTGCCCCGGGTGCCCTCAGAAGGATACACACTTGTTCAAAGAAAGACTGCGTCACTCCAGGGGTCTTGTTAATGAGTTTTTAGTATAACAGAATTTGTATAGACATTACAGATACATGCGTGTGGTCGACGTTTCGATGCCTTACGACATCTTGGTCACGACCACATGTATCAGAGAAAATACAGACATGAATAACCGCACGGCGGCGGGCATTGAAATAAATACTTACATCAGCCTGCGTGTTCACTGCGGCAGCCGGCAGCAATCAGCGTTCTCTCCTCCCGGAGGGGCAGAGTCCACTGCTGATGACGTCATCTCCGACTGCTGCTAGGCAACGCAGCTAGTTGGGACGCCGTCCGATTCTCATTGCCAACTGTGTCCATGTCGACTGTATCGACATTCGGGTAAAAAAAACAGTGAAAAACCCATGTCGACCTTATGACCAGTCGTCCTTCCTCATGTCGACCTTTATGCAAATTCGAACTTAAGTCATGTCGACCTTGGCCCATGTCGACCTTAAGTCAGGTCGACCTTCCTGCCAGTCGACCTAGTGGGGTCGACCTAATGACTGTAGACCTAAGTATGGTCTGACAGATGTACCGATTCCGTCTCTATCTGTGCGGAGTTTGTATATTCTCCTCGTACTTGCATGGGTTTCCTCCGGGTACTCCGGTTTCCTCCCACAATCCAAAAATATACTGGTAGGCTATATTCCCTACCACATGTGTGTGTGTGTACATGTGGTAGGGGATATAGATTGTAAGCTCCACTGGGGCAGGGACTGATGTGAATGTTCAACTATACTCTACACAGCGCTGCGGAATATGTATGCACTATATAAGAAACTGTTAATAAATAAATAAATAAGTAATAGTGGTTAATCTATTGACTGTTAACTTAATGCATGTCGACCCAAAGTATTATTATTATTTATCTCAGAATAAAATAATAATCTTATTTGTTGAAATGTATAGAAAAAAAGTTATATCATTATACAGAATGTGATAATCCAATATAATATACAGTATAACATTACAACTGAAAATAAAGAGATCTTGTCTGCTTTCTCACTATTTTAGTACTGTATCGTGTTGTTATTTCTCATACAGTTATTTAAATTCCCTGTATAATTTTTGTTTTTATCTAGTGATCCTTTAATATATTAAGATATTGTACATCAGACATAAATAGCACAGGATGCTGTTCTATAGAATGTCTTATTTAAGGCAGTAACTGTGTACAAGCCCAATCGATTTCCTTCTAATATGTTAGCACATGTCTCATCCTCCTGAAAGCATCTATTCTACAGTACTGTACTGTATGTTGAGAGGAATATAGGTTAATTGCCTTTCCTCACACTTGGGTGTCTTGAACATTTTATTCGTGACACATTCTAGCAGTTTTATGTATTAAAATGTCCTGCTTTAGCTACTTTCATCCTGTCATTTCTATATATAAAATGTATCTTTTTTCAGCAGTTATTTTAAGCTCATTAAAATGTATAATTCAAACCTGTTTTTGATGTTAATTAATTTCCAGAGGTACATTAAATTATCACAGTGGTATCGTGCACTTGGTAATGATTTCTTGTTTGGCACTTGTTAGACTTAAGGTCCATACACACTGGGCGACTATGCCCAGCGTATATGGACAGCGATGATGTCAATCACCGCTGCGGGGAAAGCCGCTCAGTGCATACACACTGAGCAGCTTTCCCCCTGCCCGATGCTGATGGAGGGGGGAGGACGGCATTTCATAGCGCAGAGCTATGCAGAGCCATCCTCAAAGCCGCACATCTGCTGGTATTACCAGCAGATGAGCGGCTTTCCCAGCGATGATGCGGGAGCGCGCAGCAGCGCTCACTGCAGATCGCTGGGGCATAAACAGGCTGTTTTGAGCGGCTTTCAGCTCAAAGTCGCCCAGTGTGTATGGGCCTTTAAGGTACTGTAGCACTTTGTTTTAGCTGCCTATAACAACATAGGATAAACAATTAAAAATAGGCTAACACCCAGGGGTAAATTTACTGGGTGTGGATTGTTAGGTCTACACCAACTAGATTGACAAGCATTGGGTCGACACCACTAGGTTGACTGGCAGCAAGGTCGACATGGGTCTAGGTCGAAAGGACATTATGTCGACACAAGCATTAGGTCGACATCGGCAAGGTCGGCAGTCAAAATGTCAACATGGGGGTTTTCACTGTTTTTTGACCCAAATGTCGACACAGTCGACATGGACACAGTTTGAAGTGCACCGCATAGCTTGCTTCGCTCGCCATGCTTCGGGCATGATGTCTGGCTGAGCTCAGCACACTATCTTATTCTCCCACTATGCCCTAGTGGTTGGTAGGGCATGAAATACTGTCTGTCGGCACCTGTCGGATCAAAAAACTGTGAAAAACCCCATATCAACCTTTTGACTGTCGACCTAGCCCATGTCGACATAATGTGTTTGTCGACCTAATGACCTGTCGACCTTGGCCCATGTCGACCTAAACCCATGTCGACCTTCCTGCCTGTCGACATAGTGAAGTCGACCCAATGCTTGTCGACCTAGTTGGTGTAGGCCTAATGACCGTATCCCATTTTACTTAAGAATCATTCTATCATTTTCTAAGATGCAATAGAGAAATTATAGACAGAATTTGATTGGTTGCTATGGGCAACATTGTTTAGAAGCTTTAGTAAATTTTCCCCCAAGGATAGAGTTGCAGGCATTGGCGACTAGTACAGAGGTTCCCAAACGCGGTCCTCAAGGCACCCCAACGGTCCAGGTTTTAGGAATATCCATGGTTCAGTACAGATGATTGCTGTGGCCAAGCATGGATATACTTAATACCTGGACCGTTGGGGTGCCTTGAGGATCGCGTTTTGGAACCTATGGACTAGTAGATGATTGTTGCTTTAACACATCAGGCAAACACCCTGGAAAGTCACTGATGCTGAGTTACAGATGCAGCCGGCCCCATCTTTGCAGGGGCGGCGGCCGGCTACCACCAGGGGCAATGGAGCTTGGCGGGGGGTCCCGCTGCCTCCCCCACCATCGTCACTGGTCCTCTATCCATCACAACCCCCCCCCCCCGAACTGGGCAACGTCTCCCTGAAGCAGAGACGGGCAGGGAGACGATGCCCAGCCGCTGCGATACTGCGATGCACGTGCGTGTGATGCGCACACGCGTCCCAGTCTCTCTCCCCGGCGCTCGGCAGTGAAAGTGATCTGGCGAGCGCCGGCCAAGGATGAGCGGCGCTACATCTGTAGTAGGACCTCCTCCTTTGTTGCACATTTAGCTTAGTTATAGTAGCATTAAGACAAGACCAAAGATAATGATCAATGCATTGCACACGCATTAAAGGTTTGAGTATAAAGAGAATTATAAAGAGATTATCCCAAAAACTCTAATTTGTTTTGGCAGCCCTCATTTACTATGCCTACTGTATATGGAGCTGTTTGCTGTGTTTTTTTATGGGGTGGTGGTTGCTTGTTTTTTAAGACCCCCATACACTATACTGATTTGGCAAGTTTTCACCCGAGGAATCGGGATTCAATTGGCCAAATTGGATGTGTTTGCTGCACATCTGATCTCCAACTCAGCCCCCCCTCCCGGGTGCGGGGAGTGGGATCACATGTGATATGTCACATGCAAAAGGACCACATGCGATGTATATCATGCGATCTTGCCACCAGCTCAGGGGTTAAAGTGGGGGAAACTGAGTGGAACTAAGGGTCTTATTCTGGTTTACTCTTAGGGCAGTATTCAATGAAAAAGTTCTCCGTGCATAGAGAGCGTTTTATTTCGCTCTCCATGCACTCTCCATGTTCCGGAGCCTCCTGCTCCCACTATTCAATGTATTGAAGACTCGCCGCCACTCGCGGCGAGTCTTAACCCCTGCAACGGACGAGCGTCTGCGGCAGGGAGCTGGCAGGGAGCCGGGGGACGGAAGCAGCCAGAGAGATTATAGTCTCCCTGGCTGCTCCAGAGGAATGTGGAGGGGAGGGGGGCTCTCCGGGACCCAGGCAGCACAGCCTGCCCCCCCCCCCTATAGCCAGCGGGGGACCCAGTATTCACTGCACCCGTTCGTGCATACTAACGATCGGGTGCAGTGAATATATGAATATGTAATGAGCGGCTCGAGCGCTCCGGCCCCCTGCTGGCTGCACTGTGTAAAAAAAAAAAAAATAATTAAAAAAATATTTTTTTTTTTAAATTAAATATATATTCATGTGCTATAAGCACATGAATAAAAATAACATGCCCCTTCACAGAAAAAAAAAACTAATTTTTTGACACCAAAATTAAAAAAAAAAAACCTTTTAGTTTAAAAGTTCACATTCCAGCTCCCCATCAAAAGATGGAGAACTGCTACACGGAGAGACACGGAGAAAATCACTTAGAAAGACGGAGAATATTTCACATTGAATAGGGTTGCTCGCTTTTGGAGAGCAAAATGCTCCGTCCAAGGCGAACAAAGCACAAATTCTCCACAAAACACGGAGAACTTTTCTCATTGAATACTGCCCTCAGAGGCAAATTCCTTCTCAAATGGACAAAACCATGTGCACTGCAGGTAGGGCAGATATAACATGTGCATAGAGAATTAGATTTGGATGGGGTTTTTCTTCAAAGAAACACTATAATGCAGTGTAAAAATAAAGCAGTCAGTATTTTCCCTGAACAGAAACAAAATAACTCACCCAAATCTAATTCTCTCTGCACGTGTTACATCTGCCCCACCTGCAGTGCACATGGTTTTGTTAATTTGAGAAGGAATTTGCCTCTAAGAGTAAACCAGAATAAGGCCCTAATTTCCAACCAGTTTCCCCCACTTTAACCCCTCAGTACACCTGAGTTCCACCACCTCTAATTGAAGGGGAATGAGTTCCACCTCCTTCACAGCCCTACACAGTAATTTCAACAGAAAACCCTGTTGCAGCTATGTCCTTTTCCATGGACTTTTACTGTGGGAATTAAAGGGGTTATTTTGGTTCATTCTTTCTGACAAATTCCTTCTTAGATGGAAAAAACCATGGGCGTTATTCTGCTTGGTGCGGTCCGTTCCGAATTCTTTCGGAGGGCGCATTTTAGCCGTCTGCGCATGCGTAGGCAACGCAATGCGCATGTGCAATGTAGTGTATCCGCACTCGTTCTCGCCAATACCGTCCAGAAATTTGCACCAATTTGGCGCTGGAAATATGGGCGTAATATGGGCGTCATGTGGGCGTACACAAGGGCGCGGTTGCAAAATGGGCAAAACTGGGCGTAAATCTGGGCGTACAGGTGGGAGTGCACGAACTGTGGTAGGCGTACATTCGGACAGGACACCGACTGCAAGCGAACCAGCACGCATGAAATATGCGGTGTCCAAAAGGGCAACAATGAAGTAATACCACTTTACATGATGTAAGGGTTCATCTAAAGTGCTAGTAATGTGTTTAAGTATCAATTAAGAATTAATTGATTACATTTAAAAATAATCCATTTGTTATGAGGTTGGATAATTGGATAAGTGTGTCATGTTGCAGAAGCATGAGTTCGGAATAGAGTAGTGAGGTTTGCGGAAATACACCAACTCGGTGCGTACGGCCAGCTTCTCGTCCTGCAGGTGGGGCAGATGTTACTTGTGCAGAGAGAGATAGATTTGGGTGGGGTTTTACTTCAAAGTGAGATCTATATTGCAGTGTAAAAAAAAAACAGTCAGTATTTTCCCTGCAAAGAAACAAAAGAACTCACCCAAATCTAATTATCTCTATACATGTTACACCTGCCCCCTTGCAGTGCACATGGTTTTGTCCATCTAAGAAGGAATTTGTCAGAATAACCCCCTATGTGTAAGGTGCACTAATACTGTGGGCATTGTGTATAACTGACACTGCTTTGTGGCATACATGTAAAATAAGTACTACTGTGTATCCAAACATGAATGAAGGGCACTAATAAGAAATATAATGTAAATAAGGGGCACTACTGTGTATTATAGAGTGAATAAGGTGCACTACTGTATGGTGTAATATAAATATGTGGATCTGATTGTGCTACAGTGTAGCATAATTTGAATTGGGGGTACTATTGTTCCCTCCTTATGTGACCACTTTTTATTTATAAAGTATGTGATATAGGGCAGAAATATATCGTTTGCAGGGGGTGCCAAAAATCTGACCTAAGGGGGAAGGGGGGGGGGGGGGGGTTGGGGGGAAATGAGTTCCACCACCTCTTCAATACCACTTTAAGCCCTGGGTGTACTGTGGTGGAGCTAATATTCAAGGGAAATTGCTATATTGATGCCACTCCCTCTTCTGGAGTCGGGATCTTGGCCTTTTTACAACAGTTTATCATATTTACTTTTAGAGCAATTTATAAAAGAAAAAAGACTGGCATTAGCACAGTAAAGGCATACAATAATTTCCCAACATTGTTTCTGCTCTTGTGAAGATAGAGGCCACCAAATTGCATAGTTTCAGGGTCAGAGGTTACAGTGTGTGGCGTAAAATAGAAATTAATATAAAAAGATATGCACTCTTCCTTTCTGCGCTTAGTTAAGCAGGGTATAAATAGATATACATTAGTTCAGAATCCCTTTTGGCAGATCCATTCAGACTAACTCATCCATGATGATTTTAGCCACCCCCTTTCTATACTGATGATGTCGCCATATAACAGTGTTTGATCCCAATCTACTATCGTTACTTTCCTCTATATTTCAGGATTAAGCTGGATCCTTAATGCAAATTCACAAGTTTAGTTTCTGCTACTGTATACAGCAATCCTGTGAGGTTTGACAAATGCCTTGGGAAATCTATGTCAAAATAAACGTAGTGAATTTAGTATTTTCTGAAAGGGTATAACTGCGCTATATCTAAAACACATGCAACAGGTGTAATTACATAGTAAAGGGAATTTATTAAGACATATTTAAAAAGATTTACTATATATGGAGTAAATGAATGTATGGATATAGTCACCCAATAGTCCCGTTTGGATATTATGTCCAATGTCCATTCCTAGGATGCCTTCCTATGTACTTCCAGAAATTAAGAGCCAAACGTGGATTTGTTAGGGAGAAACTGCGTTCTCCAGCCGCGGGGGTGCCTTATTTAGGTGTCCCATCTGTTAGGAGGCTGGCTTGTTCAGATCCCGATGTGGATATGGCTGTGGGGAAGAAGGAAGGCTGGTCCGGTCACAGTATTGGCAAAAAATTGTAATCCAAGTAGGCGGGTGTCCGAATAGGCAGTAACCAACATGATTTGCTTTGCATCTTTAACAAAGCTTGCGCACTCCTTAGCAACGGAGCCTGCCAGGGGACCCCACCGCCTCCCCCGCCGTCACCGCCGGTCCCCCTCGCTGCCTTGACCCCCCACAAACTGGGCAACGTCTCACTGAAGTCGAGACGGGCAGGGAGACGCTGCCCAGCCGGCATGACATTGAGACACGCGTGCATGTGAGACATACGTGCGTCCCAGCCCCTATCGCTGTGAAAGGAATCTGGCGGGCGCCAGGCAAAGATGTATCATAGAACAAAAATACCCTGAGGGTAAATCAGGCGCAAAAAAATAATAAAATGTATATAAAAAATGTATATTTTAACTAAAAGGTACACAGCTCAATGACTGCTGCTCCCATAAAAAGACTTAGTCTTTTTTACAGAAAGGAAAAATATATATAAATCAAGAAAGCGCATATATATAAAAAGATCAACACAGTGCGCTCTCTTGATTTATATATATTTTTCAAAGATGTATCATGCTACATCTGTACATTATCTTGTAATGGGGACTACACTTGCTGAGTGTTCTGAATGATGCTAGATCGCTCCGAACTCTCAGCAAGATCGCTCAGCACACAGCAATGTGTCAGCCATGTGTGTTGTGTGATCTGTCAGGATCAGTGTTCTCCAGTGAGAACACAGGCCCTGCCCGGCGATATTGCTAGATTTATCCAGCATGCTAGATATTAATCACCAGGCAATAGCGACATGTGGGACTGCTCATCGCTATCGCTTTGGCCCCTACACACGGAGTGATATAGGGGCATTTTCTAAGCAATCTAGTGAGATCACTTAGAGAATGCCCTCAAATCGCCCTGTAGGCACCACTAGTCTTGGTCATCTTATCTTGCTCCTTATGTACTTTGGTAGGCTCTGCAGGACCTTTTTGGTAAATAAAAAATAATAATAATTACTATATCATGTTATGGATTTGTGACTTTAAATTCTGCAAAATTGTATACATTTCTCCTTTTAACCCTTTCAGGCAGGGGCGTAATTATAGCACCGCAGCCCCCGCCACCACGGGGGGGCGCTGTGCATGTGGGGGCGCCGGGGGCTGCGGTGCTATAGTCAGGGCTATTTTTGTGCAGGCTCCAGCAGGAACTGTGGCCCTTATTCTAGCTCACTGTTTCTGACAAAATATTTCTTAGATGGACAAAACCATGAGCACTGCAGGTGAGGCAGGTGTTACTTAGAGATAATTAGATTTGGGTGGGGTTTTACATCTGCCTCACCTGCAGTGCACATGGTTTTGTCCATCTAAGAAATATTTTGTCAGAAAAAGTGAGCTAGAATAAGGGCCACAGTTCCTGCTAGAGCCTGCACAAAAATAGCCCTGGCTATAGTTACCCCCCCCAATCCCCTGCAGACTTACGTATCTCGCTGGTCCCGGCGGCTCCGTTCTTCCGATGAGGACCACCACAAAATGGTCGCCCCCATATAGCACACTGTTCTCTGAAACTGTCTGCTGTATGGGGGCGGCCATTTTGTGGTGGTCCTCAGCAGAAGAACGGAGCCGCCGGGACCAGCGCAGCGCGATATGTAAGACTGCGGGGGAGGGGGTTAGCATAGGCGACGGGGCGGCCGGGGGGGGGGGGTGCTTGATGGGGCGGCGGCGGCGGGGGGTGGGTATGGGCGCCCCCCCCCCTAACAGCAGGGGGCGCCCAAAACGTAGCTACGCCACTGCTTTCAGGTCCAACGTCTAGTCAGGCTCAACAGCCCTAGCGCTAGTAGCAGATCCATTGGTGAACCACTTTAAAATAAAAACATTAGCAGCGTTCAACATTCAATGTAGACCATTTTTTAATAAAAAAATTAATTGATAAAATGAAATTAATTTAAACATGTAAACCAGACTGAATTGAAAAAAAATTGGACTGCAAAAAGTTAAAAATCACTCTTCTCCATCTATTATTGTCATAGGATTTATGCTAAAGAGAGGCTTTTTCCTTATTGCATAAATTAAGCAGTATTCCAGTCATGAAACTATATGCATTCTCCATCAATCATAGCAGTAGAACTATTTGAAGGGCTTCTATGGGAGCATGTAAATGATTAGCTGTCTGTCAAAATTATTATCAGCAGATGTCAGGATGGCTTTATGAATGTGATATGTGAAACTTAATTATCTATGAGGTAGTGACTATGGGCCTTATTCTAGTTCACTCTTTTTGGCCTCCCTACTGCACAAATTGTAGAACTAAAGTTGGCCATACACATGTGTGACTTCTCTGAGGGGAGAATTTGCGCACAACCCCCCCCCCCCCCCCCCCCCTTAATCAACCAGGTCCGTTCTTGGCAGCATGTATGGCATATGATATATAATATGCGGGCCTTATGCATATGATATATCAATGCCACACATTACACCTGCAGCACATAGGATCCTCAGATGCACAGGACAGATGCTTTTCATTCAATTTATTGCCGCAATTGCATGAAAAGTGACTAAATCGCATGTGAATCGCCCTAGTGTATGGGCATCTTTGTAGTACAAGTATGGGTAGTGAAAAGTTTCTTTGCATTTCAGGTACATTTCTATTTGTGAAAGATGAGGTTTAAGTAAGCAGTAAAGGGGTATTCCCACACAGACAATGGCCCTGATTCCGGTTGACCCAGTAAGCTGCGAAGCTTGCAGCTTACCGAATCCCAGAAGGCCTGCACCCGCCGCTACCTTATCCCCTTGCAACCATGTGAGGGGCATGTCCCACTGGCGGAGAAATCATTCGATGGTAGCCATCCATTGAATGATTTTTCAGGCCACACAAATATAAGTCAGTGGAGACTGTCTTATATTTGTGGCCATTTCGCCAAAGACCGAGCGGGCGGCTGACGTCATCCCGCCCGCATTCCCATGGGAATGCTCAGCATTTTCATGAGGATGCCCATGAAATGCTAGGCATTCCCATGGGCGACACCCACTGCCAGATGCCCCCACTGCCAGTGCAAAGGGCCCGGTGACATTGTAAATTTCTATGGCTGTTCGCACAGTGGACTTGCACAAAAGACCGTGCACATGTGCAGTCCATCAACCATCGGAACGGGGTCGAATTCAGCCCCGTCTGAATGGATCAGAATAACCCCAATGTTCAGTGAATGTATTTGGATGCAGTTATGGTTGATAGTGGAGTGTGGTACTGTGCAGACTCCATGCTGATTCTTCTCTTCCCGAAACAAGATGGCCTGTGCATGAGTGTCAGCCTCTTGTCACTGTGTATAAGTGATGCAGTAGTACATGACTGTCAAAGCCGCCATCAGGTGGGTGCTGTGGGCACAGTTGTTCCCGGCCTGGTCACTCTGACAGACTCTGAAGGGCCCGGGCCACTCATTCCACCCACTGCAACCCCCCGACTGCCTGGCATACTGGCAGCCTCTCTGATTGGCTGTCGGGCCGCAAGCCCCAATTGGCTTACATGTCGGTTCCATATATGAAATGGCCGCCAGCGTCTGGGCTCAGGAGGCGGAGGAGAAGACTACACTGTAGGAGCAGTGGTATTCAGCTGGGGCAGCTCAGCAGAAGGGGGGTGGCCCTGCAGAGCCGAACGGTAAGTGGGGGGGGGGGGAGGGGCAGACAAGAAAGCAGTTCCGGGCCCCACAATTTCTAGTCCGCACTGCTACCCGCATTCTGTATGCACTCAACGACTAGTGTACTGTATGACACCCTGCTCTACTTAAGCTTCACTCTATCCGAAATATGGGTTTCTGAGCAAGTACAGCTGTTCCCATTACTACTTTAGCAAACAAACTCCATGGTTACAACAGCTTGGCTGTTCATAGTTTTAGACATTTACTGGTGTGTGCAATTACTTGGCTCCATCTGTTTTTTTTTTTAAATATGGTATTTATTTATTTCAATTTCATATCACAAAACAATTCCATAGTCTTTTTACATATAAACTGTTAAAATACACATTAATACAACCAGGGCCGGTGCTAGGGTGTCCGGCGCCCTCCTGCAAACCATAAATTTTGCGCCCTTTCACATTGTTATTGCAACAAGCTGCAGCCCGATTGTGGGAGTGTATGCAACATGCGATCCTATGGAGGATCTCGGGTGCATGTACATGTATGCATACACCATCTCAGTGCTGTGTCCGCAAAATGTTGCAGGCACTAAAGGTGCCCATACACTCTGCGAGAATTGCATACTTTATGGGCTAGATCGCATTGCATCGTATGGTGTGTGATGCAATTTGAAAGCAGTACAAAAAGTATGTGCAGCACTCGTGACTGAGGGGGAAAGGACGGGAGAGAAGGAGGAGATGGAAGAAGAGGGGAGGAGATAGAGGGGGCGGAGTGTTGAGGACTGGCAGCGGCACTGGCACAGCACACTGAGAAGAGGGAAGAAAGGGAAGGCGGCGCTGCCTGTTCGTCATTTGATTGACAGCTGACAGGCGCAGGGAGCAATGGGTAGGGGGCGAATCCGGACATGACATGTCATCCAGGCATTCGCAGACAGCGCTACATGCCTCAGCTCAAGTGTCCGTGAGGCAGAGGGGGCAGGTCGCAGGAGGAGGACAGTGTGTGCGCGGTGCAGGGAGCTGCTCAGCCTCTCCATACTGCCACCCGCTGTCAGACAGGTGCTGTGGGCGGCATGCAGGAGGCAGTGACAGTGAGGGCTGAGGCAGCTTTAGCAGAGCAGGGAGGGAGACAGTGCCTTTTCAGCATGGCGCCTCCCTGCTTTGCAGGAGCTGCTGAGTGGGTAGCGCCGGCCCTGAATACAACTTGCTGTTATACATAACACAACTTTGATATATAGCAATTACTATTTACGTCCTTACCCTCCCCCCCAACCTACAATCCCCCCTCCCCCCGGTTTGTCCTTTAGGGCCTTATTCTAGTTCACTCTTTCTGACAAAATCCTTCTTAGATGGAAAAAACCATGTGCAATGCAGGTGGGGCAGATGTTACTTGTGCAGAGATAATTAGATTTGGGTAGGGTTTTACTTCAAAGTGAGATCTATATTGCAGTGTAAAAATAAAGCAGCCAGTACCTGTACCCTGCACAGAAACAAAATAACTCACCCAAATCTAATTCTATCTGCACCTGTTACATCTGCCGTCCTGCAGTGCACATGGTTTTGTCCATCTAAGAAGGATTTTGTCAGAAAGAGTGAATTAGAATAAGGCCCTTACTCCCTATCCCCTGTTTTCTAACTACTCTCTGTCCTTACTTTAATTGCTGTATTGTGTCTTTTTCGTGCACCGTGCTGTTACTTAACCATTTATATTAGCCCACCTTCTCTGTGTTATCTTCCAAGTGACCACTTATTCTGTGTTAAGTTATTCCCCTCTTGTAATATTTCGAGTTCATCCATCTAACCCCCACTTGATTACATTTTTCCATATTGTTACGCTTTGTGTACATATATCTTTCGGGTTTTAGTGTATTATTTACGAAGTTAACCCATTGTGTAATATTAGGACTAATTATTAGTGTTTTTAAAAGTGACAATAAATGTTCAATTAGTTGTGTCTCATGCTTATTTATTCCCTGCTGGGGCATTATACTCAGTATGCCTGTCTTCCCATTTAACTCAAATTTCCCCATACCAAGATTTTTAATTACTTGCCCTACTTTTTTCCATACCATTTGTACCTTCCTACATTGCCACAGCATGTGCATGTATGTTCCTTTACATGCACTACATTTGGGGCATAGGTCATTCTTACTTTTATCATATTGTCTTAGTCTTACTGGAGTTACATAGACCTATTCAATATAAATAGCTGTATTTGTTGGTGTCTAATGGCATACATTGCCCTAGTTGGGGATAGCAGTGCCCTACTCCATTCCTGCTCCATTATATCCCCTACATCCTGACTCCAATCTTTTTTATTCTTTTCCACCTGGGTGTTTTTTATCTGACTTAGTAAAATGTTATATATCCTAGAGACCCTCACTTCCTTATCGGATAATAGCAATTGCTTTAATGGTGAGTCCTGTATACTAATTGCACTACTTCCATATGTCGCATGCAGGCTATGTCTCAGCTGAAGGTAACGAAACAACATCTTGTTGTCTACTTTGTATTCTCTTACCAACTGATCAAATGTTTTTATAATGCCACCCATACAGTATACACCTGACCCACTGTTTCTATACCAAATCTCCCCCAGCACATTTTGATTTCCCTATTCCTTATACTACTATCTTTGCTTTTTCCTTTGTTGGTCCATATTGGTATTTCTGGATCCACACCCTCGTACTCCAGTGCTTGTTTAATTATTGGCACATTCGTATTCCCACTGTTACTATCCAGTAAAATTTGTTTTGGTGTGTATCCACTTTTAACTTGTTCTACAATTCTTTTAACATTTTCTCATCATTCTCCTCTCACCCATCCCCTTAGATGCCATATTTGGGATGCTATGTAGTACAATCGGAAATGGGGAAGACCCAGTCCTCCTTGATTCTTATTTCTGACTAGGGTCCTTAGCTCCATCTTAAGTGTGTAAGTACACCACATGTTCCAGCAGTTACTGTATAGGCTATGCAGAGTTAGCCTGAAGTGTATGCATATATACTTCAAAGGGCCTCAAATTTGCAATGATGGAAGGGCATACAGGTAGAAGGGATCTGCTCATAAGACTACATAAGAACATATGCCTCTCTGTCCCTTCGATGCTGGCACAGCTACTGTACATCTGACTCACATTTAATTATAAAATACAGTCCCCTTGTCACTCGCTGAGCAGCGCTAAATAGACGCACAGCATCTATTCCCACAGCCAGAGGGGCTGGGGGCATGGCTAGAAGCTCACAGAGCCTCTGGGCCATGCCCCCACAGTGTCAAAGTGGGGGCATGGCCTCACTGAATGGTGCAAATTTTAGGCCATGTCCCCTCATTTCGCAGATGTCCCTCCTGCTGGTGTCTGAAAGTTGAGAGGTATGCCTAAACACACAGACACAGACACACAAAAAAATTACATTCAATTCTGCAATGGACCCCAGGTCTTTTGAAGACCAAAGGGTATATGTACTAAAGTGCAGGATTTTAGAATTGGAGATGTTGGTCCTAGCAACCTATCAGATACTACTTATCATTTATTTAGCAAGCTCAAGCAGATAATAACAAGAATCTGGTTGGCTGCTATGGGCAAAATAATATTACCATATACGACAGGTTCAAGGCACTTTGTTGGTGAGTGTTGCTGATCCGTACATTTGAATCATCTGCCAACATATTTAGTAATGGATTTTGGGTGAAATTTCGACTTATTTACATAATAATAGCTTTATATTGCAAACATTACAATGTCTGTTAGCTTTCTGATACAATAGCGGTTAATGTGTATATACCCTTCACTATGTATCTATATTAAATACATAGGGGCCAATTTATCCCTATCTGGATCCTTAGATGGGCTGTACTGTGATATCGACCCAATTTGCGACACTATAATTAATTACATTGCATGGGTGTATCAATTATCGCATGCAGGGGAAGAGCATGCAAGACAGGGCTTACTGTATTTTTAGTTTTATTTAGTACATTTGGGCAGATCAAATTACCCATTTAATGAAAAGAGCTTCAAAAGCTCTTTAAAGTAAATGAAGGTATACTAAAATAATACGTAAAATAATGTTAATAAATGGGCCCCACATCCCAGTACTTAGCACTAATACCAATAATACAATAGCTCAATTCCTTTATACTAATGAATTTATGAATGTGGGAACAATTCTCTACAGCAGGCTGCACCACCATATTGTACTAGTGGTCTAGTCCTGTATAATGAAGAAAGAAGGTCTAGGCCAGTGATGGCTAACCTTGACACTCCTGCTGTTGTTGAACAACACATGCCAGCATGCCCTGCATGAGTTTTAGCATGTCCAAATGTTAAATTGATGCAGGGCATGCTGGGATGTTAGTTCAACAACAGTTGGAGTGTCAAAGTTAGCCAACACTGGTCTAGGCAGTGTTCCCTAGGTGAGAGTCCAGCAACCCATGAACTCATTGCTGGATAGCTGTATTGTCTAGGATGGACATCATGGCCAGTGAAGGAAGGATGCTATGAAATAGGTAAGCCTAGCTACACAAATAATACAAAACTGAAGATTTGAGGGTGGAGGGTGGGAATGTCCTGTAATTTGTTGGAGAAAACCTTAATATCCTAGCAACATCCAGACCCTGTTGTTCAGAGGAATTGGTTTGCTATCTTAGAAGAATGTGTTCAGAATACAGATTGGTAACTTTATAAGAGAGTGTTCTTGTCTAGGCCGACAATACCACGCTGGAGATTTCCATACTATCAATTAAAGCCCAATCCTAAAATGTTATTTTATCTATAGTATACAGATTGTTCTTAGTGGGAAAAAGGCAATCCATTCCCACTAGAATCATTAACAGGATCTTATATACTGCATATAAAAGGTAGTTATATGTGATCATGTTTATTTAGAATATTTATAATTATAGTATTACACTATGATTAAAGTTTCATTTTTGTCTTTAGAAATGTGTGCATTGCATAGAGATAATATTTACTCTAACTGAATACTGATGGATAGACAGGTATCAATGTAAAGAAGCAGAATCCCGAGAGAACAAGATACTGTATCTCTGCACTAACACAATCAGACAGATCCTCATCAGTAGCAGTTCAAGAACAGACTACGCTCCTTAGAAATAAATGGAGTTTCCTTGAGGTTATCCGTAAGCAGCCAAGACCATCATTAAATATCCTAGCTGTGAACATAATGGGAATATCACATTGACAGAACACTGTCAGTTCATAGTGCTCTGTGACCTGCCTCTATTTCCAGTCTCCAGACAGCTGAAAGAGAAGATGCTAAGTAAGTTATTGATCCAGCAACTGGTAAAAACAGCTATTTTCTGTCATCTGGGTCAGCCTGCAGTACAGTATATGTGTATCGTGCGGAAATTAAGGGGGAATTAATCCGCCAAATGGGATATAACCATTATTTAAAGATGCTGCCATTGAACTAAAGTCTATCTATCTATATATAGTGTTTGAATGCTGACAGAAAGCAGTGATCTTTTATTGACATCTTTTATTGACAAGAAACAGAGGCATTTATTCGATCTTAATCCTCCATCATGATCCCTCAGCGGTATTTTATACCATGGCCGATGCATTTTCTAGAGCACCTGAAAGGTGCTCATGGTTCGGCCGGTGGACCTTATGTAAAAAGTGTCCCCCAGCTGTGGCATGACACCGCGGTCTGTTGGAGCCCGATGCTGGTTTCAAAATACGGGGGACCACCAGATTTTTGTCCCCCGTATTTTTGGAACCAGGTCCGGCTCAATGAGCCCGGGGCTGGTTATGCTCAGGAGGGGGGACCTCACACCATTTTTATTTTAACACAAATTTGCACATTTTCATGACTAAAATTCGCACATTTCCATCACTAAAAATTGCCCATTATCGCATTTTTTTGCCCGAACCACGCAGCTCATTAAATATATGAATTCGCAGGAACAATAGTGATTTTTAAAAGTGAGATAATGGGCGATTTTTAAAAGTTACTAAAACTCTCATCCTATTAAATGTCACCCATAGTATCAGAAGACTTGAATTTGCCAAGCGGCTTAGTGAGAGGCTGAACAGACAGTACCACTGGACTGGATTTATACAGCAGTATCAATGGACTCTAACAGCATTCTCACTGCACTAGACTTATACAGCAGTACCGCTGCACTGGACTTATACAGCAGTATTACCGGACTGGACTTATACAGCAGTACCGATGGACTTTTACAGCAGTACCACTGGACAGGACTTATACAGCAGTATCTATGGACTGGGCTTATACAGCAGTATCACTGGACTAAACTTATACAGCACTATCAATGGATTTAAACAGCAGTATCACTGGACTGGACTTATACAGCAGTATCACTGGACAGGACTTATACAGCAGTATCACTGGATTAGACTTTTACAGCAATATCACTGGACTGGACTTACAAAGCATTATCACTGGATTGGACATATACAGCAGTATCACTGGATTGGATTTACTGTATACAGCACTATCAATGTATGTGTGCACTATATAAGAAACTGTTAATAAATAAATAATAAATATACAACAGCACCACGACTTATGGAAGCACTGACATGACCACTGAACAAGACCAAGTTGCCACCCCAGGTCACCACCTCATGCCCTTAACAGACCTCAGAGACACAGAGCACAGAGACCCTTCCTCCCACTACGCTCTCCAATGCTGGAGTGAAGATGGCGGCTGTAGTAGGGGACTTATATCGAATCTGGATCTCACAAGATCCGAGGGTGAGATGATGACGTTTTTGCCTAATTCAGAGACCCGAGTCTGGCAGAAATACCCTGAAAAGTGCTCGGGTCCAGGCTCAGATCGGGGGTGTTCGGCGGTGTTCAGGTTTTCAAAATCTGATCCCGCTCCTCCCTAGTGTGTATGCACCTTAACAGTACTAAACTTTCCATATGTACCCTAGAATATAAACAATTGTTATGGTATTATCAAGCTTTCTTTGCTCATTAACTAATTATGTATCATCATTTTCAAATGGAGTACTGCAAAGTGGGAGAGTATTGGGAAGATGTAAGTAAGGATTTGCAGGATGTCCTTTATTTTGTATTGTCTGGAGGCGTTCAGTAAATTCACTGAAGTGTAGCATCTTTGACACAATTCTAGTCAGAAAGCTACAATAATACACTCGGTTCCTTGATTTACTTTATGTCAAATTTTGCTTCTATGTCTGTGCTCTCAGTATCTGCTACACTGCTGTAATAGGCACCCTTCACACATTCGGGGCACAGATGTCTTGGTTATTAATGACCAGGCCAGTCAGTGAGCCTATCAGACTGTGACTGACTGCTGGTCTGCTCTTCCTCTCTGTCCGTCTCTGGATTCTCCTTACTGCCTAAATGCTCTTTTCTTATTCTTCCTTCCCAAATGAAAAACAAATCTCTCTTTGTTTCTCATACAGTTTTCTGCTAACTTTGTAATATCTACAGTATAATATCTACTTTCACTAATACCGATATTTCCCTCCAACTGCCTTGATTCAATTTGATTTTGAAATCTATTCTATTTTTAATTTACAGATTATGGGACAGATTCTCTAAGATTCAAAAGTGATAAAATGGAGAGTGATAAACAGCCAGCCAATCAGCTCCTGCCTGACATTTTTCAAACACAGCCTGTGACATGGCAGGTAAGAGCTGATTGGCTGGCTGTTTATCAATCTCCATTTTATCACTTTTGAAGCTTAGATAATCTGGCCCTATATAATTTATGGTACTTGTTTCCTAGCACGGCGCCCAATATTTCCATTTTATGGCATCTTATGCCATCGCATGCATTTCATGCCATATAGCCGCATACGATGCTTGCGAAGCGATACGATTTTTAATTGTATAAGCACCCTAATGGGTGCTTACAATGTTAAACGCACCCCCAATACGATTTTTAATTGTATAAGCACCCTAATGGGTGCTTACAATGTTAAATGCACCCCCACTATTAACGCAATCCCGAAGCATGGCGAGCGGTGGTGGTACGCGTCCTCCGACCTTTTCATACCCCCACTATCCACGTTGGCGCGGAGTTGATTTTAGATACGATACGATTTTTAATTGTATAAGCACCCTAATGGGTGCTTACAATGTTAAATGCACCCCCAATACGATTTTTAATTGTATAAGCACCCTGCGCTCACCACGCTTCAGGTTCGTGTTGATAGTGGGGGGGGCATTTAACATTGTAAGGACCCATCAGGGTGGTTGTACAATAAAAAATCGTATACCATCGCATTGTATGCAATTGTATGGCATACGATGCCATACAATTTTTTATTGTACAACATCGAGTCGCATCGCATCGCATCACGTTGCATACCATATTTAGTCTTATGGTATACAATGCGATGGGCGCCGGCCCGTGCTAGGAAACAAGTACCTAATTTATTAGTTTCTCTTTAATCACTAGCAAAAGTAAAGTGTTAGAGGATAATGTTCTCGATCATGCTGACATTAAATAATAACTGGAAAGATATGTGTTAATTTAGATGACCTTGAAGAAAAATACTTTCTGCATGAAGAATGAATTGTATAAATTATTATACAGTATTTGTGCCTTTGGGCTAAGAGAGCTAATACGCTGTATGTCATGTCTTTTGTAACAAGACTGAGACTGTCAGAAAAGTCTGACTGAACCGACTTTTATTACAGCCGCTATCTGCTGAAATGGGGGTTGGCGCTTGCGTCATGTGATGTTAGCCATCTGCTCTGAACAGGCAACAGCCCGGCTGCATTTCCAGGGGAAAGCCAATTATTTTAATAGGGATGCCCATAAAAGCTGGGCGTTCCCCTGATGCCACCCCCTGCCCACCCCTCCCACCTGTGCAAAACGTCTCGTTGTGTGTGATACACGCAAGCACATGCGCAGACCCCCCACCATCGGAACAGGGCCAAATTCGGCCCCTTCTGAGCAAGTCTGATTCAGGCTGAAAATTTACATAATTTAAAAAAAAAAACGAAATGATAACATCAGTATTGTTTAGAAATAGCCACACAGTATACCATAACATCTACACTACTGTCAATAAAAGAGCATTTAACCTACAGTACATCTATACATACAGCAGCTGGTGTGCTTAGAATATATTGTAGTTGTACAATGACTGCTGGAAATCTCATGTATATAGAACTGATACTGTAATAATGACATCAGATCAATACCCCTGTCAGCTAGTGATCTGTTTTTAATCTGTGATTTAAGTTTATTAGGTAATTTTCAATGCATGTGACTGACCCTGTGGAGACATATGCTGCCACTGAAATTAGATAGATGATAATACAGGTCTGTTGGTGTTAGAATCGAATAATCTGCCTTCTTGATTCACTAAAACAGGAACAGTTATACGTAATATATAATAAGACAAGATGAATGCTTTATAGCGCTGTTTAGACTTCTGTTAACATTCTAGGGTTGGAGAGGTTTCTGACTGGTATATGAAACATCCAATAGTAAGAGAGCTGCTGAGCTTATCATGTAACACATCAAACCTATACTGTATATACCCAACATACTGGACTGGGCATACTTTACACAGATGTAAATGTACGGTCTGTGTCACAGGCAATATTTGCTGATATCTGTATTATTACTGAAATGTGTATGGTTGTCAAAAGATCTGGAATTGGTTCTGTTTCCCTATTTTTGTTTGAGAATAATTACTTGACTTTGTTTTGTTACAGCTTTTAATTCTGATGTCCATACTGTACAATTTTAATAGTAACAAAGTCAGATTATTACAGTAAAATAAAAGGCATGAGTATCCTCCAACACTAATGACACTAGAACCTCTCAAACATGTACATATATATTTGTATTAAGGAACAGCGTCATATGTCAGCAATATCCACAATTTATTTACAAACTTCAACCTGAACTATGGATTTTGGAATTGTTCTAATTTATAAATGTATCATGATTGCCTATATTATTTCCATAAGGTATAGTCCTAAATTCCCATGGCATTATGGATCGGGAAATGTTGCTTTATGCACCATGATTTTGTGCTGCCACTTAAAGTCAAGTTCAACCATTGATTTGTCACCGCAGCACACATGGGCCTTAGTTTCTGTCACTGGCTGTTAAATTGCTCCCAATATGTTGATATGTTGCTGCACTGCTCAGACCAGACTTGTATGACTGCATAATTGGTCACATGTGCCTTGTCTAGAACTAAGGGTACTTGTTTCCAAGCACGGCGCCCAATATTTTGATCTTATACAATCACATCGCATGCTATATAGCGGCATGCGATGCAATGCAATTTTTATTTGTACAAGCACCACTGATGGGTGATTTCAATGTTAAATGCACCCCCATTGGCAACGCCACTCCCACTATCAATGCCAACCCGAAGCGTGGCGAGCGGCGGTGGTACGCGTCCTCCGACCGTTTCATACCCCCACTATCCACATCGGCATGGAGGTGATTTTAGATAGTGTGGCGAGTGCAGCGAGCCTCCGAGCCCGAAGCGTGGTGTGCGCAGTGAGCCCCGCGAGGGGACACAGATTACTTTACAAGTATTCCGCTCGCCACGCTTCGGGCTCATATTCCGCTGCGCTCGCCGCTCTTCGGGCTCGGTGGCTCGCTGTGCTCGCCACACTATGTAAAATCCACTCCACGCCGATGTGGATAGTGGGGGTATGAAAAGGTCGGAGGACACGTACCGCCACCCCTTGCGGGCTTGCTGCACTCGCCACGCTTCGGGTTGGCGTTGATAGTGGGAGTGGCATTGCCAATGGGGGTGCATTAACATTAAAAGCACCCATCAGGGTGCTTGTACAATTAAAAATCGCATTGCATCCCATCGCATGCCATTTGCTGGCATGTAATGCTATGCGATATTTCATTGTACAAGCACTCCTGTTAATTTAACATGAATATCGCATCGCACGCATCGCACACCACTAAGTATGGTATGCGATGGGCGCCGTGCTAGGAAACAAGTACCGAACTAAGAACAGAATGTGTAACATTGCATGTCCTGAACACATGTAGTCACATCTACAGATTACTGATAAAAACAATAAAATATCATATGCTGGCTTTTTCCTGTTGGGGCAAGGGACCCGCAGCTGTGTATTATTATAAGATTTGATGTTTTATTTACATAAGCCTTAGTTGTTTCTGTAGAAATCTTGTAATAATTTATTTGTATTTCAGGTCATTTGTTTTACCGTTGTAGCAGAATACTATTTTCCACCCCTACGGGTCTCTTGCCCCAACATTTCATTCATTGCCATTACTTTCCCTTCTTGTATTAGCCCCACTGAATGTCATAATCTAATACAAAATACTTCACTTAAACTCATTTTCATCAAAGTGAACAGTGAACAGCACATCTTCCACGCGTACGGCCCCTCCAGCATAAAATAATTAGTCCATAAATCAATTAATTCATGTCAATGAAATATAAGGTCATTTTAGAATATTTGCTGCAAGAGTAATTTGTAGAACAAGGTTTTCTGCTATTATGTCTACTTTGGAGCACATTATATTAATTCTGCATCACAGATATATACCCCACAGAATCTAATAAACATGCCTTCTGCCCTTTAAGAAATGTCATTGAACAAGCAGATATTGTTTACTTATTCTGCGTAACAAAGTTTCCAGCAAAACACATTATTTTCAAAGAGTTACTTGTCAGCATTGCTTAAGAGAACAACATCTGAAAGTCTGAGTATTGGGCCTGCAGGGAGACTTACCTGCACATCAAAAGGAATTAATGACTAAGGTGTACATTGAGGTGGACTCAGCTGTGTATTATACATTGCTCATAAGAAATGAAGAGCCAGATCAACCTCACATAGCTAAACCACGTATGCCTTAAATAGATGTGCATCTGGATTTGTACTCCATCGATTTGAATTTTATATATATATATATATATATATATATATATATATATATATAACCCATAATACACTTTTATTTGCATTTAAAACCGTCTCCTGAGTGCCGTTTCTTCACTCCATCTGGTGTATTGGATTACTATATATATATATATATATATATATATATATATATATATATATATATATATATATATATATATATATATATATACACACATCTTTATTGATGGCATTACAGAAATATTAGAATAAAAATTATAAAGCATTTACATTTGTATTAATGTATTTAGGATGCAAAGGATACTTGCAACTTGCCACGGGATAACATCAATTTAGTGAGATAGAATAGAGGCCTGCGAGTTACAGATATGGGCGCAAATCTGGCAAGCAATTTGAATGTAACTATAACTGAAAAGACAATGACAGATTGTTTTTGCATTTAAATTCTAGCCAAAATATGGGCCGACTCGCCTGGGTTGAGTTCACAGCTCACAGGCAATCATACAAAGGCCTCTATGCTACTTCAGTGCTGAGTTCCCTGTTTGTTTCCCTTTAGGGAATACATATATATTGAGTAACAAATGCATTTCACTCCTCTTCTTCTATTTATAAAGCTGAGTACAAATTTATATCAATTCTGTGAAAAGTGCTTTTATATGTGGTCATGCAGTTCCTCTTTCACATGTAGTCTATCTGAAAAAAATCAACGATTTAATTTATTTTTTTCCTACTGTAAAAATTCCCACAATAATTCCTTGGTATGCAAAACATTAGCTGTCTTGGTGTAATTGGCATCAATCTAAACATGAGCTCCCCCCCCCCCCCCCCCCTCATGAGCTACTGTATACTTGCAGTAGCTCAAAACACATAGAATAGTCATAAACATTTTGGATAGCTTCAAACTAATATAGAATAAACACTTATGTATCATTATTTCATAGGGGTAAATTTACAAAGCTTCTGAAAGTGTAAAGTGGTGCTGTTTCCCATAGCAACCAATCAAATTGTTTCTATCATTTTCTACAAACCGACAGAGAAATGAGACCTACAGTAGAATCGGGTTGCTATAGGCATACCTCCCAACTGTCCCAATTAGAGTGGGCTAGTCCTGCTATTTGGAGACTGTCCCACTGTCCCACTGCTGGGTTGCAGCCCCCCAGGTAAAATCCGCCACTGTAGTGAAGCCAGATGCAGTCTGTGAGACTACACTGGCTTCACTGTGACTGGCAGTGACTTCCTACTGGAAGTCCAACCTGCCAGTCACCAAGGTAGCCCTATTAGGAGGTGTTCCCTCCCTCCAGGATGCCTTTCTGTGGGCTGCTGTGCAAAAAGGGCGATTGCGCATGTGCAGTATCTATATCAGTACTGCGCATGCGCTGGTCCCAGTGCCTGTCATTTGTATTGTACAGGTGCCGGGACCAAGATTCCTTCTATGGGCTATTGCCGAAGCAGCCCAGAGAAGCTGTCATGGAACACAGGCGCCGGGGACCAGGAGAAGAGGCAGCAGCGGTGGCAGGGGGAGGGGGTGCCTGCATTGCGGTACCCCCATGGACAGAGACAGCCCCCTTCCCCCATGAAGGTACGAGCCACCACTGACCACAGGTGGGGGGCAGTTGGGGGGAAACAGAAATCACCTCTGCTCAGAGCAGCCAGTGATCACTGAAGAGATGCCGTGCACAAGTACAAGGAGGGAGTGAAAGGAGGGAGCTGGGGGCTGCCCAGCTGTTAGAGGAGTGCTGGGCATGCCCACAAAAATGATCAAAATGGGAGTCACATCACTAGGCCACGCCCATCTACCAATATCACACCCAGGGCCAGTGTGACGCAGTGCATCACCCCAGGGAAGGGACAAGCCCCGGGCTGCTACACGGCTTGTTTGCCTCTAGAAACAGCCCTGCTTCTGTGCAATGCTACGCTAATCATTTTTGGCTGAGCCATTGATGACATACAATATGGTATGTATTCCTAAAACCTTCATACACCATGCCCACAAACAGGTTTCAATTTACCTTTTTGCTGGTGGGTGCTCAATGAGTGAAATGGCACCAAATGGAGGATCCCCAGCCTGGGCATGGTTGGGGAAAATGGGCTGCCACCTATCTGTCTGCCGTGCCGGCAGTCCCTCCCTGCTGTGTGTGAGTGTGGCCAATAGACTGCTGAGGCTGGCTGGTGCAGCTCCAGCGGTCCCTTCCTGCTTGCAAAGTCTGCGCAGGCACTTCTCTGACTGTAGGTGTTTCCGTGGCCTGCATGATGCCATGACGAGATGCATGGCAGACCCAAATTTCACCTCTGGGAATGTGGATGCCTTTTGTCAGGGCCAGGGATGGATTTTCTAAGGCCCATCCACGGGCCCTTTTGTACCGCCGGAACTGACTGTGGGTGCTCATCATTTTCTTGCTCGCCTATACCCCAAATGCTTGCATTCCCTATATAAAGCCTGATTCTCTTTCATTTGCAAAAGCAAATTCTCTCTCTAATGGACAAAACCATGTGCACTGCAGGTGGGGCAGATGTGCAAAGAGAGTTATATTAATTAATTAATTTATTAGCAGTTTCTTATATAGCTCAGCATAATCCATTGCACTTTACAAAAGGAGACAGTGATACAACAAACAGGATATTTACAGACAGTCAAAAGGTAGGAGGGCCCTGCTCACAAGCTTACAATCTATAGGGAAATAGGCATTGATACAAGGATAGATGCTGTATTCTTTATTGCATCAATTCTACCAGAATGCAAGGTTCAGTGACTGGTTCTGGAATTTGATAAGCTTGCCTGAAGAGATGAGTTTTCAGGGAACGGTTATAGGTTTGGAGACTGGAGGAGAGTCTTATTGTGCTTGGGAGAGCATTCCACAGAGTGGGTGCAGCCCGAAGAAAGTCCTGCAATCAGGAATGGGAGCGAGTAATGAGTGCGGATGAGAGATGCAGATCTTGGGGTAAATACTGGCTACTTTATTTTTACACTGCAATATAGATATCACTTTAAAGTACAAACCCCACCCAAATGGAATTATCTCTGCACATGTTACATCTACGCCATCTGCAGTGTACATGGTTTTGTCCATTAGAGAGAGAATTTGCTATTGCAAGTGAACCAGAATCAGGTTCAAAAAGTGACCTACATTACCTTTTAATAAGACCAGACAAGTGTTCCCATTGTTAACTTTAAACAATAAACTACTGCTGTGCTCATTTCTGTGAATATTTAGATGTTTCCTTTTTGCACTGCTACCTGACGTCTCATTTGTTATGGTAAATGTTGGAAAATATATAACACGTGTAGAATACTTAAGCACAGTAAACATAAAACATTCAGGCAAGAGAGAATTTTCACAGGGGGATATAACACTCACTTTTAATGCTTTATTCTTCATTATGCAAAGAACATGCAAATATAAAAATTGCAAACACACAGAATGATTGCATGCCATAGGCCTATATAATAAATACCCAGAATAGAATACAAGCCTCAAATTCAGCTAAGCAATAAATCCCATGAAAGGTGTAAGAGTATTTGTACAAGATGAGGAATCCTGATGTGATTGATATTAGATATTACGTATTCTCAGTCTTATTTTGCATTATAAATACTGTTCCATATCACATTCCTCACCTCCTGCCCACCTGCTGTGTTCACCAGAGATCTGTGATCCTCGTTACATCAAATAATTATTTTAAAGTAGGGATGGGCATTCCCAGTGTCAATATTGGCCTAATGCTGACATTGCCACAATGTTGAAATTGTGAATGTTAATAATGGGTTTTCCCAATTGCATATACAGTACTCCAACATCAATCACAGCATCACTAACCTTGACTCTAATCTAAGTGTCACCCTCGCAGCCTAACCTAAATCCTAAAACCTGGACCCAAAACCTAAAACCTATGTCAACATTCTGAATGCTTGCAATATGTATTCCGATTCCTCTTCTACATATGATGGGTATCATCAAATGCAGAAGAGAAATAGTGTAGAAGGAATAGGCACATTGTTTGATTTATCATGGAACTAGTGCTGGTGCAATATTTTTCAGGGTTGTGGTATAGCGGGTCGACAGGGTTTAGATTGACCATGTTATGTTAGACCACCCTTATACCCCTTTCATATTGCACCTAAGTACTGGGTTTGTGACGGTTTCTTGCCGGTTCAACCCAGTAATTGGTGCGATGTGAAAGGGGTTACCGGGTCTCGCAAACAGGTAGCAACACAGCAATACGAACCGGTAAAAAGAGAAGGGTTTGTTGCTTTTTGGTGTGAACGGGTTAATCAGGTCGAGTGACCTGTAAACGTTCACACATAGGAGCAGGTAGTGCTTGGAGCAGTGCTAGCTCTAAGTGCTGCCTCCTCCCCCGCCCCCGATGACGCTCCGCCGATCTGCCCCACTCTTCATGACGTAAGCAAACTGGCAATATTGCCGGTTCACTGAAGCAATGTGAATGGACCAAAATGAAGGGTCGCACCCGGATTGAACCCGGAAGTCCTGGTGTGACCCTGCATTTGCTTTCTGAAAGCCGTATTAGTCGACCCGGCTGAGTTTGTCTCGTAAAGATCAGTGGCGGCTGGTAGAACCCTAGTTAGACACTGGCAGGTGATCGGCAGGACCATGGTCGACGATGAAATGATCAACAGGACTTTTCAGGATTTTTTGCCCATAGCAACCAACTGACTCAACAATACTGTACCTATCATTATATAAATTATATCTAAATCATAGGTAGAATCTAAATGTTTGCTAGTGGCAACGTCTCGTCTTTGAAAGATTTGTCACTTCCCTGACAGCTTTTGAATCTATTGTAATCAACGGTTTAGATTCTTCTAGAAATATTTAATGAAGACAAATCTGTTAATTCTGTATCACTATAAAATATAATTGTCCTATTAATCTTCGCTTGCCTCCCAAACAGATGAAATACGTAAATTTATAGACAATTTGGTTAGTAAATGACTGGCAGAACAGTTGGTCGGTCACCTCACCAACTGCCAACATTTATATTTCTCTTTTCTGTTATGGTCTTGAAGTAATTGAATTTGAACATTGAACATTGATCCTGGGATTGGCCACACTATATACAACCAATTATCACATTGCAAATTTGCCCATTTTTATCACAGCACATCAGCATCCTCAGATGCCACAGCACATACACAGACTCAGATATGGATGGGGATAAATTGGCCCCTCAGTCTGTGTTCTATGGATATGCTTCATTCATAGGCACACAATGTAAAGGATATAATTATAATGTAAAAAAAGGAAGATTATGATTCTTGAGGTAAACACAGCCCTTATCTCTCTTTTCAAGATACAAGTGTTGCTGGAGTGAGAGATATTTTGTGGATGGTGGGAGACATTTAATGAGATGTGAAAATGTGATTTGTGCAATTTTTAGGCAAAAAAGTCCCAAATCGCACTTTTCCCAGAATTTGCATATTTAATGAGATGCAAAAAACTGCAAAAAACTGCAAAAAACGTGTTTTTTTGCTGCGAAATCGCACATTTTGAAAGTGCGATTTTTAGTAACACCCTCGCATCCAGATGTTTTCCCATTGAAAAGTATACAAATCGCATATTTAATCTGTCTAAAAATCGTCACACATGCAGATCAGGTTCTGACAGGGGAATTGGCCAGAACCCTGTACAGATCATTGAGATCCAGGGCCGTTTCTAGACTATTTGGTGCCCAGGGCGAAGTTCAAAATTGCGCCCCCCCCCCCAAAAAAAGGGGTGTGGCCTCTTAGAAAGGGATGTGGACTTTGGAAGGTGGTGTGGCTTTGCGGAAAAAGACTACTTTACACCCCAGTTTTGCACAGACATTGGTCACCAATTGAAAAAATAAGTTCTGATTCATGCCCCTTAAATTATTTGTTTCCTCAAAAATACCACTAATACTTTAAGGCACATACCATTATGCCCATGATACATTATGCTTCACAGTATTATATTTATGCCATCTGGGGAGGAAATGGGTGGGCAGCTGACATCCGGTGATGTCAGCTGCCTGCCCCCCCTGCCTGCGTCACAGCCTTATTAGCATGAGAACGGCCAGTGTTCTCATGGGAATGCCCATGAAATGCTGGGCATTCCCGTATGCTAATGGGGCTGCCCGGCACCCCACACCCGCTGTGTTAGGTGCGTGCACCTGGGGAACAGTCTGTTCCTCGTGGGTGTACACACCCTGCGTATGCACATGCAATGCGCAAATCACTAACATCGGTCCCCATGCAAACAAAGCACTGCATTTTACTCTCACTACTTTCTGCAAACACATCCTAAATTTTGGTGTGCTAAAGCAACACTGCGGACATGGAAATAAAGCAGCACATGCATATTTAAGCACATAAAAAAATTGGTCTTTTGGGATAAGCAGAACCAAAGAAATAATTTCACACATGAAAAGAAAAATTATGGAAATGTCCATTAAAATGGTGACTGGTGACAATGACATTGTAAACGGTGAGTGGAGCAGACAACACTGCGATCTAATGAGGAACAAGTTGTCCCACTCCCACTCTACCCCTTCTACACCCAGTCATATACACTAGCCCCATCCCCCCAAGTAACATACAGCACCAGCCCTACCTCTCCCCAGCGAAATGCACTACTCCCTTACCTGGGGTAGTGCATGTCACTTGGGCGGGGTAACAGGGTGGGTGCTGTATGTCACTGGGGCTGGTAGAAGGTTGGGTACTGTATGTCACCCAGGGAGGGGGGGGGGGTTGTTTAGTATATATGATCGCGGGGGTAGGGGGGGGAGGCAGAAGGGGCTACCCCTTCTACCCCAGTGATCATATAAACTACCCCCCCCCCCCCGGGTGACACGCAGTACCCACCCTACCCCCAGTGTGAGATACAGTATGACCCACCCTACCCACACCATCCCTCCCCCTCAGTGACCTACAGTAACCAACCTGGGCTACCCCCCCCCCCCCCCCTGGCCCCAGTGATATACACTACCTCCTCCAGTCCTATCTATATAATCCCACTCCCAGCCAGCATCAGAAATATGAAAAACAAAATTGGACAAATGAGCCATTTTAGGCTAGTCCTCCAGCCCCGGGCACCAATGACAGTACACTGAAATAACTTATCTGCTGCAGAGCAGCCAGTAGTACAGTATACTACTAGTACTAACTCACCAACAAAGCACCAGGCTGAGGCAGCAGTGTGCAGAAAACAGCAGCAGGTTAGGTAGGGAATGGACTCACAGCCTGAGGCTGACTCTGGAGCAAGAGGTGAGGAGCAGCAGACTAAGTGCGTAGTTAGTCAAATATAAAATGGCGCCGGAGAAAAGACAAAACCTGACAATACTCCATGATTCCCTCCCCCCAAGGCCACAGCAGAGAAGCACACACACTCATAGTCATGTCATCACACTTACATAGTCCGACTCAAACTCCTGGCTGGGCTCCCGGGCCGGCTACAAAGCGTCTAGGGTGGGTCTGCTGCTGTAGCCTTCCGACTCTGTCCCTCCGCACTGCAGTGAGAGTGGGCTGCGCAGTGTGCGGCGTGCGCACTAGCTGGGTCGGTTGAGTGACAGCCTGCGCATAAGCGCGGGTCTCTCCTCTGTCCCCTGCTTGGCCAATCCGGACAGAGGAAGGGGGAGGCACTACCAGGCAGTCATTCTGTGTGTCACACACAGAGCTCCGCCTCCACCGCCGGGTCCACTCTGGTCTGAGTGGTCTCCAAGCCCCGGCTCCCTCTATGCTCTGCCTCCGCTCCATCCATCAGCCGGCCAGTCCACGCCCTGTGCGCCGCTCGGCGCTCACAGACAGTCACAGCCACCTGTCACTAATAGAGTCTACATTGAGTGACAGGTGGCTGTGACTGTGTGAGCGCCGAGCGGGGCACATACCTACACTCACTCTCACTGCAGCCTTGTAGCCCGGCGCCCTCCTACAGCTACAGGCTCGTCACCAGCAGCCGCAGTGCCGCACACAAGTCCAGGCCAGCAGCAGGCAGCATTTAAAAAGCGGGGACGAGCCGTGCGGCGCCCCGGGCAGATGCACGGCTCGTCCCCCTGTAAAAACGGCCCTGTTGAGATCTGTGCATGGTCCTGTCTTAAAAAATTTGAAAGTGCGATTTTTAAGAACACCCTCGCATCCAGATATTTTCCCATTGAAAAGTATACAAATTGCATATTTAATGAGATGCAAATTTGTGGAAAATCTGTCAAAAAATCGCCACACATGCAGAGCAGGTTCTGACAGGCGAATTGGCCAGAACCCTGCACAGATCATTGAAATCTGTGCATGGTCCTGTCTTAAAAAATGTTTAAAAGTAAAAGAAAAATGGAGTGAGGTCCCCCCTCCTGAGCATAACCAGCTATGGGCTCATTGAGCCGGACCTGGTTCCAAAAATACGGGGGACAAAATGCATAGGGGTCCCCCGTATTTCTGAAACCAGCCCCAGACCCTTGGACCGGTCCTGGTTCCAAAAATACGGGGGGGGGGGGGGGGGGGCAAAAAATCCGGAGGGTCCACTGTATTTTGAAAGCAGCACCGAGCTCCAACAGCCCGCGGTGTCATGCCACAGTCAGGGCTGAGCTATGGGTGTCCATGGTGCATAAGCCAACCATGCTAGCAGCCTCTGTAGCGCTGGGACAGCGCTACAGAAGCTGTGATCTGTGCCAGAGAAAGCCGTCTCACCCCGCTGTCAGTGTGGGGTGAGCTGGCTCTGGAGAAGGGAGGACAGCGCTGGACCGTGGGTTGGTAAGTATATTGGTGTAAAAGTGAGGTGTGTGTTTGTGTGTGTAATAAAGTTATACTTTTCTGTGTGTGTGTCTTTTATTTTAACATTCTTTTTACAGGTGACTACAAGTCCCAGTGGGCCCATTCATTGTGGTTCGCCAAGTCCCAGCATGTGGGGGAGGCTTGCTGGTACTTGTATAAAGCAATGTTATGAATGACTGTTTTAACCCTATCAGGCCGGCGTTCAAAGCCCTGGGACACCGGTGACAGCCCCTGGATGGGTGCATATCGTACTTTTTTGCCCAGAATACGTAGCTCATTAAATATGCAAATTCGCTGCAAAAAAATGTGATTTTAAAGAGTGCGATAATGGGCGATTTTGAAAAGTTACTAAAACTCTCATCCTATTAAATGTCACCTGTGGTCTTTGAAATATTTTCAGGATATTTCAAATATTTTAAGGAATTGATAAAGGATGTGGTCTTGAGTTGATAGAAGGTGGTATATTGCCATTGTGCACATTTAAGCCATGAACCACGATGTGATGATAATAATAATAATAATAATAATTTTATTTATATAGCGCTCTTTCTCCAATAGGACTCAAGGCGCTTAACAGATAGAATGAATGTAATACAGTACAGGAACAATAAAGTACAGAAAAGCTTTTCATAAACAATACTTAAGGGACTGAAGGAAACGCTTGAGTAAATAGGAAAGTCTTGAGTCTGTTTTTAAAGCATTCTAGAGTTGCGGTCTCTCGAACTGTGCGGGGAAGTGAGTTCCATAAAGTCGGAGCTGAATGGCTAAAAGCTCGACCCCCAGATGAATTACGGGAGATCCTAGGTACTGCTAAAAGTCCTTCATCTACAGACCGCAGTAATCGGGTGGGACAGTATGGAATCAGAAGCTGCTTCAGGTACCTTGGGCCTTGGTCATGTAGGGCTTTGAAACTCAGTAGATTGATCTTGAAAATTATTCGCCATTTTATTGGCAGCCAGTGAAGGGAGTAGAGAATGGGAGTTATGTGGCCAGAACGGGGCTGGTTAGTTAACAGCCTGGCAGCTGTGTTTTGTACCAGCTGTAATCGGTGCAGTTCTTTTGCTGGTAGACCAAGGTAAAGGGCATTGCAGTAATCCAAACGAGATGATACAAATGCATGTATGACTTTTGGCAGATCTTCAGATGGGATTAAGTGTTTGATTCTGGCTATGTTCCTCAGATGAAAGAATGAGGATTTGATTGTGGCTGATATCTGATGTTTAAGTGTCAATCCACCATCTAGTACCACGCCAAGATTCCGCACATGATCAGAGTTTTGTAATTTTGTACCCCCAATTGTCAGTCCAGTTGGGTGGCTGTGCTGCAGTCTTGTCCTTTGATGTTGAGGTCCAATCATAAGGACCTCTGTTTTATCAGGATTCAGTCTCAGCCAACTGGCGCTCATCCATTCCTGGAGCTCAGCTAGACAGCCGTTTAGGGTTGCTATTGGGTTTTCAGTGCCCGGAGCAAAGGACAAGTACAGCTGTGTGTCATCTGCATAGCAGTGGTAGACAAGGCTATGGCGCCTAATTATTTCACCCAGTGGCAGCATGTACACTGCAAAAAGCATGGGGGATAATATAGAACCTTGTGGGACACCGCATGGCAATGGCACAGATGCAGATGAGTATACTCCAGATGAAACTCTCTGTGACCTGCCAGCGAGAAATGATTTAAACCAGCTTAGTACTGTGCCATCCAGGCCACAGAAATTTTTTAGGCGCTCAACCAGAAGCCCATGGTCCACAGTATCAAATGCTGCAGAGAGATCAAGAAGGATTAAGATTGAACAGTCACCTCTGTCTCTTGCCATCAGAAGATCGTTTAGCACATATACCAGGGCTGTTTCAGTGCTATGTCTTCTCCTGAATCCTGATTGGAATGGATCATACATATCATGAGATATCAGGCGGGTTTCAAGTTGATTTGCAACCACTTTTTCAATGACTTTTCCTAGAAAAGGAAGGTTTGATACCGGTCTGTAGTTGGTCATGCACTCTGGATCTAAATTAGGTTTTTTAAGAAGAGGTCTAACAATTGCTTCCTTTAGAGGTTGAGGAAAAATTCCTTTCTGCAAAGAGCACTGAACAATTTTTGCAAAGACAGGGCCAATTATATCCATGCACCCTATTAGGAGCTTGGTTGGGGCAGGGTCCAGATCACAGGTAGTGGGACGCAAAATCTGGACAATTTCAGCAATGTCCTTTACATCCATTGGGTCAAAGCTGGTCCATGAGGATAGGTGGCTTATATTGTCAGGCTTGATAGTTTGGCACTCCTCTGATGGAACTGTGGGGATTCCAGCTCTGATGGCGGATATTTTATCTGAGAAGAATTTTGCGAACTCATTACATCTTGCCTGGGAGAGTGTTTCATCGGGTTGCAGGCATGCTGGCTTGCAAAGCATTTCCACTGTGCGGAAAAGTTGAGCAGGCCTATTGTTTGCTGCCATGATCTCAGTTGACAGGAACTCTGACTTCTTACGGGTTATTGTTGATTGATATTCCTCAATATGCTTTGTTAGTTTTATCTTGTCCTCCAAAAGGTTAGTCTTCCTCCATTGTCTTTCAATTCGACGCCCCCTTTTCTTGAGCTCATTGAGACTGCTGTCAAACCAGGGAGCTTGACGATGTGGTTTGAGACGTTGTACACGCACTGGGGCTATAATATCAATTGCAGCGGTTATATCCCTATTATAGTTATGGACTAGGGAACAGGGATCTTCACAAGCTCCCAGTAATGCAGAGAGATCCAGATTTGCTGCAAGAGCCTGTGGAGTCATACCCCTTCTCGGACGATACCTGGTCAGCTCCATTGGCACTGATCTATTTTGAGGGGTTGCAATTGAGAACCAGAGGGAGTGGTGGTCTGACCACGTGACTGGGTTTATTTTTAGGTCAGTGACTTGTAATCCAATCTGAAAGACGAGATCTAGCGTGTGACCACTTTTATGTGTGGCAGAAGGAATGATTTGTGTGAAGCCCATGCCATTCATTGTGCACAGAAGGTCTTGGCCAAGGTGTGAGAGCTCGTCATCAACCCATGCATTGAAGTCCCCGAGGATGAGCCATCTTTGGTGCTCCAGAACTAGACCAGCAACAGTGTCTGTAAGTTCTTGTAGAAATAACTTTCCATCTCCAGGGGGGCGGTAAATGAGGAGTACTCTGAAACCTAATCCCGTCGAACTCCGGGCATGATACATTCACACATACAGTATCTGCATTTGTAAATGTCCCCATCAGTTTTCAAACATATTCTTAAAAGTAACTAAATAAAAAAAAAATCTAGCTGAGCCTATGGCAAATAAAACTTTATAATTGTTACAATAAACCGATCATTTGGAAACATTATTTAGCCTCTGGGTCTTTTCAGTTCCTTGTCCCTCAAGTCATTTACTTATCCCAGTGGACAGTTTCCTTGCACACCAGGGAAGTTTTAACAGCATTGAAAAGACTCAAAATTGATTTGTGTTAAATTTAATTCCCTTTTAGCTGGGGGGCTGTGTGGCAGTAGATGAAGAAGGTCAAAACATGTCCAACAAAACCAAACGTGATGGATGCAATTAGTTATAAGTATCTTGTAAAAATGGGGGAAAAAATAATTTTGTTCTCTGTGCAGTGGGAACAGCTCTCTGGGCGCATTTTCCACCTGGGATATAATATATATAGGGCCTGGTTTAGAGTTGTACCAAAGTATTCACATCTGCAATTTTCACACTGAGCATACTGTACATCCATGGCCATTCGGGACCACCTGAGGCAAATATTTGCTTCTCTTCAGAGCTCCAGTCGCAAATGTATTCATGCAACTCAATGGTAACGTGGTATTTGCAATTAGTAAGTTTGCCATGGGCATGTCGTGGTCTTGTAGATGTAAATGTGGCCTATTTAAATGTAAATGTGCACAAAGATCCTGTAATTAAATCCAAAAAACCGGAGGTGCTCATCTCCCCCCTCCCCCCCGGAGGACTGTGCAAGTCTCCTACAGCCGTGTGTAGTGAACCGTGTCCCCATTCCCCCCACCTGCTGTACTGAATTGGCTGGGGGGGGGGGGGGTAGCAAGATAGTCGGAACCCATGGTATAATGTTAAAGGTTGCTCTCACAACAGTAGCGCCAGAAAATGGCTGAGAGCATGCAAACAGATACATCACCAGGGTGTGGGTGCCCTATCCTGCCAGATTTTGCGGCACCGCGATGCCCAAATGAAGCTTTTCTTTGTTGTCAGGTTTTATTTTATATTACCTTGGGAGCCCTGACTCTAGAGTCAGCACAATGGCACAGGCAGCCATTCTAAGTAATGTGCGCATGCCACTGATGTATAATGATCAGCTTTTATCAAAAGTGTGCTACAGTATCACTGTGTGGTGTGTGATATCTGTGTAATCTGTGTATAGTGATCAGTGTGTATCAGCAGTGTAATGTCTGTAAGGTGATCAGTGTGTATCAGCAGTGTAATGTCTGTAAGGTGATCAGTGTGTATCAGGTGTGTGATATCAGGATGGCCTGTGCATTATGACCAGTGTGTAATAGGTGTAGGATATCATGGTGACCTGTTTATAGTGATCAGTATAGTTCATGTAGGGCCCTCTGACAGTGGCGTAAGTTCGCCGACAGCTGGGTGTCTGACGGCCACCCGCTATTTTCCCTTGTGGGGGTCCACGACCCCCATAGAGGGAGAATAGAATAGGTGGCTCGCATAGTGAACCACCGTGCCCGCAGCGTGGCGAGCGCAGCGAGCCCGCAAGGGGCTTTTTTGCGCTCGCCATGCTGTCTGAGTCCGGGCAGTTGGAATCCCGACGTCGGGCTAATGACTGTCGGGATCCCAACTGTCGGAACCCCATACCACACCCATAGAAAGATAGATAGAGAGCACATATGTATTTCAGAACTCAGCCACAGAAACAATATTGTTGGTTTTAAATAACTGGGGAGTGCCCCCTTGGGAGCAGGAGCTCGACGGCAGATGACTCCATTGCCTCCCAGAGTTCTACCTCTGCCCTCTGACAAATTTTGATCCTGGGCATGCACCTTAGCATCAAGCCAGTCTCCTTTCACCAGCTAATGCGACATTATAACTTAAATAATTATATTTTAACTAGGGATGAGCAAGTTCAGATCTCAGAGATGGTGTCACTGCTGGGAGGACATCAGGCTGCAGGGGGAGGAGGAGACGCCTGGGACACTGACAGCTGCCGGGATGTGACGGAGACCCCCGCACACCACATTACAGGTATCACGGGGGATTCCATCAACGCACCCCGATGCTAGCCGCATATGTTAGTACATATGCAGTAGCATTGCGGCGGCTGGGCGGCGAGGGGTGGCGATGTATATTAATACATCCCGCCCTTATACTGAACTGTGAGCTTTCAGCAGGGACATTCCCATCTCTGTTCTGTCTGCACTGTGTGGAGATGCAGCTGACATTATAGCAGCAAATACAGTCATTGGGTCATGTGACTGAAGTCTATAAATAGAAGCCCCACACTGACATTTGGGCTCTGAGGGAACAATTGGAGCAGTGTTGTGGTGGACATCTTGAGGGAACAGATCTGCATAGTGTGCCAAGCTGTGGGTCTCCTGTACGATGGAGGAGATAAGCAACCAGCCGTTTGGTGGTGAAAAGTGCTTAGAGTGTGTTCCGGCTGTCTGTCATCTTCAGGAGCCCTCCCAGATTGCTGTAAGCAGGGTGTGACAGAAAGTGGAGTTGAAGCCAAGTCCGGTTACCCATTTGCTACATAATGCCAGGTAGTCCTGTATTCCCATCTACACATGTCCCAAGCTGATTAAAGAGAGGGACAGCATCATAGAGAGGGACAGCATCAGAGACAGCACAGGCATTTTTCTGAGCAAAGTATAACCTAGACCAGGCTTGTCAGAAGCGGGCGGCTGGAGGCTGACGTGGGACGCACAGCACAGAACTCTAGAGGTGGGACACCCGGTGAGCGCGCCTTTACCTTGCTGGCTGCATTGGTGAGGGGGTGCTGGCTGCCACTGTGAGACGTGTTTGGCATCTTTCAGATGAGTATGTGTCCAACTCCTGCTGCTGCAATTATATATCACCCTCCACCGCGATCACAGTGACAGCAGTGTGCGGGCAGGGCGGAGCAGCAAAGGGGAAGCTTGCTCCCGTAATATGCGGAACAGAGAAGGGCAGCGACGGGAGCCCAAGCATCTGTCTCCTGCAGGGGAATATACAGTGAAGGGAGGCAGTATGTGGTACATTCAGAGAAGGGTGGGCAGTCTGGGGGACATAGTGAATGGGGGCAGAGTGGGGGCATACAGTGAATGGGGTACATACAGCGAAGAAGGGCAGTTTATGGGAATATACAGTGAAAGGGGCAGGCTGGGGAACATACAGTGAAGGAGGGGCACGCTGGGGGACAAACAGCAAAGGAGGGGCACACTGGGGGACATACAGTGAAGGAGGGGCACACTCGGAGACATACAGTAAATGGGGAAGAGTGGGGGACATACAGTGAATGGGGGCAGAGTGGGGGACATACAGAGAAGGGGGGTCAGGCAGGGAATATTTTTTTATTATTTATTTATTAACAGTTTCTTATATAGCGCATACATATTCTGCAGAGCTTTACAGAGAATATTTGAACATTCACATCGGTCCCTGCCCCATTGGAGCTTACAATCTATATTCCCTACCACATGTACATGCACACACAGATAATCTAGGGTTATTTTTTGTTGGAAGCCAATTTACCTATCTGTATATTTTTGGATTGTTGGTGGAAACCGGAGTACCCTGAGTAAACCCACACAAGTACTGAGAGAATATACAAACTCCACACAGTTAGAGCCATGGTGGGGATCGAACCCATGACATCAGAGCTGTGAGGCAGAAATGCTAACCATTACACCATCCGTGCTGCCCGCAAATATACAGTGAAGGGGCACGCGGGGGGACATACAGTGAGTGGGGGCACGCTGGGGGACATACAGTGAATGGGGGCATGCTGGGGGACATACAGTGAATGGGGGCAGAGTGGGGGACCATTCTGATGTGATTAATGGTTCAAAGAATGTCAGGCTGAATGGTCAGCCCCCATACATTTTCACGTACCCATATCTGGTCCTCTTTGCAAAAAGTTTGGACACCCCTGACCTAGACTAATTGCCAGGACAGTTCTGCAAATAGCAACATTTTGAGAGTCTTATTACTACATTGTAACATGCAGCCCCTCTAAAGATTTTAGAAGGTCAGCACTGAGCAATATAACAGAGAAGGTGTAATATGTGACTTCCAGCAGGGAGAAATTGACAGGAACTTATTGAAAACTTGAGTCAGCAATCGCCAAGACTAAGGGCAGTATTCAATGTGATTATTCTCCGTGCATGGCGAGTGTTTTTTTTCACCATGTGTGGAGATTCTCCGTCACGGCACTTTATACACTATTCAATGTGACTGATACTCGCCGCCCCTCGTGGCGAGTATCAGCCAATCCGGCGTATGAGCTGACGCCGCAGGGAGCCCGAGGACGGTGGCAGGCAGGGAGATGGAAGTCTCCCTGCCTGCCCCAGAACGTATGTGGGGGGGAGGTGGGCTCCCCGGGAGCCAGGCAGCACAGGCTGCCCCCCCCGGGAGAGCCAACAGGGGGCCGGGTATTCACTGCACCCGATCGTGCATATGTAATGATCGGGTGCAGTGTATATATGAATATCTAATTAGCGGCTCGGCTCCCGGCCCCCTGCTGGCTGCTCTGTGTAAAAAAAAATATATATATATATATTTTTTTTTATTAAATATATATTCATGTGCTATAAGCACATGTATAAAAATAGCATGCCCTTTCACAGATTAAAATTCCTGATTTTTTTACACCAAAATTAAAACAAAAAACCTTTTATTGTAAAAGTTCATATTCCACTTCTCCATGAAAAGATGGAGAATTGCTACACGGAGAGACACGGCGAAAATCACTTAGAAAGACAGCGAGAAGTGCACGTTGAATAGGGTTGCTCACTTTTTGAGAGCAAAAGTCTCCGTCCAACGCGAGAAAAGCACAAACTCGCCATAAAACACAAAGAATTTTTCTCATTGAATACTGCCCTAATACTGAATTTAGAGATCTTCCGGAGTGCCATAATAAGTAAACTTTGCTGCTAGTTAATTGAGAAAGAATAAAACGTCAACTGAGAGCAATTTGCAAGCTACAAGTTGTACAATATTGGAAACAGAAACAATGTCTTCAGTATTTAGCTTAAGATCAATTTTCCAACTTTACTAACTAAAATAAATCCTTGAATTAGTAACTTTGTTATATAGTACAAGGATCCTAAAAATTCATGTAAGTGCACCAACGAGACCAGAGGCGTAACTAGAACTTTGTGGGCCCCATAGCAACATTTTTAATGGGGCCCCCTACCCTAAAATGCCCTGGGGGGGGGGGGGGTGGAGAGAGAGTGAGGGAAGTGAGAAACGCAGAGGCTTCATGGAGAAAGATTGAATGAAAGAGAGTGAGGAGCAAGAGCGAGTGTCAGAGAGAGAGAGAGAGAGAGAGAGAGAGAGAGAAAAAGAGGGAGGGAGAAATGATAGGTGCAATCAGGAGAGAGAATTTCGGTGAGGGAGAGAGAGCTGGGGTGTCAGGGAAAGAGAATGAGACTGTCAGGGAGAAGAGGGGTGTCAGGAAAAGAGAGAATGAGAGAGAGGGGGTGTCAGGTGGAGAAAGGGATGAGACAGTGAGAGACAGTGATAGATAGAGAGAGAAAGGGGGCAGAGAGAAAAAAGGAGAGGCTGTGAGAGAGAGGTGGGGGGGGAGTGAGTGGAGATGTGAAAAAAGAGGACCAAGATTGGGAATGGGAGGGGGGGGGGGGGGGTGAGAAAGAGTGAGTGAATGAGTGAGGGAAGGGGAGGGAGAGCAGGAGTTTGAAAGGGTGACAGGGATCACTTGTCACTTGCTGCCGCCAACCCGCCACTGTTATATTGCACCTGTTGGCACTGGTCAGATCAACTGCTTCCGCCAGCGATATTCCCCTGCCTGCTCGTGGCAGCATCAGTGACCTGGTCCCCCCCAGCGCTCAGGCTCTTTCCTCCTACAGCCGGTGGTCAGCACCATGTAACTATAGAGCAGGGCTGGGCAATTGCGGCCCTCCAGATGTTGATGAACTACACATCCCAGCATGCCTTGCATCAGTTTCAGCATGGCCACATAGCAAAACTAATGCAAAGCATCATGAGATGTGTAGTTCATCAACATCTGGAGGGCCGCAATTGCCCAGCCCTGCTATAGAGGGTGCAGGGGATTGCCTTGGGGCCCCCCAAGCCTTCAGGCCCCATAGCAGCTGCATCCCCTGCACCCTCTATAGTTATGCCACTGAACGAGGCTATTTCAATTGAACTGCTTTAATACTTTAGGGGGCCCCAAAGGATAAGGTTATTTCTATGTGACTGTATTAATGTAGGTAGTATATTGTTAAGATTTTCTTTTCTTTTATAACTATAGCCAGTACATTGTGTGAATGGTTCTACTATGACATCTATTTATTAATCGGCAAACCATTAAGTGTATCGTTAATCAAAATTGCCAGTGGTAACTAACCTGAAAGTTCTTTCAGTGGTAACAATACACACAGATGAGTTCCAGCTTAATAGATCCTACTTTATAGTACTGTTGTGAATATAATAACATTACCTGAAATTATATACCAACTATTGCTAGGTGTTACACTGGTCTCTCAAGAACCTGGCAACTACTGACACATCATAGCTAAAATTAACATGTGTTTTTTCTTGGTTTAAAGCTCTGAATTAGTATTAAAGGGGCAGCTGACACAGGTTTCAGATAAATGAGCTTATCTAGGGTACATGGGAAAGCTATGATCACAGTAAAGGTGCGTACACAGGGAGCAATATGATCGCTGGCAATATATTGCTCAGCAATCATATTGCTCTGTGTTCTGTTTTCATCAGCGACCAGAGATGGTCGCTGATGAAAATGACACACTGCCGGGAGAAGAGGCAGTGGAAGTCGCTGGTCGGAAGAGCAAATTCCTCCGACCAGCGACCATTAGTGGGCTGAAAACGGGAGTGTGCACCCGGCGATTTATTGCCGGTGCACACTCCAATCCCTGGCAATATGGACGCTCAGTGTGTACACAGCTTAACAGAGGTTAATTAAAAATTAACCCACACATATAGAGATACAGATGTACGACCATAGTCCACACCACACTGGCGGTGGGCTGCAAGCTTAAATACATTGATCAATTCAACTAAAACCCCATTGTTTATTTAATTGATTATTTGTATGTTAAGGTCAGTTAGTTTATTATGGTGAGTGCTCTTTGTATTTACTAGAGTGTGTGGTCACAGGCTACTGCACCATAACCTGGGAAGTGTGGGTGCTGTTTACACCCCATTCTTAGGAATGGCGAGTGTGGTGGTACTTCTGTATCTCTATATGTGTAGGTTAATTTTTAATGAACCTCTGTTACTGTGATAATAGCTTTCCCGTGCACCCTAGATAAGCTCATTCATCTGAAACCTGTGTCAGCTGCCCCTTTAATACTAATTCAGGTGTGTTAGGTGACTGCCTCATCTTTAACCCCTTCCCGACATTTGACGTACATTTACGTCATGGTCGGGATGTACTTCCCGACACATGACGTAAATGTACGTCATGACTTCAAAGGGTCACCGGGTCTAGGGACGCGGTGACAGAGGGACGATGTCTGCTGTCCCTGACAGCAGACATCTTCCCTCATTGCCCAGGGGGGGCAGCGATGCCCCCGCCCATCGGCGATCGCTGTGATTGGCTGTTCAATGTGAACAGCCAATTACAGCGTTTTCTGTGTACCGGCGAATAATGTTCGCCGGTGACACAGGGATCGTTGGTGATTGGTGCTGTTAAGTACAGCACCAATCACCACCGGGTGTAAGGGTGACACTGGTGTCACCCCACCTGCCCCCAAAAGGCTGTGATTGGTCCGTCGGAACGACGGACCAATCACAGCCATTACACCACATAGAAAATACCGGAGACAGCTCTGCAGCCGCCATTCCGGTCAGGAACAGCGTGCAGAGCGGTCTCCGTGCCCATCTGTGCCCTATACTGACCTGATCAGCGTTGGTGGCATCCGTGCTGCCAGCTCCTGTGACTTCCTGGTGCGAGTGTTGCTGCTGCTGCTGCTGCTGCAGCAGCGTCATTGTTTCAGAAATTGTGTGATATAATTTTGTATCTGCTGCCCCCCTTTTGTGCTGATTAGTATAAACTAACTGATCAGCACCTTTTTTGGGGTGCAGGTTTTTTTTTTTTTATATATACCCTGTCAGGTTGCACCCACAGTTGTGTGCCTGCTGCCCCTCACTGCTAATCAGTGTTGCATTTTTGGCACAGGGTTGATCAAATTTCTGTTGCCTTTGCCTCATCAGCAGTTTTTTTAATTTTTTTTTATTTTTGGAGAGTGCTGTGGGGTTAAATTGTTTTTACACCCACGGTGCTTTTGTGGGTGTGCTGTGCCCACTGAGTGCTGATCAGTGACGTACATCACTGATCAGCATTTTTGCCACAGGGTTGATCTAATATTTTTTTTTTTGATCAAATTTCTGTTGCCTTTGCCTCATCAGCAGTTTTTTTTTATTTATTTTTTTTGGAGAGTGCTGTGGGGTAAATTGTTTTTACACCCACGGTGCTTTTGTGGGTGTCCTGTGCCCGCTGAGTGCTGATCAGTGACGTACATCACTGATCAGCATTTTTGGCACAGGGTTGATCTAATATTTTTGCCTTTGCCTCATCAGCAGTTTTTTTTTATTTATATTTTTTGGAGAGTGCTGTTGGATTTTTTTTTAAAATTGTTTTTACACCCACGGTGCTTTTGTAGGTGTCCTGTGCCCGCTGAGCGCTGATCAGTGACGGACGTTACTGACCAACATCTGTGCTCAATTTTTGGCGCAGGAGCTTTTTTTTCTTTTAACTTACACGTGTTAAAGCACTACATACACACTACATACCCCCCGTGTTGAAATAAAGTTTGTACCCCCCCTACACTATACACTACACTTAAAAATAATAAAAATGTCCCAATCATCGCAAAGACTGTTTTCAGCGGAGGAGGCATATGCCATTCTTGCCTCTGACACTGACACAGCCAGTGAAGTAAGCGATGAATTAGCATTTGTCTTAAGCTCCTCTTCCTCCTCTAGTGATGAGGGACCCCCTCAAAGACGCCCCCGTAGAGCAGCTGAGACCCCCCCCCCCCAATGATTGATCTCGTATGGACCCCACCGCCAGACAATTTTGAGCCCCAGGTTCCTGAGTTTTTGGCCAACCCAGGAATCCAATTTGATAGTACAGGCCTCAAAGAAATTGACTTTTTCAAAGTCTTTTTCTCTGATGATTTTATAAATTTAATGGTGGACCAAAGTAATTTATATGCCCAGCAGTTTATTGCCCAAAACCCCACGTCATCATTTGCTAGGTGGACCCCTGTAGATGCAGTAGAGATGATGACGTTTTGGGGTCTGGTGTTACATATGGGCATAGTTAAAAAGCCAGAAATTAGGCAATATTGGAGTACAGATGTTCTGTACAGCACCCCACTTCATCGTATGGCCATGACCCGGACTCGTTTTGAGACGATCCTTAAATTTTTGCATTACAACGATAATGCACAGTGCCCACCCAGAGATGATCCCACCTTTGACCGGCTATTTAAAGTCAGGCCGGTCATTGATCATTTCAGCGCCAAATTTGCTGAGATGTACATCCCCCAAAAATTCATTTGTGTAGACGAGTCACTTATACATTTTAAAGGAAGGGTTAAATTCCGCCAGTACCTTCCCAATAAGAGGGCAAGGTATGGCATAAAAATGTATAAGCTGTGCGAAAGCACCTCAGGGTACACCCACAGGTTTAGGGTATATGAAGCGAAGGATTCAAGAATTGAACCGCCAGAAAGCCCCCCCTCCCTCGTAGGTGTTAGTGGAAAGATTGTCTGGGATTTAGTGCACCCCTTCCTGGATAAGGGTTATCACCTCTATGTGGATAACTTTTACACCAGCATCCCCCTGTTTAAGGCCCTTGGTTCAAGAGGTACAGCAGCTTGCGGTACTGTGCGCAAGAACCAAAGAGGCCTCCCAAAAACGCACGTTGCCCAATTACTGAGAAAGGGTGAAAGCAGGGGAATATGCACCGAAAATATGTTGTTGGTCAAATATAAGGACAAGAGGGATGTCCTTATACTGACAACAATTCACGGAGACAGTACCACCTCCGTCCCTGTACGAGGTACCAGTACCCACACCTCAAAACCTATTTGTATCCTTGATTACAATAAGTACATGGGCGGAGTGGATCTTTCAGATCAGGTACTGAAGCCGTACAGTGCCCCGCGGAAAACAAAAATCTGGTATAAGAAGCTGGCCGTGTATATCATCCAGATGGCACTGTATAACGCTTACGTACTATTTCATTCTACCAGCCAGACGGGGACATTTATGCACTTTCAAGAGGAAGTCATAAAGGGCCTAATATTTGGGAACCAGCAGGCAGAGGGCCCCAGTACTTCTAGTACTGGCCCCAGTACTTCTAGTACAGGCCCCCGTATTGTATCAGGGCAGCATTTTCCTAACGAAATTCCCTCCACTGGAAAAAAGGGCAGGACACAAAAAAGGTGCAAAGTTTGCTATAAAAAGGGAATACGAAAGCAAACTATTTTCCTCTGTGAAACTTGCCCCGACAAACCCGAGAGAATGAGAGAGAGGGGGTGTCAGGTGGAGAAAGGGATGAGACAGTGAGAGACAGTGATAGATAGAGAGAGAAAGGGGGCAGAGAGAAAAAAGGAGAGGCTGTGAGAGAGAGGGGGGGGGGGGGGAGTGAGTGGAGATGTGAAAAAAGAGGACCAAGATTGGGAATGGGAGGGGGGGGGGGGGGTGAGAAAGAGTGAGTGAATGAGTGAGGGAAGGGGAGGGAGAGCAGGAGTTTGAAAGGGTGACAGGGATCACTTGTCACTTGCTGCCGCCAACCCGCCACTGTTATATTGCACCTGTTGGCACTGGTCAGATCAACTGCTTCCGCCAGCGATATTCCCCTGCCTGCTCGTGGCAGCATCAGTGACCTGGTCCCCCCCAGCGCTCAGGCTCTTTCCTCCTACAGCCGGTGGTCAGCACCATGTAACTATAGAGCAGGGCTGGGCAATTGCGGCCCTCCAGATGTTGATGAACTACACATCCCAGCATGCCTTGCATCAGTTTCAGCATGGCCACATAGCAAAACTAATGCAAAGCATCATGAGATGTGTAGTTCATCAACATCTGGAGGGCCGCAATTGCCCAGCCCTGCTATAGAGGGTGCAGGGGATTGCCTTGGGGCCCCCCAAGCCTTCAGGCCCCATAGCAGCTGCATCCCCTGCACCCTCTATAGTTATGCCACTGAACGAGGCTATTTCAATTGAACTGCTTTAATACTTTAGGGGGCCCCAAAGGATAAGGTTATTTCTATGTGACTGTATTAATGTAGGTAGTATATTGTTAAGATTTTCTTTTCTTTTATAACTATAGCCAGTACATTGTGTGAATGGTTCTACTATGACATCTATTTATTAATCGGCAAACCATTAAGTGTATCGTTAATCAAAATTGCCAGTGGTAACTAACCTGAAAGTTCTTTCAGTGGTAACAATACACACAGATGAGTTCCAGCTTAATAGATCCTACTTTATAGTACTGTTGTGAATATAATAACATTACCTGAAATTATATACCAACTATTGCTAGGTGTTACACTGGTCTCTCAAGAACCTGGCAACTACTGACACATCATAGCTAAAATTAACATGTGTTTTTTCTTGGTTTAAAGCTCACCCGCCAACTACCTTATGGCTTTTAAAGAGGAGGCAGTCACCTAACACACCTGAATTAGTATTAAAGGGGCAGCTGACACAGGTTTCAGATAAATGAGCTTATCTAGGGTACATGGGAAAGCTATGATCACAGTAAAGGTGCGTACACAGGGAGCAATATGATCGCTGGCAATATATTGCTCAGCAATCATATTGCTCTGTGTTCTGTTTTCATCAGCGACCAGAGATGGTCGCTGATGAAAATGACACACTGCCGGGAGAAGAGGCAGTGGAAGTCGCTGGTCGGAAGAGCAAATTCCTCCGACCAGCGACCATTAGTGGGCTGAAAACGGGATCCCTGGTAATATGGACGCTCAGTGTGTACACAGCTTAACAGAGGTTAATTAAAAATTAACCCACACATATAGAGATACAGATGTACGACCATAGTCCACACCACACTGGCGGTGGGCTGCAAGCTTAAATACATTGATCAATTCAACTAAAACCCCATTGTTTATTTAATTGATTATTTGTATGTTAAGGTCAGTTAGTTTATTATGGTGAGTGCTGGCTAGGGTGACCAACTCATCCCTTTAATCTGGGACACATATTAATTACACAGGTTCTGTGGCAGTTTAAAACCAGGTGAAATGGAGTCTTGAGGTGTGGCAGTTTAAAACCAGGTGAATGCCAGCCACAGAACCTGTGTAATTAATATGTGTCCCGGATTAAAGGGATGAGTTGGTCACCCTGGTCTTTGTATTTACTAGAGTGTGTGGTCACAGGCTACTGCACCATAACCTGGGAAGTGTGGGTGCTGTTTGCACCCCATTCTTAGGAATGGCGAGTGTGGTGGTACTTCTGTATCTCTATATGTGTAGGTTAATTTTTAATGAACCTCTGTTACTGTGATAATAGCTTTCCCGTGCACCCTAGATAAGCTCATTCATCTGAAACCTGTGTCAGCTGCCCCTTTAATACTAATTCAGGTGTGTTAGGTGACTGCCTCATCTTTAACCCCTTCCCGACATTTGACGTACATTTACGTCATGGTCGGGATGTACTTCCCGACACATGACGTAAATGTACGTCATGACTTCAAAGTGTCACCGGGTCTAGGGACGCGGTGACAGAGGGACGATGTCTGCTGTCCCTGACAGCAGACATCTTCCCTCATTGCCCAGGGGGGGCAGCGATGCCCCCGCCCATCGGCGATCGCTGTGATTGGCTGTTCAATGTGAACAGCCAATTACAGCGTTTTCTGTGTACCGGCGAATAATGTTCGCCGGTGACACAGGGATCGTTGGTGATTGGTGCTGTTAAGTACAGCACCAATCACCACCGGGTGTAAGGGTGACACTGGTGTCACCCCACCTCACCCCACCTGCCCCCAAAAGGCTGTGATTGGTCCGTCGGAACGACGGACCAATCACAGCCATTACACCACATAGAAAATACCGGAGACAGCTCTGCAGCCGCCATTCCGGTCAGGAACAGCGTGCAGAGCGGTCTCCGTGCCCATCTGTGCCCTATACTGACCTGATCAGCGTTGGTGGCATCCGTGCTGCCAGCTCCTGTGACTTCCTGGTGCGAGTGTTGCTGCTGCTGCTGCTGCTGCAGCAGCGTCATTGTTTCAGAAATTGTGTGATATAATTTTGTATCTGCTGCCCCCCTTTTGTGCTGATTAGTATAAACTAACTGATCAGCACCTTTTTTGGGGTGCAGGTTTTTTTTTTTATATATACCTTGTCAGGTTGCACCCACAGTTGTGTGCCTGCTGCCCCTCACTGCTAATCAGTGTTGCATTTTTGGCACAGGGTTGATCAAATTTCTGTTGCCTTTGCCTCATCAGCAGTTTTTTTAATTTTTTTTTATTTTTGGAGAGTGCTGTGGGGTCAAATTGTTTTTACACCCACGGTGCTTTTGTGGGTGTGCTGTGCCCACTGAGTGCTGATCAGTGACGTACATCACTGATCAGCATTTTTGGCACAGGGTTGATCTAATATTTTTTTTTTTGATCAAATTTCTGTTGCCTTTGCCTCATCAGCAGTTTTTTTTTATTTATTTTTTTTGGAGAGTGCTGTGGGGTTAAATTGTTTTTACACCCACGGTGCTTTTGTGGGTGTCCTGTGCCCGCTGAGTGCTGATCAGTGACGTACATCACTGATCAGCATTTTTGGCACAGGGTTGATCTAATATTTTTGCCTTTGCCTCATCAGCAGTTTTTTTTTATTTATTTTTTTTGGAGAGTGCTGTGGGATTTTTTTTTTAAATTGTTTTTACACCCACGGTGCTTTTGTAGGTGTCCTGTGCCCGCTGAGCGCTGATCAGTGACGGACGTTACTGACCAACATCTGTGCTCAATTTTTGGCGCAGGAGCTTTTTTTTTTTTCTTTTAACTTACACGTGTTAAAGCACTACATACACACTACATACCCCCCGTGTTGAAATAAAGTTTGTACCCCCCCTACACTATACACTACACTTAAAAATAATAAAAATGTCCCAATCATCGCAAAGACTGTTTTCAGCGGAGGAGGCATATGCCATTCTTGCCTCTGACACTGACACAGCCAGTGAAGTAAGCGATGAATTGGCATTTGTCTTAAGCTCCTCTTCCTCCTCTAGTGATGAGGGACCCCCTCAAAGACGCCCCCGTAGAGCAGCTGAGACCCCCCCCCCAATGATTGATCTCGTATGGACCCCACCGCCAGACAATTTTGAGCCCCAGGTTCCTGAGTTTTTGGCCAACCCAGGAATCCAATTTGATAGTACAGGCCTCAAAGAAATTGACTTTTTCAAAGTCTTTTTCTCTGATGATTTTATAAATTTAATGGTGGACCAAAGTAATTTATATGCCCAGCAGTTTATTGCCCAAAACCCCACGTCATCATTTGCTAGGTGGACCCCTGTAGATGCAGTAGAGATGATGACGTTTTGGGGTCTGGTGTTACATATGGGCATAGTTAAAAAGCCAGAAATTAGGCAATATTGGAGTACAGATGTTCTGTACAGCACCCCACTTCATCGTATGGCCATGACCCGGACTCGTTTTGAGACGATCCTTAAATTTTTGCATTACAATGATAATGCACAGTGCCCACCCAGAGATGATCCCACCTTTGACCGGCTATTTAAAGTCAGGCCGGTCATTGATCATTTCAGCGCCAAATTTGCTGAGATGTACATCCCCCAAAAATTCATTTGTGTAGACGAGTCACTTATACATTTTAAAGGAAGGGTTAAATTCCGCCAGTACCTTCCCAATAAGAGGGCAAGGTATGGCATAAAAATGTATAAGCTGTGCGAAAGCACCTCAGGGTACACCCACAGGTTTAGGGTATATGAAGCGAAGGATTCAAGAATTGAACCGCCAGAAAGCCCCCCCTCCCTCGTAGGTGTTAGTGGAAAGATTGTCTGGGATTTAGTGCACCCCTTCCTGGATAAGGGTTATCACCTCTATGTGGATAACTTTTACACCAGCATCCCCCTGTTTAAGGCCCTTGGTTCAAGAGGTACAGCAGCTTGCGGTACTGTGCGCAAGAACCAAAGAGGCCTCCCAAAAACGCACGTTGCCCAATTACTGAGAAAGGGTGAAAGCAGGGGAATATGCACCGAAAATATGTTGTTGGTCAAATATAAGGACAAGAGGGATGTCCTTATACTGACAACAATTCACGGAGACAGTACCACCTCCGTCCCTGTACGAGGTACCAGTACCCACACCTCAAAACCTATTTGTATCCTTGATTACAATAAGTACATGGGCGGAGTGGATCTTTCAGATCAGGTACTGAAGCCGTACAGTGCCCCGCGGAAAACAAAAATCTGGTATAAGAAGCTGGCCGTGTATATCATCCAGATGGCACTGTATAACGCTTACGTACTATTCCATTCTACCAGCCAGACGGGGACATTTATGCACTTTCAAGAGGAAGTCATAAAGGGCCTAATATTTGGGAACCAGCAGGCAGAGGGCCCCAGTACTTCTAGTACTGGCCCCCGTATTGTATCAGGGCAGCATTTTCCTAACGAAATCCCCTCCACTGGAAAAAAGGGCAGGACACAAAAAAGGTGCAAAATTTGCTATAAAAAGGGAATACGAAAGCAAACTATTTTCCTCTGTGAAACTTGCCCCGACAAACCCGGCCTATGTATGAAGGAGTGCTTTAAAATATACCACACATCTATGGATTATTAGGTTCATCATTTCACCGTGCTTCGGGGGTCTTGCTAATGCGACATAGCACCCACCATTCATTCCACCAGAATCTGTGCGGCAAAATCCAAATATCACTCCTTCCCTTCTGAGTCCTGCCATGCACCCAAATGGTATTTTTTGGTCACATATGAGGCATTGCCGTACTCGGGAGAAATTGGGGCACAGATTTTGGGGTGCTTTGTCTCCTTCATTCCTTGTGAAAATGAAAAATTTTGAGCCAGAACTGCATTTTTGTGTAAAAAATGTAATTTTTCATTTTCACAGCCCAGTTGTACCACAATTGGTGAAACCCCTGGGGGTTTGAAATGTACACTATACCCCTAGATGGATTCCCTGAGGGGTGTAGTTTGCAAAATGGGGTCACTTGTGCTGGGGTTCCACTGTATTGGTGCTTCGGGGGTCTTGCTAATGCGACATAGCACCCACCATTCATTCCACCAGAATCTGTGCTGCAAAATCCAAATATCACTCCTTCCCTTATGAGTCCTGCCATTTTTTGGTCACATATGAGGCATTGCCGTACTCGGGAGAAATTGGGGCACAGATTTTGGGGTGCTTTGTCTACTTCATTCCTTGTGAAAATGAAAAATTTTGAGCCAGAACTGCATTTTTGAGTAAAAAAATGTAATTTTCCATTTTCACAGCCCAGTTGTACCACAATTGGTGAAACCCTTGGGGGTTTGAAATGTACACTATACCCCTAGATGAATTCCCTGAGGGGTTTAGTTTGCAAAATGGGGTCACTTGTGGGGGGGTTCCACTGTATTGGTGCTTCGGGGGTCTTGCTAATGCGACATAGCACCCACCATTCATTCCACCAGAATCTGTGCGGCAAAATCCAAATATCACTCCTTCCCTTCTGAGTCCTGCCATGCACCCAAATGGTATTTTTTGGTCACATATGAGGCATTGCCGTACTCGGGAGAAATTGGGGCACAGATTTTGGGGTGCTTTGTCTACTTCATTTCTTGTGAAAATGAAAAATTTTGAGCCAGAACTGCATTTTTGAGTAAAAAAATGTAATTTTTCATTTTCACAGCCCAGTTGTACCACAATTGGTGAAACCCCTGGGGGTTTGAAATGTACACTATACCCCTAGATGAATTCCCTGAGGGGTTTAGTTTGCAAAATGGGGTCACTTGTGGGGGGTTCCACTGTATTGGTTCTTCGGGGGACTTGCTAATGCGACATAGCACCCACCATTCATTCCACCAGAATATGTGCGGCAAAATCCAAATATCACTCCTTCCCTTCTGAGTCCTGCCATGCACCCAAATGGTATTTTTTGGTCACATATGAGGCATTGCCGTACTCGGGAGAAATTGGGGCACAGATTTTGGGGTGCTTTGTCTCCTTCATTCCTTGTGAAAATGAAAAATTTTGAGCCAGAACTGCATTTTTGTGTAAAACATTTAATTTTTTTCATTTTCACAGCCCAGTTGTACCAAAATTGGTGAAACCCCTGGGGGTTTGAAATGTACACTATACCCGTAGATGAATTCCCTGAGGGGTGTAGTTTGCAAAATGGGGTCACTTGTGGGGGGGTTCCACTGTATTGGTGCTTCGGGGGTCTTGCTAATGCGACATAGCACCCACCATTCATTCCACCAGAATCTGTGCGGCAAAATCCAAATATCACTCCTTCCCTTCTGAGTCCTGCCATGCACCCAAATGGTATTTTTTGGTCACATATGAGGCATTGCCGTACTGGGGAGAAATTGGGGCACAGATTTTGGGGTGCTTTGTCTCCTTCATTCATTGTGAAAATGAAAAATTTTGAGCCAGAACTGCATTTTTGTGTAAAAAAATTTAATTTTTCATTTTCACAGCCCAGTTGTACCAAAATTGGTGAAACCCCTGGGGGTTTGAAATGTACACTATACCCCTAGATGAATTCCCTGAGGGGTGTAGTTTGCAAAATGGGGTCACTTGTGGGGGGGTTCCACTGTATTGGTGCTTCGGGGGTCTTGCTAATGCGACATAGCACCCACCATTCATTCCACCAGAATGTGTGCTGCAAAATCCAAATATCACTCCTTCCCTTCTGAGTCCTGCCATGCACCCAAATGGTATTTTTTGGTCACATATGAGGCATTGCCGTACTCGGGAGAAATTGGGGCACAGATTTTGGGGTGCTTTGTCACCTTCATTCCTTGTGAAAATGAAAAATTTTGAGCCAGAACTGCATTTTTGTGTAAAAAAATGTAATTTTTCATTTTCACAGCCCAGTTGTACCAAAATTGGTGAAACCCCTGGGGGTTTGAAATGTACACTATACCCCTAGATGATATCCCTGAGGGGTGTAGTTTGCAAAATGGGGTCACTTGTGGGGGGGTTCCACTGTATTGGTGCTTCGGGGGTCTTGCTAATGCGACATAGCACCCACCATTCATTCCACCAGAATCTGTGCGGCAAAATCCAAATATCACTCCTTCCCTTCTGAGTCCTGCCATGCACCCAAATGGTATTTTTTGGTCACATATGAGGCATTGCCGTACTGGGGAGAAATTGGGGCACAGATTTTGGGGTGCTTTGTCTCCTTCATTCCTTGTGAAAATGAAAAATTTTGAGCCAGAACTGCATTTTTGTGTAAAAAAATTTAATTTTTCATTTTCACAGCCCAGTTGTACCAAAATTGGTGAAACCCCTGGGGGTTTGAAATGTACACTATACCCCTAGATGAATTCCCTGAGGGGTGTAGTTTGCAAAATGGGGTCACTTGTGGGGGGGTTCCACTGTATTGGTGCTTCGGGGGTCTTGCTAATGCGACATAGCACCCACCATTCATTCCACCAGAATGTGTGCTGCAAAATCCAAATATCACTCCTTCCCTTCTGAGTCCTGCCATGCACCCAAATGGTATTTTTTGGTCACATATGAGGCATTGCCGTACTCGGGAGAAATTGGGGCACAGATTTTGGGGTGCTTTGTCTCCTTCATTCCTTGTGAAAATGAAAAATTTTGAGCCAGAACTGCATTTTTGTGTAAAAAAATGTAATTTTTCATTTTCACAGCCCAGTTGTACCACAATTGGTGAAACCCCTGGGGGTTTGAAATGTACACTATACCCCTAGATGAATTCCCTGAGGGGTGTAGTTTGCAAAATGGGGTCACTTGTGGGGGGGTTCCTAACTTTTAGCATCTTAAGGTGTTTAGAAACCTACATGGTGCCTAAAAATTAATCTCATAAAAAGGAGGCTCCAAAATCAAGTAGGTGCTCCTTCTATTATGAAGCCTGTGGTTTGGTCAACGTGCACACTAGGGCCACATATAGGATATTTATGAAAACAAAAGAATTGGGGGAATCAATTTTTAGTCACATTTCTCTAGTAAAATCTACTGTGTTCCTTAGAAAAATGTATTAAAATTGAAAATCTGCAAAAAAAATGAAATTTTGAAATTTCACCTACACTTTGTTTTAATTCCTGTGAAACACCTAAAGGGTTAACAAACTTCCAAAATGCTGTTTTGAATACTGTGAGGGGTGCAGTTTTTGAAATGGCATCATTTATGGGGGTGTCTCACATACAAGTCCCTCAAAGTCACATCAGAACTGAACTGGTCCCTAAAAAAATCAGTGTTTGAAATTTTCTTGAAAATTTGAGAATTTGCTATTCATATTTTAAGCCTCCTAGTGTCCAAAAAAATTAAAAGGAGGTTGAAATAATGATGGAAACATAAAGTAGACATATGGTCTATGTTAGTTATTAACTATTTTGAGTGATATGATTATTTGTCTCACAAGCAGAAAATTTAACATTTTGCAAATTGCTAAATTTTCAATTTTTTTATGACATTTTGGTATTTTTCACAAAAAACACAGACTGTATCGACCAAAATTTACCACTAACTTGAAGTACAATGTGTCACGAGAAAACAATCTCAAAATCACTGGGATAAGTAAAAGCAAAAAAAAGTTATCCCCACTTAAGTGATACATGTCAGATTTGAAAAAAAGGGCTCTGTCAGGAAGGCAAAAACAGGCTGCGTCGGTAAGGGGTTAAAAGCCATAAGGCAGTTGGCAGGTGAGCTTTAAACCAAGAAAAAACACATACAGTATTCATTTTAGCTATGATGTGTCAGTAGTTGGCAGGTTCTTGAGAGACCAGTTGTTAGTGTAGGACTTGCAGTGAAATGGGGTCCCTTGGCGATGGGCTGCAAGCTTAAATGCATTGATCAGTTCATGAACTAAAACCCCATTATTTATTTAATTGATCTTTTGTATGTTAAGGCCGGCTGTATATATACAGCCGGCCTAAACTTTGCAGGGGCAGGCGATACTTTCGCCAGCCCCGCCAGTCGCTGGTTCCCGCCACTGGGGGGTGCGCGCACGAGAAGCTTGCATGCCCTGTGGCAACGGAGCTTCCCCCATGTCCATGCCACCTCCCCCGCTGCCGGTCCCCCTCGCTCCCCCGACCCACCCTAACTCTGCCGGTCTCCCTGAAGTGGAGACGGGCAGGATGCCGCTGCCCTAACGACGGAGGATTGGGACGCGTGTGCGTCCCAGTTCAGTGCAGCCCCTGTTCGCCAGCGCTCGGCCAAAGATGACAGCGGCTACATCTGTATATACTGTATATATATATATATATATATATATGTCTGTCACTATATATATATATATATATATATATATATATATATATATATAAGTGTCACTATATATATATATATATATATATATATATATATATTGCTTCCCAAGGTCCGGCACTCCCAATGATAATCAGTAGCTTTGCCTAGTGCCAGCACAAGGATATATAGGATATATATATATATATATATATATATATAACAAAAATGTGTATAATTTGGAATTCACTTATACTATAAATGAAACATGTCTTGAATTTCTGGATCTATGTCTTAAAAGTGAGGAAGGCCAAATTGAAACAAGCACCCACTTTAAAACGGTGGATGCTAATAGTTACCTAGAATTTAATAGCTGCCATCTCCCCTCCTGGAAACATAACATCCCTTTCTCGCAATTCTCACGTCTAAGACGGAACTGTAATAATGTAGCAAAATTTGAAGAACAATCAAAGATCTATGAAAATAGATTTGCTGAGAGAGGCTATCCCCAATCCCTGATAGAGTCATCAAAAGGGAGAGCTCTTGATAGACCAAGGGAAGAACTTTTAATATACAAAGACAAACAACGATCTAATGAAGACACTAATAAGAAAATATTTTGCCCGTTTGTCACTCAATATAATGCTGCAGATAGAGAGATTAAAGAGGTCCTTAGAAAAAACTGGCACATCCTGAAGCTCGACCCGGTGCTAAACAAGGAATTGCCAGCTAGACCTGATTTAATCTTTAAAAGAGCAAAAAACCTCAAATCTATGGTCTCCCGAAGCAAACTAGAACCCCTAATAACAAAAGAACCGAGTAGAATACTGGGAGGGATCACAGGATTCTATCCCTGTGGAAGCTGCAAAATATGCCCTCTAGGAGAAAAGGGAGCAAAAGAATTTACTGATAAAAAAGGGAAAAAATTCCCGATAAAAACCTTTATAAATTGTAACTCCAAATACGTTGTATACATGTTGATCTGCCCATGCGGCTACATGTATATAGGAAAAACTAAGCGAGTTTTAAAGCTTAGGATTTTGGAACATACACGTAACATTAAGAATAAAATATCCAATCACAGTATACCGAGACACTTCCTTCCTTCCTTGAACATCATAATGGAGATACAAGTGGGCTAAAATTCAAAGGAATAGAAATTGTCGCACAGGACAAGAGGGGGGGAGATAGGGAAAAGCAACTGACGAAGGAGGGAGACTCAGTGGATTTTGACCCTGGACACCGTAATCCCAAACGGGTTAAATGAAAATTTTGAGATCACCCCCTTTATTAATAATACCTAAAGGAATTCACTAAAATAAAAAAACCTGTCCCCAGTAATAAGAGTATTGATAAATTAGTTATTGGCATTGTCCGAAAAATGTGAAAATTGAATACTTTATGGAAAATAGTTGTGTTTAGTACATGTCTGAAGTAGTGAAAGCTGGCTTGGACTAACTAATTCTTTAAGAAACGCCATATTAAACTACTAAAATACTGTGCCGCGCGATGTCCATTAACTGTCCATATAACTGTGATAAGGCTTCTATGTGTTCAAATTGATGGGGTCGACATTCGCTGTGTCGACATAACCTCGAGGTGTCGATATGGCTGACTGAGTTATTAGAGTAACCATCAAAAAAGAGTGCATTTACTGTTTATGTTACTAAAATGATGTCCAATACAGCCCATAGGTGTTTAGCTTAAAAACAACTAGACAAGTCTAATAATAAAAAAAAAAAAAAAAAAAAAATTAATTATGCCTTTTGCGGGGTGATTAGAGAGAGAAGTAGTTCCCTCATAGAAAAGACTTGTAGATAATTGGGAGATGTGAGTTTGTAATGGATATGTCTGGAGCCAGTAAACCTCCAGACAATTGTATGTACAAGAGTTGCTATATATCAATGGGTGTTTGTGGAGTGATATAACTTGTGAATCCCACCCATTGATACACCTAGGCTTTGACTGTTTATAAAAAAGGAATGACGGTAAAAAGTACTGTGACGTGCAATTAATTATTTCCTCTCGTTCACAGACTGAACTGCTATGCCTAAATTGGCCAGATCGCAATCTTAGACATATACAAAAAAGGAGTATACCTTTTCTGATGAGACGCAATATTTGCACATTTGCCATAAACGTTTTTTATGCACAATTTTTTATGTACAATGTAGTGTGTCATACGTGTTTATGTAGTGTCGTTAGTGTTTTGTGTTTTTTCTGTAACATGCAGTAGTAATAATGACTGGAATAGAACAAAGCTAATGTGTCTCAATGGGTGAGACCTTAAACAGCTGTTTGTATTAATTGCATTAATTAATGAAGGAGGGTAGCATAAAAAGTGAAGCTTGCGTCTGGTGAGACAGCCCACTGACGAAGTCCATGACGAAACTAGTTTGGGCGTGCCTCACCAGACGCTTACTTGCACACCGGTCACTGTACAGGAGAGGGAGAGCCGCTGTAAACTGGAAGAAATTGTGGCAGCCAGCTACAGATCCAGCGTGTTGAGACCAGCTGAAGTTCCCCAGCTCCACTTTATGACGGTGACTTGTGTCGTATGGAAATCATTTATATCATGTGGTATTTAAGCCCACACTGATGTACTGTGTGGTACGAGCATTTGTAATTCTTTTACCTTTTTACAAAGTGGCAGATTGCCTTTTAATAAAACGTTAATACACTAAGAAGCGCTTCCTTCTACATTTTTCTGCAGATATATATATATATATATATATATATATATATACACACTTAACATCGGCACTCACCTTTCCTAGTTTTGGGGTGCCCTATGGCTTGTGACCACATTGTTTAAACAGACATTGTAGGGGCTCTGCACACACTAAATTAACTGAATTTAATTGAATTTCTACAATACACATAGCCATCACATCAATGTTTGATTCCAGGCATGCTATCTGGTCTGAAGCTCACAGCACACTTTGCTTTTATAGGTGAGCAGCTACCAACACACCTGTCACTAATCATCTAGGGAAATGGTTAACATAAGCTTATGTTAACCATTTCCCTAGATGATAAGTGACAGGTGATTAGTGGTTTGTATGAATCAGGCACCAGTGGAGACAGTTGTTGGCTGTGGGATAAAAACGCCTATTGTCATGCTTGGGTAAAACACCTAAATCCCCTTTTCCTGTTGTATCAAAGCACCTACAATCCACACCCCCAACTTCCTCATCATCAATATCATACAAAAAGGCTACAATGAAAAAAGATTAAAACAACAATTGGAAGAAGTGAAGAAAATCGATAGAAAAGAATTGCTAAAATATAAAGAGAAGAAAAAAACAACAGATGAATTTAAAAAGCTCTCCTTCGTAACCCAATATAACAGTAATTCAAACTAACTAGAAAACATAATAAAGAAAAATTGGCACATTTTACAACTGGATGATACACTAAAAACCATAATACCAGAGAAGCCTCATATTATATAAAAAAGTGAGAAACCTTAAACAAAACATCACCTCTAGCTTCTTACTAATAGAAAGCATAAAACCCAACAAAACAACTGGAGGATTTAACCACTGTTGCAACTGTAGGGGATAAACCATACAACAACCATATCAATAAAAACTTTCAACTCAAGCATTACTGGCAAAGAATACAAAATAAAACAAGAACTAAATTGTGAAACAGAAGGAGTAATCTACTTGTTAGAATGCCCATGCAACTTACAGTATGTTGGCAAAACAAAAAGAAAAGCAAGATTAGAATAGCTAATAGCTTTATACAATATAAAGTGAGAGGTAATGACACATAGGATCTTATTCTAGTTGAATCGGACGGATGCGAATTTTCGGAGGGCCACTGAGTGTTCTTAGCCCAGCCTACCGTACGGATCACTCACACTGTTCGAATGCGGTAAATCGCTGAGCGAACAGACCGAGAGCGGATGTTTCTGCGAACACCTCCCCTATCTGTGGAAACCTCCCCATCCTCGGATGGTCGCCGACCATCGAATGATGGATCAAGTGGTCAGGCAGCACCGAGTGCTCCAGACCACACAGACATTTTCATTTTTCCGAATGAAAGCATGGATATGGGCGGGCAGCTGACATCCGGCTATGTCAGTTGTCCACCCTCCACACGTGCGTCACGGCCGCATTACCATACGTACGCCCAGTGTTTTCATGGGAACGCCCATGAAACGTGGGGCATATGCATATGGTAATGAGCCCAAACAGCCCTTCACGCCCCTCTCCACCCCCTAATCGAATAGTTCCATATGATCATTCTCTGTACAGAACACAGGCTGTGTATGTACGTGTGAGGCGTTCGCACATGTGCAGATACGCCTCCGCAACATGCAAAAACACCAACCATCGGCCATCCGTCCACATTCGGAGCCATCCGACTCAACCAGAATAAGGCCCAGTGTGTGTCAAACCATTTCTTGGAGTAACATAATAAAGACATTGCGTACAAATCCAAATGGGCCCCTGTGAGAATGTAAGTACACTATTCCATCATCACTGTGTTCAGTACATACTCCACGGCCACCACTGTGTATTGTATATGTGTGCAGGTGTGTGCATCCCTATACTGCCACCGGCATAAACTCCCACACATTCCTGGCTGAATCTGTAGTTACAGTTGGCATTAACCCTGCATTATCCTGCAAATCATTCTGCTTGGTTAATAAACAAATCCTGGCTATTTTATTCATTGTGTGGGCAGATCTGCATTACACACTGCTTGCACATATACTGTATAATCATATTATGATCTTCCAGTAGTGTTAAACAAACAGTAATGCTCCCATTTTACATTATGCCACACAGAAACTGCAATTAAAATGTGCAACAGTGTGCCCACTTCCCATCACCCCCCATCCCCAACCCCCGCCCGCCCCTTATGTCTACATAGACCACAGAAAAATGAAAAAAGTTTTTTGTTATTTTTAACTATCTCTGAGCCATTCCGTAGGCAGCACAGCAGCTTCTGGTGGAGGGGTGATGGAGGGGGTGGGCTGTGGAATGAGGAGGAATGCGGAGGAGGGCAATCATGATTAGCAGGAGGAAGAGGAATGATGATTAGGAATTAGAAGGAGGAGAAATGATGAGGATGAATGATGATAAGGAGGAGAAATTATGATGATGAAGACGATGATGATGCACAACATCAGGGGGAAGGAATGATGATGAGGAGGAATGAGTAGGAGGAGAAATACAGAGGATTAGGAATGATTACTGATGATGAAGAGGAATGAGGCAGAGGATAAATGAGGAGAGGAGGCGCCGACAGGTTGGCCAGGCCCCTGTAAAAGGCTACTGGGGGCATGGCTAACTGGTGGGGGCATGGCAACGCCCGTTGATAGAACACCCGCACAGGAAGAGAGAGGACAGACTGCCACTGCAGCTGCCTCTCTCTCATCAGCTCAGCACTGAGCAGCATGTGCCGGGCTGGTGAGGGAGACTGTGCTGCGTCGGCAGCCTGTCATCTTTGTCCTCACTGCCCAGCTCTTTTCTATGGGGAGGGGGAAGCAGGACCCAGGTCCCTCCATCTGACCGTGGCCCTGATAAAAAGTACCGGCTCCCCCTTTCAGTGCCACTTGGAGGAGGTGCTCTGATGTGGCAAAATATGTACAGAATAAGGTTCTCTATTGTGTAGTATAATGTATATAAGGGGACTGCTGTGTAACATAATGTGTATATGGGGTACTGGGGATCTGCTGTGTGGCATGACATATATAATGGCCTCTACTGTGTTGCATACAGGGTCGGCGCCACCACTAGGCAGGATTAGGCATTTGGAGGGCGGTGGTGAGCAGCATGAAGCAGCAGAAGCAGCGCTCCCTCCGAGGAGAGCAGGAAGTAAGGAGCTGGGAGCAGGTGAGCGTCAAAAGCCCCTCCCCCCCCTGGAGCCTACCCGGAGCAGCATCTCCAACCTCCCGCCACATCACCCGTCACCAAGTCTCCCCCCCCCCCCATGGAGCGCAGCGGCAGTGGCTGGATCAACCCCAACCCCCCCCGTGGAGCGCAGATGCGGCAGCCGCATAACCCATTTCCCCCGTGGAGCATCTGAGTCCCGCCTGCAGCGCTACGGCCTGGTTGCATAACATGCTTTTCCATAAAACCTAGACTGTTATACGGCCTACACACATGCCGATATTAAGGCATTTTCTAAGCGATTTTGCTTAGTTTTGCAAAGTCGCTTAGCAAATGCCCTCACATCGGTGTATGTGTGGGGGCTGTATCGGCATCCGTGCGCGTCCCCGCGCGTCTTTATCGGTGGCCGAGATTGATGGACAGTGTCCATCAATATCGGCATCGGCAGTGTTCTCCCACCGGAGAACACTGGCGCTGTCCGCTCGCTTAGCACACAGAGCTGACAGCTCGCTCTGTGTGTGGGCTGTCAGCTCTGTGTGCTAGGCCAGAGGTTCCCAAACTGTGCGCCGCGGCTCCCTGGGGTGCCGCGACGCTGTGACAGGGGAGCCGCGGCGCCAGAGTCCCGATAGGTAGCCGCATTGTGGAGTGAGAACGGTGCCGTCAGTGAGTGACAGGCAGCCGTCTTTAGCGTGCGCCGGGCGGGGTGCCGGAATGAGCGCGGCGGGGGGCGGGGGGGCTGCCACACACCGCGGAGTGGCTGCACAGTTGATTGACAACCTCCAGGGAGCCAATCTTGAGGGAGAGAATGCAGGCAGCCCCCCCGCCCCCCGCCGCGCTCATTCCGGCACCCCGCCCGGCGCACGCTAAAGACGGCTGCCTGCCTGCATTCTCTCCCTCAAGATTGGCTCCCTGGAGGGTGTCAATCAACTGTGCAGCCACTCCGCGGTGTGAGATGCGGACTGGACTTCCGGGTCTCCCTAGAGGAGAAGATTGCTGAAGGCTGCCGATAAAGGGTGGTGAGTGGCAGCACATGTGACAGCTGCGGGTGGGGTGCTGGTGCTGGTGGGTTATGTCTTGGTTTGTTAAAGCCACACAGTTAAGAACTATGGGGGGGGGGTCGGGTCTGGGTTTGTAAAAGCCACACTGTGAGTGCTGGGCTGTGTGCCAGACCCACAGCAGGGGTGGGATATCCTTGCTGTCCTTGTCCCTATTGTCCATCTGTGTCCCTGCTGTTACTCTCTGTCCCTGCTGTCCTATTCCATCTTGGTATCCCCGCCATCCCACTGCCTGTCTCCGCCATTCCACTGTCTGTCCCCACCACCCCTCTGCCTGTCCCCGCCACCCCTCTGCCTGTCCCCGCCACCCCTCTGCCTGTCTCCGCCGTCACTCTGACTGTCTCCGCCGTCACTCTGACTGTCTCCGCCGTCACTCTGACTGTCTCCGCCACCCCTCTGCCTGTCTCCCCCGTCACTCTGACTGTCCCCACCACCCCTCTGCCTGTCCCCTCCGTCACTCTGCCTGTCCCTGCCGTCACTCTGACTGTCCCTGCCGTCACTCTGCCTGTCCCTGCCGTCACTCTGCCTGTCCCCACCACCCCTCTGCCTGTCCCCGCCATCACTCTGCCTGTCCCCGCCACCCCTCTGCCTGTCACCGCCACCCCCCTGCCTGTCCCCGCCGTCACTCTGCCTGTCCACGCCACCCCTCTGCCTGTCCACGCCACCCCTCTGACTGTCTCCGCCGTCACTCTGACTGTCCCCACCACCCCTCTGCCTGTCCCCTCCGTCACTCTGCCTGTCCCTGCCGTCACTCTGCCTGTCCCTGCCGTCACTCTGCCTGTCCCTGCCGTCACTCTGACTGTCCCTGCCGTCACTCTGACTGTCCCCACCACCCCTCTGCCTGTCCCCGCCATCACTCTGCCTGTCCCCGCCACCCCTCTGCCTGTCCCCGTCACTCTGACTGTCCCCACCACCCCTCTGCCTGTCCCCTCCGTCACTCTGCCTGTCCCTGCCGTCACTCTGCCTGTCCCTGCCATCACTCTGACTGTCCCCGCCGTCACTCTGCCTGTCCCCGCCACCCCTCTGCCTGTCCCCGCCATCACTCTGCCTGTCCCCGCCACCCCTCTGCCTGTCCCCGCCACCCCTCTGCCTGTCCCCGCCACCCCTCTGCCTGTCCCCGCCACCCCCCTGCCTGTCCCCGCCGTCACTCTGCCTGTCCCCGCCACCCCTCTGCCTGTCCCCGCCACCCCTCTGACTGTCTCCGCCGTCACTCTGACTGTCTCCGCCACCCCTCTGCCTGTCCCCTCCGTCACTCTGCCTGTCCCCACCACCCCTCTGCCTGTCCCTGCCGTCACTCTGCCTGTCCCCACCACCCCTCTGCCTGTCCCCGCCGTCACTCTGCCTGTCCCCGCCACCCCTCTGCCTGTCCCCGCCACCCCTCTGCCTATCCCCGCCACCCCCCTGCCTGTCCCCGCCGTCACTCTGCCTGTCCCCGCCACCCCTCTGCCTGTCTCCGCCGTCACTCTGACTGTCTCCGCCGTCACTCTGACTGTCTCCGCCGTCACTCTGACTGTCTCCGCCGTCACTCTGACTGTCTCCGCCGTCACTCTGACTGTCTCCGCCGTCACTCTGACTGTCCATGCTGTCAATCTCTCTGTCCTGACCAGAGCCTCCTCCGCACAGCTGCAGAAGACAACCACAGCCTCCTCCACACCACCGCTGACCACAGCCTCCTCCACACCACCGCCGCTGAACCCAGCCCTTTCCTCTGCAAGGTACTATACATGTGGGGCATTACAGTGTGGTTCGTGTAATAGATATTATGGTGTGGCATCCTGTAATGGACATTACCGTGTGTGGCGTCATGTGTAACGGGCATTACGCTCCTATTGTCATGAAAATACTCCTCTAGCTTTGTATCACCACACCCCCCTCATGCCACGTGTCCATTTCTGCATCAATGTACAGTTTCCCCTGTTTTCAGATGACTAATCTGAACGCCATGGAGTAGAAAGCATAAGTTTTCATTCCTTCATGAATCACACTCGCCATACTAAAGTATGGTGAAGCGATTCAGACTCAGAGCTTTTTTTGCACATTGAGGGGCCGTGTCATGCTACACACAAAGGGTGTGTCCAGTTCCATATATGAAGAGATTGTGAAAAGAAATTGTGAACGTAGAATCGTGGGTGTGTACTGCTCCATCTGATAGGAATCTTTTAAAATGACATATCCAAATGTAGAGTAGACCCAAAAGCAGTTAGTAAGAGCTACTATACTTGGTAAAGTGCTGGGAAATGGTGCTGATGATTCAATGTAAATGTATCTATCTATCTTTCCTTTTATCCCCCAAAAATGTAACAGTTTAATGTGGGCTAGGCGAAATGAGGGAGATTGCAGGACTAATGAGGGAGATTGCTGTTATTTCAGGGAGTCTCCTGCAGAATGCAGGAGGGTAGGCAGCTATGGTGCAAGGTCAGATAGGAACAACAGTGTGAGGGGTTCCGGTGGCTTAAAAGGGTTGACCCAGGTTATGCATATTCCAACAAATCATATGTATTATTTATAGAAGGTGATTTTTGGTGACAATCCCATTTTAACCACAATCGATAAATGAGGTACCATTTTAAGATTAAGTTCTCTGTTTCTGGCAAATTGTTAATTTGCAATTGTACATTGTATTTTTTGTTTAAAAATCTGTGTTAGAAAATTGACTTTTGGCCCCTAGAGTGCTTTCCCTGGATGCATTCATATGGCACGGCTAACAGGGCCTACACACGTAGTGTTTTAGGGGCATTTTGTAAGTGATCTCACTAGATTGCTTACAACATGCCATAGTGTTAGTGATGCATTGCCCTGCACGCCGTTATTGCCCAGTGATTAATATCCACCACGTGGGATATTAATCGGTCCAGTCAGGGCCAGTTTTCGCTGTGTGCTGAGCAATTTTGCTGAGCGATCTAGCATCAGTCAATATGGTCAGCTGCATCTCCTCGTTTGTAGGCCCCTTAAGATGATCAGTTTTGCTCGGCTAATCAAAATGGTTACAAATTAACTGGCTCTTCTTTCATCCTAATACAAACCACCAACCTCGCTATAAAATTTATTGTATTTTATTTGCATGCAAAATTGTTGCACGGGACACCTAGTTACCTATATTTGTATGCTAAGCAACTGGGTATGATCCATTGCTCAGCCTTAATTGTATGATTTCCCCTGACATTTCCCCTGTTTTTATGGTGCTGCTTTTTGGAAGCACAATTTAACTTATCTGATAGAAGCTACAAAGGATTTGCCTTCAACTTAAATTAATTTATTGTGATTGCTCAAGTACAGAATTATTTTGTTGTACAAAAAAATGGAAAGGTTTTTGAACACTGGAAAGAAGACTGGTAGTGAAGAAAAGGATGAAGAACCACAGACCAGTGGCGCAGTTGGGAAGAAAAGGAAACATCGCAGATACGATGATTCTTATCTAGATATCGGTTTTACATCTGTAGATGTCAACCATGAAGAGCGTCCACAGTGTGTAGTTTGCCTGAAGATATTATCAACAGAAAGCATGATTCCAAGCAAACTAAGACGCCATTTGGAGACCAATCACCCTACCATGGCTAAGAAACCGCGTGATTTCTTCATCAGAAAGCTAAAAGAATTAAAAGAACAAAAAGGCACATTTTTTAAACAAGCATCCATACCAAGCAATGCTTTGCTTGCATCCTACAAGGTGGCACATAGAATTGCGATGTGTAAAAAGCCTCACACCATCGCAGAAGAACTGATTCTACCGGCTGCAATGGATTTGGTTAACATTATGGTTGGGGAATCAGCTGGAAAACTGCTATCGAAGGTACCTTTGTCAAACAATACAATCAGTCGCAGAATCCAACATATGGCTGAAGATCTACAGGACCAGTTAATTGAAAAAATGAAAGGGAAGGATTTTGCACTGCAACTAGATGAGGCAACAGACAGCAATAAGGATGCTCATCTGATTTGCTACACACGCTTTATCGATTGTGACAATATTGTGGAAGACCTTCTCTTTTGTAAAACTATAACTGCCGGTATAAAGGCACAAGACTTGTTTCAGATCATTGACACTTTTATGATTGAAAACCAGTTAGACTGGACAAAGTGCTGTGGTGTCTGTACTGATGGTGGCCGTTCTATGTCTGGCTGTTATGGAGGATTGCAGGCACTCATACGAAGCAAAGCAGCTGATGCACTGTGGACCCACTGCATTATCCACAGGGAAGCGCTTGCATCAAGGCATCTGAGTCCTCCACTGAATGCAGTGATGGAAAGTGTATTGAAAGTTGTAAATTTTATAAAGACTCGGCCACAGAAGGCAAGGTTTTTTAGAAAACTGTGTGAGGATATGGGCTCTGAGCACACGTCTTTGTTGTACTACTGCAGCTCACGATGGCTCTCCCGTGGCAATGTACTTTCTCGTGTTTTTAGATTACACCAGGAACTGTACTCATATCTTGCGGAAGAAGAACACGAGTGTGTCAATAATTACGTGGACACTGTTTTTTTGTCCAAGTTAGCCTACCTTTGTGATATCTTTGATAAACTGAATGCACTGAATATCTCACTGCAGGTAAACAACACCCACATTCTCAAACTCTCAGAGAAGGTATCAGCATTCAGGAAAAAATTGTTTCTTTGGAGAAGAAAATTAAATGAAGACAGTTACGATGACTGCTTCCCCATGTTGCATCAGTTTGTCACATCCAATGATGTTTGTTTGACACATGAACTTAAATCAGTTTTTGAGCAGCACCTAAAAAACCTCAGTGACTGGTTTGAAAAATATTTTCCTGAAAATATGGAAAAGTTTGGATGGATCCAAGATCCATTCAATACTAGCGCCCCAACGGAATTTACTTCTGTAGAAGAAGAAAAACTAATCGAGCTTTCCTGTGACAAGACCTTGAAAGCAAAATTCAGCGGCATGGGACTTCAAGAATTCTGGATATCCATTAAAGATGAATATCCGATGCTCAGTGCTAAAGCACAACAAATTCTTGTTCCTTTTGCAACAACATATTTGTGTGAAGCCGGGTTTTCAGCAGTTGCTGTAATTAAAAGCAAGTATCGTTCAAAAATCAATGTGGAACAGGAAATGAGGGTGGCCGTGTCCAAGCTGATCCCAAGGTTTGAAAAGTTGTGTAGTGCACAACAGGCCCACATATCCCATTAATAAGTGTTGTAATTGTTGATCACTCTTTAATAACTGCCTCTTATTGTTGTTTATTTTGTTTGATGTTATTCCTGTTAACGAGTGCTGTCAATTGTTCTTTGAAAGAAATCAAATTAAAGAAATATGTTTTTTTCTTGAATTTATGTTTATTATTTTTACAAACAAGTTAATAATAATTTTAGCATTAACTACTTTAAAAAAGGAACAGTTCGGTAATTATTTTGGCTTAGGGGTGCCTTGAAAAAGTCATGGAGACCCAAAGGGTGCCTTGGACTGAAAAAGTTTGGGAACCACTGTGCTAGGCGATAGCGGCGCAGAACAGCCCGACCTAGCATAGCTAGGTAGCCCTGCACACATCGGCATGTGTGAAGGGCCCATTAGAGTGCTCTGCGGCATTCCTTGTACACTGCTGTTACAGCACTGCGTGCACTCATCTCTCACAGAGCTGTTGGCACTCAAAGGGGTAATATTCAATTGTTGTTTTGTTCCCGTTTTCAAGCCTCCAGTATTCTACCTTTTCTTTCACAACTTTCGTATGTCGTTGTATTAGTATGATATTCAATCCTTCCCTGTCTTTTAAAAGTTGACAGTTTTTTTAACATGTTTTATTTTACAGTCATTTTCAATGGGCTTCCTATTGAAATGTTTGGTGATAATTTTCACGCTTTTTAATAGTTGTCTAAACTTGGGCATTTTCCCGTCTTTTTAGTCATCTGGGTGTCGGGTTGTGATAAAAGTCTTATTTTTAAAAATTATAATTATTTTCATTCAAAATGAATGTTTTATTGAATGAGATTTCCTTTTTTATAAGGGGCTAAGGATAAAAGTATTAAAAAAGGGTTATTTTTATCTTGCTCGGTGCACAGCATAAATTTGCTGCTTACTGAGCATTTAAACCCCCCCAAACCTCTCATAACACATCATGTTGACACTGGGCCTTATTCTGATCGGTGCGGATATTCCCGCATGCGGACGGACCGCCGATGTTGATCGTCTGCACATGTGCAGAGGTCACTCTGCGCATGTGCAGGCGATTTCGCCGCACGGATTCTTTATACGCCGCACAGGGGGCGTAGAGGGGCGTGAGGGGCTACTTAGCCTCATTACCCTATGCATACGCCCCGCGTTTCATGGGCGTTCCCATGCAAACGCGGGGCGTATGCATGGTAATGAGGCCGTGACGCGTGGGTACGGGGCGGGCATCTGACATCGCCGGATGTCAGCTGCCCGCCCCCATACATGATTTCACACGGACAAGTGTCCGTGTGGTCTTGTGTTGCGGGACCTGGTGGAGCGTGCGGCCCTGCATTCGATGTTCGGCGACCATCGAATGCAGGGGCTGCTCCCAAGACGGAGGAGGCGTATCCCCGTCCAATTTCATGCGGATCACCACATATCCGCGTACGGACGGCAGGTGGCGATCCGTATGGAAGGCGGGGATTCGCCTGCACGGTTGCGGCCGCATATTCTGATCGGGCCGCACCGATCAGAATAAGGCCCTGTATGACACCACTGACCATAGCAGAATTAAGGCTCTGGAGGGCCCGAGGTACTTAACACAGGGGGGTCCCAATCATAGCACAAAAATTATATATATATATCACACACACACAATATAAATAAAGCAACTACTCTGCTGCACAGTCAAAGAATCATACCTAAAATCTCTAAAAATAAATTATATTCAGTTTAAAAAAAATGACACGTATTTAGAAAGTTATCAAGGAATCTAACTTCTTCAGGGAGTCACCCCTGTCATCAGGGCTACAGCAATGACTTGCAACTGTCAAATCACCAATCATCCACATAAAATCCAGCACTAACTTACCAATATATATATATATATCCCTTTTAATCCGCGGAGTGCGCATACCACCATAGTGGTAGCCTTCAACCAGTGTCATAGAGGAAGCGCCCAGCAAAACCAGTGGTGTGCATTCCACCAGGCTGTCGCTACGCTCCAACCCCTTTGCACATCTCAAGTACCTCTCCGTCACCCCTGCACCTCTCCATCCCCCTTCAGCACTTCTCTCTTTCCCGCTGTACATCTCAGTCACCCCCAACAGCCTTGTGCTTAAATACATCCTGCTTTGCTGAATACTGTGCAGTCCGGCAGAGGCAAAAACGGAGGCTAAAAATAGTAAAGGGGGGGGGGATAAAAATGGCATGAACATGCTCTGCATGATATGAATAGCAGGGATATTATGGGTGTGATATTTCACACCCTATTAGATGACGAAAGGAAAAAACAATACAAATGAATAGCGCACCTGACAATTTCTTCACAAGACGTCGGGTGCGCGTATCTGTAAGGTGTGAAAAAACTGACACCCAAAAATAAGCATTTGAAACAAGGGATAAAATGAGCGTGAGATTAAATAAGGGGAATAAATGGGTGGGATAATTAAGACCAACTACAGCTGATTAGATGTCTAAAATAAATTTTGGTACTTGTGTTTAACTTTATTTTAGATAGTTCTGCCGAGCGTAAAACCCGGAAGTAGCACGGCGCCATGCTGGCGCCGTGAAACTACACAGTTACCGAATTTTTTTTTGAATAGCGCATCCGACCATCACCTAATGTGCAAAGCAGGGTTTCCCAAACTCTGTCATTACAGAAAATAATAAAATCAAGACAGGACAGTAACCCCTGACCACTTTGGGTTTCGTTAATGGTATAGAAGGGGATCTCACATTGGGGGTGATTCTAGTTGACTCGGTAAGCTGTGAAGATCGCAGCTTACTGAGTCCTTGTGATGGCGCCACAGTGAAAACCCACCCCACCCCCGCTGCCATCCCCCCCCCACCCCTGCTACCATGTGTGTTCCGAAGACTCAACCCCTCGCATGTTCCCACAGCAGGAGAAATCATTTGATGGTTGCCGACCATCAAATGATTTTCCCTACCATCGCAAATATAAGTCAATGGAGACTGACTTATCTTTGCGGGCCCCGAGACAAAGACAGGGTGGGCGACTGATGTCATGTGACGTCAGCCACCCGCCCCTGGCAGACTTCATCCCACCTGAATACTCATGGAAACGCCCAGCGTTTTCATTGGGATGCCCATGAAACGCTGGGCGTTCCCATGTCCCAGCACCGCCACTACCCCAATCCGCCCCCATCACTCCCTGTGAATGGCCCGGCGACAGTGTAAATCGCCAAAGTCATTTGCAGTCGGGGTTTGCACATGTGCAGAAATGTGCATGCGCAAAGCCCACCCATCGGGGTAAGGAACGAACCAGAATTGGCCCCGATGTGGGTTTCCCTGCCTATCATTATCTCCTGAGTTTGTTGCTGGTTACTAGAGAATCGGGGTAACCCCACAACATTTCCCCCCCTAATTTCCATACCAACCCCATCTGAGAGGTCTGGTTATATTTGAAGCGGGACTCCATGCACTTCATACAGTATTTCCTATTTTACAGAACAAAGCATGCTTGGGTCAGTATGATCTGTATGATCTGTGCAGTGCTTTAGGCAAACTCGTGCTCACAGCTACTTCTGCTTCCTATCAACTGTGATGTCTCTGTGGCTTCTGTCAAATTTAGTAACATGACAGTTAGTAATTCCGGGCTTTCTATCACTGTCTATTGAAATGAAGCAACATTTGTACCAATGGTCTATTGCTACAAATACTGTGTTTTGAAGGGTTGTTTTGAACTGTGCAATATGAAGGTTTCAAATAAGGGATTGTTTACTCAGTGAATAACTCACAGTGAGTAATAAGCCCCATCTACAGCTTTGTTGAATGCAAAAAAACTTTTAACATCACTGAGATTTAATAGTCCTAAATAATAAATAACAATCCTCTTCAGTATAAGAGCGTGAATGTTGCCCTTAGGCGGTACTCACCACTTTCACCTCGAATGGCAACTTTAGGAGCGTGAGCCTTGTTTTAGTGGCCATACACTTGGAATAAGCTCGCACAGGGACTACAGAGGAAATGAACAAATAAATAACCACAGCGTGTTCTCCTTCCGCACTAGAGGAAAGGGAATACACCAAAGGTGGCCACAATTTTCAGGCGATGAGTGAATGATCATCATTGGCGTAAAATTGCATACAATATCTAACCGATATTTAAGAGAGCGCACATGTGACACACCATAGTTCTCAATAAATTTACAAATGTATTCATACATAATATTCATAATAAAACAGTTAATTATTTTAAAACGTTTTCTGCTTATAACAGTGGACAGAAAAGCAACACCCTTTCTAAGTCAATAGCAGGTTCTGATCAGCACAATTAACCACTTTCTTGTAATTGATCAGGGAATCCCAGACAACATATAGTTAACCACACACAGGCTGGATTTGGTGAAAGTACAGTAGCTAATTGAGGCGTTTCAACTTTGTAATAAGATTATTACCTTTCCAAATGTCCCCGGCTTCGTGGTGCTTTATAGCTTTACAGTTTTGTTACCACTTCAAAGCGCTTCTTTTATGTTTTATTTGTAATCCATTTAATAGTATTGAGTATTATGCACAGGACTCGGCCAGATTATCAGAGATTATCAGAGATTGGCTGGAGGATCGCAGTGTGTAGCGGCAGCCAAGGTATCGATAGCCTTTCATGGGAGATATCTTGACATGTTTCTCCGTCTTACTATGTGACGGTTTCCTCAGAAAAGGAGCAATCTGCACCAGGCAACGGTAGTAATACTGGTCCAGGACGAGTGTCCGCCCCCAGTGAGCTGGTCTCTGACTGCAGTATCATAATTGGACAACTGCTGCTACACACTGCGATCCTCCAGCCAATCTCTGATAATCTGGCCCAGTCCACATGCTGCTCTCAATTGGGGACCTCTGTGTACCCCAAAGAAGACCAAGATTGCACACAATATCTAACCGATATTTAAGAGAGCGCACATGTGACACACCATAGTTTTCAAGAAATTTACAAATTTATTCATACGTAATAATCATAATGGTGGTCGGAATCCCGGCGGTCAAAATCCCGATGCCAGAATCCCGATCGCCGAAATCCAGACAAGGGGGGGGGGGCGTGGATCGCCCCTCCCCCTTTGCGGGCTCGCTACGCTCGGCAGACTAATTTATTCTCCATCTATGGGTGTCGTGGACACCCATAGAGGGACAAAGTGCCGGGATTTTGGGGGTCGGGATTCCGGCATCGGGAATTCGACTGCCGGGATTCCGACCGCCGGGATACTGACGCATCCCACTTTATGGATCTTGTACATTGTCATTGGCAGCAGCAGCGATGTTCGAGGCACACGGACACACTACCCGGCAGCACACGATTTCCCATGAACTCCTTGGCAGCTACTGTGGAGGCAGGATCACATACAATATACCATAGGCAGTTCTTTTTCATGCAATGTATCACATGTGATCCCACCAATGATTGCGTAATGTAATATATCTTGATTCCAGCCCTTGCAATCTCATACTCTGATCGATGCGCATGGGACCACAAATCAGATCAGAATGAGACACATACACACTTTTCACCCGATTTCTCAACCCAATGAATCAGGGGGAAAGGGCCCAAAATGCGCAAGTGTATGGCCAGGTTTAGGATTAAGGGTAAGGTTTAGGGTTCATATATGTATTCTGTGTAGTAAAATTTTATGTGCTGATTGTATCTACTAAATAATAGAGATGTGCGGCGGCCACTTTTTCGGGTTTTGGTTTTGGATCTGGACAGGGGCGTAACTACCACCATATGGGCCCCATAGCAAAATCTTAACAGCCCCCCCCCCCCCAATCATCACTACGAGAGAGAGGGAGAGTGACTAGATCGAGGGGAAGGGTTTGACAGTGAGTGTGTGTGTTTGTGGGAGGGGCCCTATGGGGCCCAGAACCTTGGGGGGCCCTTGGCCCAGCAGTCAATCCCCTGCACCCTGTTTTTTAAAATAGTTCAGGAAGGACAGCGTCAGTGGTGCTGCTCCATGCCCAGCACCCCGTCCAGAGGCAATGCCAAGGGCCCCCCAAGGTTCTGGGCCCCATAGGAGTTGCATCCCCTGCACCTTCCATAGTTACGCCACTGGATCTGGATCTCCCTTTGGGTTTTGGATCAGGATTTTTTTGGCAAAACCACCCTTGGCTAAAATAACAGAATTTGGGCCTGTTTTTGCCCCTAAAGTATTATTGACCTCAACAACATTAGTTTCCACTAATTTCTAGTCAATTTTGATCACTTCACAGCTCACAAAATTGTTTTCATTGACTGTAGTTGTGCCAAAAGGTTATACCGAGGTAGCTGGTTGACTAAGCTAAGCGACAGCAGTGTGCATCACAATACATGTAGACCTTACACTTCCAACCTGGCACATCTTGGAAGCAGAGCACTGACAGACAGGGTGCCAGTTTAATAAACTACCCCAAAAAAAGAGAAATGCTCTAAAGAGCAAAAAATACAAAGAGGTGCAAGATGAAATTGTCCTTGGGCCCCCCCACCCACCCTTATGTTGTATACAGGAAATGCACAGTTTAACTAACCAATTGTTTCAGTGACAGGGACTTCAGCAGCAGGGACTGTCATTTATGGCTGAAACGATTGGTTTGTTTGGGCCCCCACAAAACAAGCTGGCAATGGGCAGTGCACAAACTGGCTTTACAAGATGTCATCATAAAAAAAGAAAAAATGCTCCAAAGAGCAAAAAATACAAAAAGGTGCAAGATGAAATTGTCAACAAGCTGGCAATGGGCAGTGCACAAACTGGCTTTACAAGATGTCATCATAAGAAAAGAAAAAAATGCTCCAAAGAGCAAAAAATACAAAGAGGTGCAAGATGAAATTGTCAACAAGCTGGCAATGGGCAGTGCACAAACTGGTTTTACGAGATGTCATTTTGTGGAAGTAACCTCCTACGCCGATCACTAACAAGGTTCCCAGCTGCGCTGAAGACTCTCTCAGAATATACACTGGAGGGTGGGCAACTTAAATAAAGCAAAGCCAGTTTGTGCAAAGGCCGCCACATTGCCTTTTTTTCTTGCCAAAAATAGAATGGACAGTCTAACATACCTATATTGATGCTATCGCTAAATTAATCATCCACCAGTCTATCAATTGTGATAGCATCATAGGCAGTAGCAGTAGACATGTCCATTATGGTAGGAAGCTCCTTCAGTCTGGAACAGATGTCAAATATATTTACGGACTGAATAGCAGTCGGTCTCTTAGGAAAATGTAGTTTTTTCCTCACAACCCCAGTGGGAGAAACTGAAGGAGGAGTTGTGTGCCTGCCACATTCTGCTTCAGCTGACAATTTTTGGACCAAGAGGTCTTTGCACCTTTGCAGATTTGTGCCCATTGGTAACAAAGACACAATGTAAGACTTAAACCTAGGATCCAGTATTGTCGCCAAAATATAATGATCTGATTTTAAGAGATCGACGACCCTTGGATCCTTGCAAAGTGAATTAAGGGCGTGATCTACTAGTCCTACATATTTAGCATATTTACTCTGCTTCAACTTCCTTCAATTTCTCCAACTGCTTTTGCAAAAGGCCTATCAAGGGAATAACCTGACTCAAGCTGGCAGTGTCAGAACTAGTGTAGCAATCTTTAAGGGCTTCAGGATCTTGCACAACACAGAAATTATTCTCCATTGAGCTTGACTCAGGTGCATTCCCGTTTCTCTCCCTGTGTCATAGGTCAAGGTGTAGCTTTGGATGGCCTTTTGCTGCTCCTCCGTCCGCTGAAGCATATAGAGGGTGGAATTCCACCTCGTGACCACCTCTTGCTTCAGCTGATGGCTGGGCAAATTTAGCATTTCTTGCAAGTGTTGCAATCTCCTGCACGCACTTGCAGAATGGCGAAAATGTCCACAAATTTTCCGGACAACTGCCAACATCTCTTGAACACCCCGGTCATATTTCAAGAAATGTTGCACCACCAAATTTATTGTGTGAGCAAAACATGGGACATGTTGGAATTTGCCCAGATGTAATGCACTCACAATAGTGGTGGCATTATCGGATACCACAAATCCCAAGGAGAGGGTAAGCCATTGCGCAATGACTTCCCCTGGTTTTTCTACGAGGTTTTCAGCTGTATGCCTTTTACTGAAACCTGTGATACACAGAGTAGCCTGCCTCTGAATGACAATGGGAAATGATGTTGCTGCTGCTGCTGTTGGTGCTGCTGCTGAAGGCAAAACATCTACCCAGTGGGCAGTCACAGTCATGTAGTCTTTAGTTTGCCCTGTTCCGCTTGTCCACATATCTGTGGTTAAGTGGACAGTTGGTACAGTGGTATTTTTAGGACACTAACAACGCTATTTTTAATGTCCGTGTACAGTCTGGGTATTGCCTTCCTGGAGAAGTGGAACCTAGATGGAATTTGGTACCGGGGACACAGGACCTCAAGCAACTCGGTAAAACCCACAGAATTTATTGCGGATACCGGACGCACGTCTAATACCAACATAGTTGTTAAGGCGTTGTCACGAAATGGGTGTGTGGAATCAGTTGTGACTGGAGTGGTCAGATGGTGGATTGATGGAGTGGTGCGGATCTCAGGAAGAGAGGCGTGACCAGCCGGAGATGGGTTAACACAAACAGGTTTATTGAAGGAACTCATATAACAGATAATTTAACCAGGATCAATACTTCTTGATTGGACAAATAATAAATATATGCAAGTCTCTGATAAATAACAAGTAACAAAAGATGGCAGTCCTTTGCAAAAATAAACAAGATGGCAGTCCGTTCAAAATAAACAAGATACGTGCCGGTAGTTCTGGGAGGATGAGGCAATGTTCAGGATTAGAGTTTAGAGAAAAGAAGGATACCTGAAGATTGGACAATTGGCTGACTGAAGATTGGACGATTGGATGATTGAAGATTGGACGGCTGGATGACTGAAGATTGAACGGCTGGATGACTGAAGATTGAACAGCTGGATGACTGAAGATTGGACGGCTGGATGACTGAAGATTGGATGGCTGGATGACTGAAGATTGGATGGCTGGATGACTGAAGATTGGATGGCTGAATGAATGAAGATTGGATGGTTGAATGATTGAAGATTGGATGGCTGAATGACTGAAGATTGGATGGTTGAATGATTGAAGATTGGATGGCTGGATGACTGCTGCTGGGATCAGGATACAGCTGAATGACAGGATTACTGAAAGCTAACAGCAGAGACGTAGCACACAATAGCTGGATGCAGCTTGTAGCAGGCAGGTCAGGAAACTGGTATCAGGACAGTGTAGCGACTTTGCTGAGAGCAACCTCTTAGTCCAGGAGCTGAATATTTAAACCCCCTGCCTTGCACTGATTGGATGAATATCCAGGGAGCAATTGCAATAGCAGAAATGGACTCTGAATGGAATAGTTGGTGCATAAGAGGACAGCTATCATGACTTCAGCAAACAGGCAATCAGGGAGTTAATAGCTGATCAGGAGTTTCTGAGCTAGATAGGGTTGTCACAGGTGTGCAATTAGCAGCACACAGACTTTCATTGAATGTATGTAAGCAGAAGTGCAGGCTGGAATATCCTGAGAATGCAGCAACTGGAGAGAACATGCTGAACAAATGGGCAGAAATAACTAGGTATGTGACAGTACCCCCTCCTTCATGGGTGGACTCCGGACACCCTTACTGGCACTTCAGGAATCTTGAAACAATATCTCTTTTGGATTAACTGGAACCACTATTAAAGAAAATCTTGAGATATGAATTTATTCTGAAGTAGAATCAAGATCTGCGACGTTTCTTTTTCTTCTTATGAGAACGTCTTGATCTTCCAGAGGGAGGTGGAATCTTAAGTTTAGAGAAGCATTTATCAGGTAACACAGGGCCTCCAAGGAAAGGAGAAACTTCATAATCGGAGTCAAATTCAGATTCTGAGTCTAGATCGGGAGTTAAACTTTGGCCCTTCTTCATAGATTGGTAACTTTCTGGTGGATTGCTGAGGTAACATGCAGCAGAAGAACCGACACATATTGTGGGAATTGAAGAGTTGGGATATTGATCAGAGGAAGAATAGAGAGAACTTGAAGGTCTAAGCAAATCCACACCGGAATGGGATAAGGAAGTGCAGCCGATTCTCAAGTCCATAGATGATGATTCTGAAGGACCATGGTTCTTAAAGGTTTTGAAGGCTTTAGTTTCTCGATCCTTGGATTCTTGAGATTGTGAAGATGGCAAAGGAAGAGAGGTCTGGGCAACTAGCGAGCCTTTAACTGGATAATTAGAGTGCTTTTTGGAACTCACATGGGATGCCTTTGGACCAAACCTTTTACAAACGGCTACAGTAAAGGTCTTTAAGGTATGGAGCACAGGATCATTGGATTCCCAGAGTGGATTTGCCCATTCCAGGGCTTCACCTCTGAAGGCCAGAAATAAGTATCTAACTATATTGGTTAGAGTAATACCGCAGGTTGGGTTTGACTCCATCATAGACAGATATCGGTGAACTAGGATACTGTATTGCTGGAGATCTCCATCAAAGAATACAGGAGAAGAGTCTTCGGGGGGTAACACAGTGTCACTTGATTGTTTCACTGAAGAACTTGTGTCTGCTTTCGGTTCTCCCGGTTGGGAAAGAGCTGTACATACTGATGACTGGGTTAACATCCCAGACTGCTTCGACAGGACCAAACCTGTGGATGGTCTCAACTGAGCAAGAGACTCGGAAGACTTTGACAGGGTTATGGTCTCGGATGGTTTTGGCAGGGCAGGCACCTCAGATTCGTCAGAGAAGGCAGGAACCAAAGGAATGGCTGGAACAACCTCAGGCCCAAAGGCCAGGGTAGAAGTAACCTCATACCCGGAGGCCAGGACATTTGGGACCTCAGGCCCTAAGGCCAGGACAGACGTGTCCTTGGGTTTGGAGGTCGCAGTGGAAATATCCTCAGACCCGAAGGCCAGGGCAGAAGTTTCCTCAGGCCCGAAGGCCAGGGCAGTAGTGTCCTCAGGCCCGGAGGCCAGGGCAGTAGTGTCCTCAGGCCCGGAGGCCAGGGCAGTAGTGTCCTCAGGCCCGGAGGCCAGGGCAGTAGTGTCCTCAGACCCGGAGGCCAGGGCAGTAGTGTCCTCAGACCCGAAAGGCCAGGGCAGTAGTGTCCTCAGACCCGGAGGCCAGGGCAGTAGTGTCCTCAGACCCGGAGGCCAGGGCAGTAGTGTCCTCAGGACCGGAGGCTAAGGCCAACATAACAGACTCTTCTCCTAGGTCCTTGGTACACAAGACCCCCTCCAGGAGCAGGACACTCGGATTCACCCCCTCCTGGGGCTGGACACTCGGATTCACCCCCTCCTGGGGCTGGACACTCGGATTCACCCCCTCCTGGGGCTGGACACTCGGATTCACCCCCTCCTGGGGCTGGACACTCGGATTCACCCCCTCCTGGGGCTGGACACTCGGATTCACCCCCTCCTGGGGCTGGACACTCGGATTCACCCCCTCCTGGGGCTGGACACAGAAAGCCCTCTTCTGGGACTGGAGACAGTGAACCCCCTCTTGGGGCTGGAGATTTTGAACCCCCTCTTGGGGCTGGAGACTGAGAGCCCCCTCCTGGGGCTGGAGACTGAGAGCCCCCTCCTGGGGTTGGAGACTGAGAGCCCCCTCCTGGGGCTGGAGACCACAAACCTCTTCTTGAGGCTGGAGAGGCTGAACCCTCTTCTGGGGCTGAAGATTCTGGACTCCCTTCTGGGGCTGGATACAGCAGACCCCTTCTTGAGACTGGAGATGCTGAACTCCCCTCTGGGGCTGAAAAGGCTGAACCCCCTCTTGGGGCTGGAGACGGGATACTCGTTCTGAATCTTTAGCACAAGATACCCCTGCTGGGGCTGCGGTATTAGACAACCCTGCTGAGGTTGATAAGACGGACACATGCTTTTGGGCAGAAAATCCTGAGACACTACTTCCAGTAATGGATACAGGAACCTTCCCAGGAGCTCTGTGGACAGCAGTAAAACCGTGTTTGGCCAAGATGATCTTTGTTCTAGGGCCCCAAGTATTAACTCGGGTTTCTCTCTGAGCTGTAACGGGAGGAACCTCCCCATTTCTGGGCAGACAGAGGGAACAATCTCCTATGAAATGGTCTGAACCACCACAATAGAAGCACAGGTCTAGCTGCCTGGCCCGCTGACATTCCTCCTCATACAGCTGGGCTTGTGGTCTGCTATGTGGTATGTCCTTACAAGGCTTAGGAGAGGACTTCGCAGGAGTACTTGGAAGTGTAGTGGAAGTTCCTTTGAGCACAGTTCCACCGGAAAGGGGTACCAAAGAACTGTCCAATATGGCGGAGACTACAGAATTTTTTTTAGATGGTAATTCCTGTAGTTGATTCAGTAACTGGTGTAAAAACTTTAATGTCTCTGATTCTGGCTCTTTAAAGGTCCAAGCAGAACCAGATTCCAGATGGCAAAGTAACGGACTTATGACAGACCCACTGTCCGCAGAAGCCTCATCGTCCTCCTTTGGAGTAGTCAGGTAGTCAGGGGGTAGAGGTGAAGAGGCCAGATGACATGCGGCTGCAGATGTGACATGTGAGGATTCATTAGCCGGCAAGGATTGCTGCAGCTTGCAAGAACAACCAGATAAATCTTGCCAGAACTTTGTGAGTAAGAACTGAAGATCAATCTGTCTCTCCATGCTGGTACTGTGATCTAGACAACCCACACTTCTCAAACTCTGATCACTAACCAAGTCCATGTGCTCTCAGCAAACTGTCATGAAATGGGTGTGTGGAATCAGTCGTGACTGGAGTGGTGAGATGGTGGATTGATGGAGTGGTGCGGATCTCAGGAAGAGAGGCGTGACCAGCCGGAGATGGGTTAACACAAACAGGTTTATTGAAGGAACTCATATAACAGATAATTTAACCAGGATCAATACTTCTTGATTGGACAAATAATAAATAGATGCAAGTCTCTGATAAATAACAAGTAACAAAAGATGGCAGTCCTTTGCAAAAATAAACAAGATGGCAGTCCGTTCAAAATAAACAAGATATGTGCCGGTAGTTCTGGGAGGATGAGGCAATGTTCAGGATTAGAGTTTAGAGAAAAGAAGGATACCTGAAGATTGGACAATTGGCTGACTGAAGATTGGACGATTGGATGATTGAAGATTGGACGGCTGGATGACTGAAGATTGAACGGCTGGATGACTGAAGATTGAACGGCTGGATGACTGAAGATTGGACGGCTGGATGACTGAAGATTGGATGGCTGAATGAATGAAGATTGGATGGTTGAATGATTGAAGATTGGATGGCTGAATGACTGAAGATTGGATGGTTGAATGATTGAAGATTGGATGGCTGGATGACTGCTGCTGGGATCAGGATACAGCTGAATGACAGGATTACTGGAAGCTAACAGCAGAGACGTAGCACACAATAGCTGGATGCAGCTTGTAGCAGGCAGGTCAGGAAACTGGTATCAGGACAGTGTAGCGACTTTGCTGAGAGCAACCTCTTAGTCCAGGAGCTGAATATTTAAACCCCCTGCCTTGCACTGATTGGATGAATATCCAGGGAGCAATTGCAATAGCAGAAATGGACTCTGAATGGAATAGTTGGTGCATAAGAGGACAGCTATCATGACTTCAGCAAACAGGAGTTTCTGAGCTAGATAGGGTTGTCACAGGTGTGCAATTAGCAGCACACAGACTTTCATTGAATGTATGTAAGCAGAAGTGCAGGCTGGAATATCCTGAGAATGCAGCAACTGAAGAGAACATGCTGAACAAATGGGCAGAAATAACTAGGTATGTGACAGGCGTCGATAATACGCTGTGCAACGGGGTCACTGCTGGCATACTTCATCCCCCTTGTAAAGGATTGTTTTACAGTCAGTTGCTTGGTTAACTGATCAGGACTAGCATTCCTGGTCCCCTTCCTGGAAGCAGCAGCACCAGCAGCAGCAGAAGCAACAGGTGTAGCTCTTAAGGATGCTTCTGAGGAATCCAGAATAGGAGAGGATTCAGTCAGGCTCATGACATTGGGCGCAGGACTTCTTCCCAATCCGGTTATCCATGAGGATGTGGATGATGCAGGTGTTTGAGGAGATTGCAGGCCCTTGGAGCTAAAAGAGACAGGGGAGCAGGACAGTGACGCTGGGCAGGCTGCTAAATGTTTGTTCACAGTTTCTTTTGACAAAAACTTCTGATGGATGCACTGCAAGTGACGTAACAGTGAGGAGGCCCTAAGGTGCTGCACGGCCTTAGCTCTACTTACAATAGCTTTGCAAACGCTTGACAGTTGTTGTCTGGATTTGGGTAGAAATAATTCCATACATACGAGGTGGATTTTTTTGTCTTTTGCCCTGGCATGAGAATGGTCTTTTTCATACCCTGGACAACAACTGTCTCCGTCGGTGCCTTGAAACAAAAAACATTATCCTCAACATCATCATCATCCACATCCTTCTGTGTGCCAGCTTCACCAACAGAACCCACATCTTCATCCAATTCCTCAGAAGCATCCTCAATAACCAGGTCAGCATCTTGACTGGGGATGCTCTTCCACACACTTGCAGAGGGCACGCAAATGGTGGAATGAACCTCCTCTTCATATACAGTATTTGAAAGGTCCGGCACACATATGGCATCCGCGGACACACTTCGACTCTCTTCTGGGATTTGTGACATTTGTGAACTCGCCTTTGTCTTCTTAACAAGTTTCATTCTTTTCATTGTACTAGCAGAAGGGCTACCATCATTCTTCTGAGACGCTGTACCATTTTTTTTTTTTATGGACCATTGTAAAATGACATTTCTGCTTTGATTTTACATGGCCTCTAGGCCTTTGACCATCGGCCTTGTCATCATGAGTCTGACTGGTGGTAGCAGCTTCAGCACTTCTATCAGGTTGCTGATCTCCCACTATTTCCTCCTCCATCATCCTCCAAAAATGTGTTTTTATTTTATTTATTACTTTTGTTTTTCTTATTTTACACTGGACACAGCCTGTCACACTGGACACTGCCCCTGGACACTGGACACTGCCCATGGACACTGCCCCTGGACTCTGCCCCTGGACACAGCCCGTTACACTGGACACTGGATACAGCCCGTCACACTGAACACAGGATACAGGCTGATAGGAATTCCTGGCGCTGGACTTGTATGTTCAGAATACCAATGATTTTCTCATGCAAATATGAAGACAAGAGAAAATATGTGTATAAATAACACAATTTAAGTACAACAGAGTGGGTGGGGTTGGGTTAACCCAAAAAATAAAGTCGTACCACGACTCACACTTTGTGTGCAGTTACAAGTGTATAGCGGTTTCTTTAAGGTCCACCAACAGTGGCGTAACTATAAATTTTGCTCCCCCCTGCCAAAATAGTTTTTGGCGCCCCCCCCCCCCCCTTTATATATATATATATATATATATATATATATATATATATATATATTATATATATATATATACATAAAACATTGCATACATATTGCACATGCTCAGCCATACACAGACTCTACAGATGCCAGCTCAGGTATAAACCCAGGATTTTCATGAGGAGGTTTTTGTATACACAGACACTCACATATCACATCACCGCATGTTGCCGAGAGCCATACACAGCTGACACTAACACACATAGTATACATACACACTGCCAACACACATATAGTATACATACATACACTACTGACACCATAGTATACATACACACTACTGACACTATAGTATACATACGCACTAGTGACACAAACACACATTTTACATACACATTGCGGACACACATATACTATATATATATATATATATATATATATATATGCTACACACTGCCAACACACACACATAAAGAGTATACATACACAATGCTGACACATAATACGCACACAGTTGAGCCATAAACCTATATATAAAAAAAAAAAAACATGCTGACCACAGGGGGGCCCTAGCTAAAGGATTACCCTTAATCCAGCCCTAGTGAGGGGGTAGGCTGCAGAAAGAGAGAGGGTTGGGGGGATGCAGGGGAAGGGGAAGTATGCTCACCTGATACCTGTCAGGATTCCCTACTTTGGGATGCTGACGTCGGTATTCTGACTGCCGGCATCCTGACCGCCGGTGGTTCAAATGCATCCCATATAGATAAACATTGAAGAGCAGCCTGCCTTACTCATTTTGCAGAGGTAGCCAGTGGTGGCGTAACTTCATTCCAGTTGCTAGTAGGGATACACAGCACACATATACAGTTACCTAAACAGTACATAGACACTTATATACAGGTACATAGACACTTTTGGTATATAAAGTCACACAGACACATATATGCACAAGAATATGGATACTAATACGGACGAGATACTGACCAGCGGTCATCAGAATATCAACAAGGGTCCGGTAAGTATACTTACCTCCCGCCTGCTCCGCTAACTCCCTCCCCATGGCATAACGACAAATTCCCTGCCCCCACGCAGCCTAACCCTAAACCCAAGCTAGTGATTAAACCTAAACACAAACACCCCCAGGCCTAATGCTAAACCACCCTGTATACTTTGGTCTGAAGGAATGTTAACCACCTCCCTATGCACAGACACATACAGTACATATTTACACTAACACATATATGTAGACACATAATGCTGACATATACTGTATATGCACATAGACACACAAAGTACATAGTTAGGCCGACACATACAGTACATAGTTATGCCGACAAATACATGCAGACACATACAGTACATATTTACACTAACACATGTATGTAGACACATAATGCTGACATATACTGTATATGCACATAGACACACAAAGTACATAGTTATGCCGACACATACAGTACATAGTTATGCCGACAAATACATGCAGACACATACAGTACATATTTACACTAACACATGTATGTAGACACATAATGCTGACATATACTGTATATGCACATAGACACACAAAGTACATAGTTAGGCCGACACATACAGTACATAGTTATGCCGACAAATACATGCAGACACATACAGTACATATTTACACTAACACATGTATGTAGACACATAATGCTGACATATACTGTATATGCACATAGACACACAAAGTACATAGTTATGCCGACAAATACAGTACATAGTTATGCCGACAAATACATGCACAGACACATACAGTAAGTACATAGTTAACCACCGACACAAACATGCATGCATAGACACACAGTACATAGTTATGCCGACACATACATGCAAGACACATACAGTACATAGTTATGCCGACAAATACATGCAGACACATACAGTACATATTTACACTAACACATGTATGTAGACACATAATGCTGACATATACTGTATATGCACATAGACACACAAAGTACATAGTTAGGCCGACACATACAGTACATAGTTATGCCGACAAATACATGCAGACACATACAGTACATATTTACACTAACACATGTATGTAGACACATAATGCTGACATATACTGTATATGCACATAGACACACAAAGTACATAGTTATGCCGACAAATACATGCACAGACACATACAGTAAGTACATAGTTAACCACCGACACAAACATGCATGCATAGACACACAGTACATAGTTATGCCGACACATACATGCAAGACACATACAGTACAAAGTTATGCCGACACAAAACATGAACAGACCCATACAATACATAGTTAATATGCTGACATACATGCACAGACACATACAATACATAGGTATGCCAAAACAAACATGCACAGACACATACAATACATAGTTATGCAAAACACAGACATGTAAAGACACATACATGTCAGAGTGCAGGCTGTACTCACTACTCCGTGCTGGGAAGCCCCACCCCCTGCTGGGACACTGTGTCAACTCCATCTATTCTTTGCTCTTTTATAATCAAGGATGGCAATTTGGAGAATGGTGTCCCCAAAGAATCCCTTACTGCTCTGCAAGCAGCTGCCTCCTCTTGAGCTGGGAGGCGGAGCTTCTGGCTGCCGTGCTGGGACTCCCAGGACTAGAGCAGCTGACAAGGAGGAGACGGAGCTGGCTGTCAGTGTGTAAGCCAGGACTGAGGAGCTGATCTGTCAATCAGCGCAGTGGGTAGGGAGCGCAGCGCTGCAGATTGGCTGCATTGTGATTCTCTCCTCTCAGGTTGTAATTGCCGCGAGATCAGCTTGAGAGGAGGAGACGTTTGCCAGCCCAGCGCGGCTCAGCTCAGCCACAGTGACAGCCACATGTCAGTGCGCTGGCGCCCGCTGGCGCTTGCTCCCCCAAGCAGTCGCGGGGGCTGCTGTATGATAGCTACGCCTCTGTCCACCAACGTGTTAGACAAAGAGGTAATACCAAAAGAAGGTGTAATCACAGGTGCATACCGTACTCAACTGATTAAACAGGAGTGCGAAACATATAAAGGTTATCTTGTGGGGGGACTGGTGGGTGGCAAATTTCCACTGGTGAGGTCCTTGAAAAAGGCGGCAGAGCCCACCGAAACATGTTGGATGTCAAGTGAGTTTTTGTGATTTTAAATGTTCATTTTGTTATACATTTACCTTTTAATCTGTACCGTGCCCTTGGCCAATGGGTCACGATTACAGTTTTTTTTTTAAATAAATAATCTTGTTACTGAGACTGGTCATCCCTTTATTTTTGGGTACACCTGCTGCCACGTGGGGACCTCACCAGTGGAAATTTGCCACCCACCAGTCCCCCCACAAGATACCTTTACGTGTTTATGGTAACAGTACTTCTTGTGAGTATGGTACAAAAGAAACCTTTATATGTTTCGCACTCCTGTTTAATCAGTTGAGTACGGTATGCACCTGTGATTACACCTTCTTTTGGTATTACCTCTTTGTCTAACACGTTGGTGGACCATAAAGAAACCGCTATACACTTGTAACTGCACACAAAGTGTGAGTCGTGGTACGACTTTATTTTTTGGGTTAACCCTACCCCACCCACTCTGTTGTACTTAAATTGTGTTATTTATACACATATTTTCTCTTGTCTTCATATTTGCATGAGAAAATCATTGGTATTCTGAACATACAAGTCCAGCGCCAGGAATTCCTATTTGTTTTGGAAGATTTGCACAGGAGGATTACCCAGTGGTCCTCGTTTTGGAATTACGGCTGCAAGGACTGGTAGCGCCTTGGGACTTTTCAGTCTTTTTGTTGACAGGATACAGGCTGGACACAGCCCCTGGACAATGGACACAGCCCCTGGGCACAGCTCCTGTACACTGGACACAGCTGTCACACTGGACACTGCCCCTGGACACAGGCCATCACACTGGACACTGGATACAGGCCGTCACCCTGGACACAACCCCTGGACAATGGACACAGCCTCTGGACACAGCTCCTGTACACTGGACACAGCCATCACACTGGACACTGGATAAGCCCATCACCCTGGACACAGTCCCTGGACAATGGACACAGCCCCTGGGCACAACTCCTCTACACTGGACACAGTCGTCACACTTGACACTGCCCCTGGACACAGACCGTCACACTGGATACAGCCCGTTACCTTGGACACAGCCCCTGGACAATAGACACAGCCCCTGGGCACAGCTCCTGTACCCTGGACACAGTCATCACACTAGAAAATGGATGCAGCCCTTCACCCTGGACACAGCCCCTGGACAATGGACACAGCCTCTGGACACAGCTCCTGTACACTGAACACAGCCGTCACACTGGACACTGCCCCTGGACACAGGCCGTCACCCTAGACACAGCCCCTGGACAATGGACACAGCCCCTGTCACACTGGACACAGCCCTTGTCACACTGGCCAATGTATCCTGTGCACAGCCCCTGTACACTGGACACAACCACTGGACACAGCCCCTGTACACTGGACACAGCCCCTGTACACAGCCCCTGTACACTGGACACAACCCCTGTGCACAGCCCCTGTACACTGGACACAGCCCCTGTGCACAGCCCCTGTACACTGGACACAGCCCCTGTACACAGCCCCTGTAGAATGGACACAACCCCTGTACACTGGACACAGCCCCTGTCACACTGAACACAGCCACTGCAGCCTCTGTACACTGGACACGTGTACAGTCAGCAGCCCCTGCGTGCAGACCCTAATCGAGTGAGCACTGCAGCACCAAACAAAAGTGCACAGCACAGAGCACAGATCCCAACCACCCTCTTCCCTCTCCTATAATGGAGTGAAGATGTTGGGGTGCGCGTGCATCTTATATAGAATCCAGATCCCGCGAAAATCCAACGTTGATGATGACGTTTTGCCTCGTTTTCGGTACGGAATTCAGGCGGGAACTCCTGAGTCGGCTCGGATCCCGCCTCGGATCGCGATGTTCGGGTGGGTTCGGATCTCAAAGATCCGGACCTGCTCATCTCTACTAAATAACTATTTTTATTATTAAAATAAAAAGTGCTTAGAGTATTTCCATATTTGTGTCTCAAAACCAAAAGCTATATTCACAAGTAGAGTGACAGCTTCCCACCTATAGCACATTTCCACCCCACCCCCTTATTTATTATTTAATAACATTACTTGCCCCTGCCAGCATATTTTGTTACGTATACTGGCATTTCACATGGCTGGTAAAGTCCAGCCACTCCCTCCTACTTGGCAGCATCCTACATTCTGTTGCAGTCTCCTCCTGCTAGTGATAGGCTGCTGTGTAAGACAAAAACGTGATGGTTTCCCAGCGCAGGTCCAATTTTAAATTTGAATCACCGATGGTACCAGGATTCTGAAACTTGAACTAGTGGAACCACACTGACCTTGGTGTTGGTCCCTATAGGCACATAAAGGTTTCTTTATACTGTAAACAATGCGATCTTCATAAGACAGCCCAAAAATTACTGATGTTAATGTAACTGACCTGGGAACTAGTCCCTATATGTACATCAAGGTATCTTTTATTCCAATCAAATGAGGCACCTCGCACACTCTCAATGGACCGTACTGACCTGGGATATGTTCCCTATGTTCGCATCAGGGTTTCTTTTGCATCAGAATGGATCAGTCAAGTTCAGGATGAAAAACCAGGTCGTCTTCCAGCAAAAATATTTATAAAAAAAAATTCCAGATATAAAACAACACAGTTTAAAAGTGGGAGTATATAACAGGAGACCAAAAACAGCAACAATGCATCCCTCTCACCCGGACTGAGTTAGAAAAAAAAGGACTGTGGTGACCCGATGGAGGGGGTCTGTATGGGTCCTAACTGTCTGCTTCCTCCCTTCACACCAACGCATTTCAAATATAATCCTTCCTCAGGGTGTGAAGGTGATGTGAACACCTGACTGTGCATGTGAACTGAGCTTCCACCAGGTGGGGATTCAGCAAAGTCTACCAACCGGAAAATGGTATCCATTGGTAGTAATGGGGATCATACTGCTAATGCCATCTATTGATAGCAGCAATGTAAAGCTAAGTACATTGATAAACTGTAAGCTTTCTGTTATTTGTAAAATACAGAACTGAGGACATAACTCTGTTGTTATTATTATTATCGGACTACTGATCAGTCTTTGATCAGAGAGGAATTTAGCGTCACTTAAGGTATTTGTACTACAATCACCAATGCACTGTAGTACCTGCTAATATCTAATTTCCTTCATCATTCAAATATATTGTTCCATTCATTTAATCACTGTAGTTTTCATTACATGCTACCTTCCTAAGTGTATTTACATGATGCATGTTCATATTGTGTAGCAGAAGGACCTGATTCGATCATATGTGTCTCATTCCTATATCGCACTGGGTATTTGCTGAGAATGGGGTTTTCTAGATTGTATTGAAATTAGTTGCAGGGTTATATAAAAGTCCTTATTGTGAGCTGATACAGAATTTTCCATTGTCAATGTTTATACTGATCATTGTTTGATGACATTAATGAAAGTCAGAAGCAAGATAAGCAATTTGGCTTATCTTAATGCTAATATTTTGTACTGAATTTACACTATTGTCACATAGTATGCAACCTGTGTTCTACAGTTATAGTTGCTTAAGACAGTTTACAATACCTGAGAACAAGTTCCTTATTTTCTATTTGTTAGCCATCGATTTACTGGCTTTTCAGTTGGCAGGCCAATTAATAAAGTTCCAAATGGCTTTTCCCTTTTTACCTGGTGTGAGTCATTACTAGTGATTTATAGTGAGTCAGGCAGCAGTCTCCTGAGCCAACCTCTGGTAGTCATTGCCAGGAGCTACAGCACTGAACAGAAAACACTACTAGGACTACATTTGAGAACTGGTATAATATAACTTTAATTGAAAATCCAACCCCCACTCACCAGGTATGCACATACTATTAAACAGTAGACAATAGTCATTAAATAATAAAGTTGAATGTAAAATGCAAATTTAGGCATGGTGCCATGTTCCAAGAGAGCATACATCAGAAGAAGTGTTAAAAATAATGTTCTAATAATAATAATAATAATAATAGTGTTATTTATATAGCACTTTTCTTCTAATAGGACTCAACGTGCTTGCATTAGCCTTTTACAGCACAAAATACAAAACAAACTTAACAAGGGACATTAGTGAAATGCTTGGGTGAACAGGAAAGTCTTGAGTATTTTTTTAATGTTTCCAGAGTGGAAGCTTCTCGAACTGAGCTGGTAAGTGAGTTCCATAGAGTTGGAGCCACAGCGATGAAAGCTCGACCCACAGATGAATTCAGGGAAATTCTGGGTACTCTTAGTAGTCCTTCATCAACCGCAGTAATCGAGTGGGACAATAAGGGATCAGAAGCTGTCTCAGGTACCTTGGTCCCTGGTCATGTAGAGCTTTGAAAGTCAGTAAGCCAATCTTGAAAATGATTCACCATCTTATAGGCAGCCAGTGAAGGAAGTACAGAATGGATATTATGTGGCTGGAACAGGGCTGATTGGTTAATAGCCTGCCAGACGTATTTTGTACCATCTGCAAGCGGTGCAATTCTTTTGCTGAGAGCCCTGTGCCCTTAGTTATGGCTTTCCGTAATTAATAACAATAGATATTAGCATTTAGTATTTCCCCTTGCACACGCCATAAAAATAAAAATATTTGAAATGGTCCGAAAGCTCCATATATAAAGCTATAGACATGGGACATTTCTATGTACTGTAACTGGCCTTGTACCCTAGAAGTTGATTGATTACTATTACACTCCAGTATATTTGTTTGAGCTTAGAAAAAGCTGAATTATCAATGAGGACACAACAGGTGAAATGGAATAGGATGAGAGATTCAGAAAGTGAGAGATTTGGTAAGAAATCTCCAGGTTTTTTAAAGCGGCAATCATTTACACTAAAATCAAACTGGTTTTGCTGTGTTAATGATTGCCGCTTTAAAAAAACCTGGAGATTTTTTACCAAATCTCTCACTTTCTGAATCTCTCATTCTATTAAATCCCCCCCAGCATTTCTGTTGTTGCTCTTGTTCTATCATCAGCCTGGCTCTGTGGTTTAGTTGTGTCTAAATAAACTGACGGAATTCTGTCACACCCAGTAGACCACACCCAAGAATCTTATTGGGGAATATCTATTTTACCAATTAGGGTCTGTGAAGCTGTCTTATGGAAAAGGCAGCAAAAAGTTATTTTAAAATTACAAGTAATAATGGACTAATTAAAAATGTAATGTATTTTGCTTTCTGAATATTTGTTGAAAAAAATGTACATTCTGTATGTTGTACATCTTGCATCTTGCCAGACATACAAATGTATATATTACGCATAACACCAGCAATAACATGCGGTTTTACTCTGTGTAGGTGGTATATTCCTCGCCATAGCAACAGTTTGAAAAGTTTAAAAGTAACTGTTTTGTAACATAACCATTTTGATTAACTTACAGTATTTATGTTCTATTCCATATGTGTTGTGTTTAATCATTTACATTTGAGGATAGTTGGCATAAGATAGTTGGCATAAGATTAAACTGGTTGACATTTATCTTTTGGTGAGTAAATAACTGATTTCAGCATTACAGCTCTTGCTACTCAGCTACTGTGTGCTAACTTTGGTCAGCAAGAATCTGCAGCACTGTGTACTTTACATTGGCAGAGACTTAAACATCAATCTAGCACCTGCCGGCTGTCCTACGATTTATGACAATGTCTGCCTGAGTGAGAAACTACCATTCCTCTCTATCCTAGTAGCAGTAAAACAGCTAAGTGCATTTCTGTAATTCTGAGATGTCAGGTCTTTGTTGTATGAAGCTTTTCTTTAGTTTTTTTTTAAATCTATTTAGTGAGAAATTTGTCTATTTGACTATCTATGTCTATTTGACTTATATATGTATATGTGACTTATCTATTTCTATGTGACTATGTCTATGTGACTTATCTATGTCTTTTTTTTTTCCCCTTTTTTTCCCTTTCTTTTTCCTTTTTTTTTTTATTTAATATATTTTATTCAACTTTTGACATATAGTTTACAATACAAGAGTTTCAAGTAATACATACAATAAAGGGACAATGTCCTTCCAAATATTACAAAGTACACTGTGACTATTCAAAATCTTGGTAGGACAAGAGGATCGCGCTTTAAGTTCCCAAATCCAACATTTTATGTCTGTCTATGTGACTATCTAGGTATATGTGACTTATCTATGTATATGTGACTATCTATGTTTGTGGGACTTATCTATGTCTATGTGACTTATCTATGTCTATGTGACTATCTATGTCTCTGGGACTTATCTATGTCTATGTGACTTATCTATGTATATGTGACTAACAGTGTCTATGTGACTATCTATGTCTTTGTGACTTATTTACTCTGTTTTCTAATATGTACTTGAAGGTGAAGCAGTATGTATAGCTTTATTTGTTAAAATATACATGGGCTGCAAGATTTATTTCTCTGTCCATGTACAATAAAATCTCATCCATGGGGCAATGCCATCTGGTGTACAAGGGTCTGGTTGCAGTGTTTTCTGTATTGATTTTCTAGTCATCAAGTTGAATATACAGTATGTATATGTATATGAATAATAACATAAACATTACATTATATTTGTAAGAAAGTATTTTAGTGCAATAATGAAATATATTTCTGTAATTGTATTTCTCTGTACAAACATGTGTGGGGAATATAGGTATTATAGATACTCACATGGGAGTATTTGTTTGTTCTGCAATAGCATTTCCTCCATATCTGCGCAATCCACATCACATTACACTGGTAACAGGGCCTTTAAATACATTTCATGAGAAATCTATAGTATCTGGACATGATATCTTGTAACACAAAAGGATACTGAAGGCATCATCAATTATTTTTACTAGGCAATCTTTAACAGGTCAGAAGACTCTTATATGAAACTTTGCACAGACATAGAACCAGGATTATTTGAAGAAATTGCAGGAGCACCTGATTGGGCTACTGCTGAATATCGATTTTATTTCACATGATCACATTATACTGAATTAATATGTATATTTTTTTTAAACTCTCATTAACGCTTGCCTAACCCCCCCTCACACACACACACACACACACTCCACAGCTGAACCATAATCTTCCTTTCTAAGTGCCTAATCTTACCACTAAACTGTAGATTGAAATAAGAAATCCTGGAAAGATATACTGTATAGAAACAACAACTGTAGAGTTGCCCCCTACATAGAGGCCACAAGAAAACAAAAGCATGAATTAATCCCCACACGTACCTTTATGCCCAAGAGCTCCTATTTCCTTTCCCAAAGTTGAACTTTTTATGTTACGGCCCATACACACTGGGTGATTTTCAGCTCAAAGCCGCCCAGTGTGTATAGCCCGGCAGTGAGCGGTAATGCGCGTTCCTGCATCATCGCCGGGAAAGCTGCTCATCTGCTTATATTACCAGCAGATGAGCGGCTTTGTGGATGGCTTTGCATAGCGCCGTGCTATGCAACGACATCCGCCCCCTCGTTGACAGCGTCGGGCAGGGGGAAAGTGGCTCAGTGTGTATACACTGAGCGCCCCCCCCCCCCCCCCAGCAACGGCAGCGGTCATCATTGTCCATATAAGGCTGGGCATAATCGGCCAGTGTGTATGGACCTTTAAGATGCTAACTTGCCAAACATAAGAGGACAGAGTTTACCAAATACAGCAGCTTTCTCTTAATTGAACCTAATTAAAATGGAAATGGTGTCAGCAATATCATTTTTGACCCTGGGCATATTTATGCGATAATTACAATATTACATGAATAAAATGAAGGACCAGTTGGATAAGAAGTCATAAAGTAGACAGTAAAGTGGTCCACTGATAACGGTTAGGGTGGAACACTCCCAAGTTTTCACATCACAATATTGTACTTTTATGTTACAATGTTTACGCCACAATTCTAGTAAACCAATTAAGGGGAATGTTAGGACTGCAAATACAGAAGGAGACCACGCACCACACCTGACTCTGTTGTCTCTCCCAGTGGTCGAATGATGCATGCAGTGCTAGACTTCATCTATAGCAGCGGCGTCCGAAGGAGCGAGTTACTGTAGGCCCACTCCAACCCTGATGCCCCCAGGTCTTATGTAGGACAAGGCATCAACCTTTGATTGAGATTGAGAGACGTAGAGATGGACAAAAGGTTTACTGACTAAAACCTGTGGAAATAAACAAACAAACAAACAGACAGTGGTACATGTTATAATAAGTAGTCAGAAACACCAGGGAGTTGAGTGGATGAATATGGGAGCAATCCTCCTGTCACACACCGTCGCGGCAGTGCACGGCGGGTATTGTACTCACCCGTCCGTGCCCGCCGTCGGCTGGCGTGCGTCGGCCTCCATGACAGGTGAGGAGGCAGGCAGAGGTCCGGCAGTGTTGGAGGGCAGCATAGGAGTCTGCAGCGTGGTCCCGCTCTGAGAGCAAACAGGGGATTGGGCCAGGTCAGGTATTCTCACCTGTTCCACTGTGACAGCCAATGGCAGCCATCTTCTATGCATATAGGGGATCTGCCTAGGTAGCTCAGTGCAAAAAGTATTCTGTGCCATGCACTTCCTGGAAGGCTCCTGACTCATTGTGCCCTTGCTGTTCCCGCTGTGACCATCAGTTTGCTATTGGCCATAGACCACATCGCTTCTTTCCAGTCACGCTGGATGCCAGCTCCTTCCTGGAACTCCTGGGTGCTATCTCCTGGATTCTCAACTCCAGATCCATTCCCGGACCTCAGGAATACAGTTCCAGAATCTTCAGGTCTCAGTCATTCTCCATAATTCTTTCAGTCACCGGATCCATTGTTGTTGCCATCGTTTCACCTCTTTATCTGGACATTCCTCATCATTGTTATCTGGACATTCCTCATCATTGTTATCTGGACATTCCTCATCATTGTTATCTGGACATTCATTCTCTTGTTACAGAACTTTTCAGAGACTTTATCTCTCCTACTGAAGCACCAGAAGTATTTGTCAAATATTCAGCAAGTTGCTATTTATTATTATTTTTGCCTGCCTTTCCCTCAAAGAAGTATTTGAGTACCTGTATGAACTCATTTATTAAACCCGCTCGTTTTAACCCTACTGCTGCTGCCTCGTCTCCAGTTCCTGAACATCACACAACCCCATCAGAACCTTCTACCGTGACACCTCCACTGAACTCCCAGGAATGCAACAATGCAAGAAGATGTTATGCAAATAAGTAATTCCACACACCCACACTTATAACTACCTAAGACACAGCAGGATGCAAACACAGTATGTCCTGGCTAATGGCATAAATGCAACAATGCATGAAGATGTTAATAATAAACAATGTATAACCTATATGAAACTGGATGGCAATACCCCTAATGAGAGAGCACATATACTCCACACAGCTAAACTTTAACAGGGATTAGCTGAAATACTGAAAGTGGAAAAACCAGCACTTATCTCAGTCAGACAGGGTCTGTGTTCATACAGGGTTTCTTAGACTGCATGCATGGGTCACAGACAGGGCTTCACAGGACACCCGGCAGGAGTGCTTGCTGGAATACCCAGGACTATGACAGGACTCTGACAAGACTTTAACTAGACTCAGACAAGGCTTAAACAAAACTATAACTGGCAAGTTCTCAATGCTGGGAGGATTCCTAAATACCCAGGGGCCTAGCAGGCAGCCACGCCCAAGACCAAGGTGTGCATGAAACCCAGGCATGGTGGATCAGAAAAACCTGGAGTACTGATCCAGGTGTAAACATATAAGCTACAAACAGAATATGAATAACACCAACCCACCGGAGGTGGCTCGTAACAGTACCCCCCTTTTGAAGAAGGGGGAAGGGACCTCAATACTAGGTTTTCCTCAACATGTATACATACGAAACCCTGGCATGCAGGTACCATTACACAAACAAAACAAACATAAAAAAGCTGTGGCTGCAGTTTGTAACAGGGAAGAGTTTGATCAGTTTAGAAGACCCATACTAATGGGTCCCTATTCTTGTTATTATGTATGGCACTCCAAAGGATGTAAATAAGGCCTTTATTGAGAATAGAAGGGACATGAAATGGGAGATATCAGCATTCAAGATAAACTGAACTCCACATGGTAATAAAAATAAAGTTATTTAAGAATTTAATTGCAGCTGAGTAATCATCCTGTAGAAGCAGTCATTTTAAGAGATGGTCTGTCCATATTCGCTCTCACCAGGTCCATTTGAATAAAGCCATCATGCATCCACCTCCTGAAATCAAAGGAAAAAAGAAATTAATGATATGACATTCAAAACCTTATGGCCCTGATTCTGATTTGATCGGTCACCCGGGTGTTCGCATGGGGGACCGATGTTTCTGCCCTGCGCACATGCCTTTGCCGACCTGCACTGGCGTGGCACTCCCATGGGGGAGGGGGAAGGATGATTTCTCCTGCTGCGGGCACATGCGAGGGGATGTGTTTTCATAACCTTTCACCTTGCATGGTTGCAAGGGGATATGGCAGCGGATGGAGGGGGGATTTCTGGCGGGGCGGCAGGACGGGCACTCTGGGACTCAGTAAGCTGCAATATTCACAACTTAGCGAGTCAACCAGTATCAGGCCCTATATGCCATGTATGGATTCTGTTGCATGTCTCTGGACTGAGAATCATTTAGGCCAGCCATATTTATGGCCGGGTCAGTAGCAATTGGGCAGGTCAGGTACCAAAAGGATGAGGCAAAGAGAAATCCAAAGACAAGCCGGGTCAAGCACAATGAGTCACAGTTGCAGTACAGGAGGATGAGGCGAAGAGTAGTCGGAAAACAGGCAAAGGTCGGTAACAATTATCAGAACAAAGTAACAATATAACAGAGTCAGACGCTGGAGCAGGGTGAACCTATACTGTGGCAGGAAATACCTGCCAGGAAGTTCCTTTTATAATGAGCTAATGAGCTCAGCTGTCAGCACTGAGCTAGAACCTCACAGGTTACCTAATCTAGCAGACTGTTCATGGACTCACCCAGCTGCTTCCATCAGCCTGCAGTGTTCATACTAACCCAGAACTGGTTAGTAGCATGGAGCAGAGGGAGGCAGAACAGAGCCAGCAGGATTTCATAAGCAGGTAACACTAAAATACTGACTGTTGTGACATTACCCCCTCTAGGGGTGGGCTCCGAACACCCCACAATGACATTTTCAAGGTCGCTTGTGGCACTTCTTTTCCTTAATTAATGGTTTGTCAGGAAATTTTTTATGAAATTCTTTAAGCAACCGAGGAGCATGGACCTCTGAAACCTTCACCCAACAACGCTCCTCAGGACCGTACCCCTTCCAAGTCTCACTGCTACCGGACTAATTACTTGAATAACGTGGAAAGAGCCAATTTAATTGAAGGCACTTTGAGGCGTAAATTCTTGGAAGAGAGCCAAACCTTTCTCCCAGACTAAACTGCAGACCCCTCCTTCTTTTAAAATTGGAGAATCTCCTATAACGATCTGAGGAATTTTCTAAATTCTTCTTTACCCTTGACCAGACATCTAGAAAATGTTTTACTGTATGCTGAACTGCTGGCAATGGACTTGAAGAACTTGGAATTAACTCAGGAAGGGTGGGATGAAACCCATTTTGGATAAAGAATGGAAAATGACCAGCTGACTCATGGAACAGATTATTATGAGCAAACTCCAACCAAGGTATCAGAGCTGCCCAATTATCCTGGTTGGCCGCCATGTAAATCCTTAGAATTTTTTTTAGATCTTGATTGACCCTCTCTGTCTGGCCATTACTCTGAGGGTGATATGCTGAAGAAAAACTTAGCTTGATATTGAAAGAGGCACACAAAGCTCGCCAGAACCTGGAAGTAAACTGGACTCCTCTATCCGATACAATATTTTGTGGAAATATCTCTTTAATGAAAATTTCTGCTAATTTGGGAGCTGAAGGAAGACCATTCAAAGGAATAAAATGTGCTGCCTTGGAAAACCGATCCACCACCACCCAGATCATGTTGAAACCGTCACTGGAAGGAAGTTCAGTTATGAAATGTCAGTCCATGGCGACTTGGAATTGGAAGGGGTTAAACCAGCCCTGCCGGAACTTGTGTTGTTGTTTTATGTTGATCACAAATGCTGCACAAACGCTGCCACAAAGCTCTTTACATCCTCTCTAACAGAAGGCCACCAGTAATCACAACATATTAATTCTAGCGTCTTTTTGACTCCAGCATGACCAGTGAATAAATGGAACTATTCCATTAATTTGGTTTGTAATCTTAGAGACACAAATGTTTTCCCAGATCGAATCTTGACTTTATTAGTGGATGCAATAAAGCATGAAGATTTTAGGATCGACAGAAGACCATATCACTGCTCAGTCTTCCCTTACGAAGGCCTTCAGGGACTCCACCTCCCCCGCCACAAAGACAACATATATGAAGCCAAAGATCTTTATGAGAGCGCAATAGAAAGGACAGAATCTCTATACTCATTCACAAAGAATTCTAGATTCCACAAATTTGGAAACAAATCTAGCAAACTGCTATCATCCGTTTTACAAGGCCAAAGATCCCCCACAATGATCCATCCGCTACGTAAACCCGACGGCACAGTAACAGCCCAAGTGTTATGCGACTTTTACACAAATTATATTGTAAATCGTCCTTGAATATGTTTAATGCATCTCAATTCTGGGGCAATTCTCCCCCAGATGTCAAAGACAGATTCCATGTTCTTATCCAAAGATATATCCCACGAAGAGGTCTCTCACACCATCTCAGGTCTTAACACAGGTAAAGCCCCAGGTCCCAATGGCATAACCCCAGACTACTGAAAATTACTAGCACACAAGATTACTCCTATTCTAAAGAATTTAACATAATCCTATTTACAAACAAAACCCCAGCACATTACAATTCAGCCACCCTGTGTATCTTACCCAAACCAGGAAGAGACCTACATACAGCCCCGGATTCCTACAGACCCATTTCACTGTTAAATATTGAATATAAACTATTAACAAAGATCGAGGCTGACAGACTCAAAACAATACTTCCCTCCTTGGTTTATGTAGACCAAACAGGTTTTGTGATGGGTCCTAACACGGCTGTCAATATTAGATGAGTCCTGTCGGCTCTGAGCAGGGCCCAGTATGCTATGTCAAACTCAGCTCACGCTATTCTGTCACTAGACGCTGAAAAAGCCTTCAACATGGTACACTGGGACCACTTATACAACACCTTGACGTTTCTCCTTCCCCGAAAAATGTATCAACTTATTAGTCTCACTCTATGATAATTCAGCATCACGTATAATTTGTAATGGCATGCTATCCGCCCCTATCCCCATCATGAGAGGCACAAGGCAGAGGTGCCCTCTCTCCCCCCTTTTGTTCGCATTGGCACTAGAGCCTTTGGCAATTACACTCCAAAACTCACCCACCTACCAGGGCATTCAAATCCGACACACTGATCAATGTATTTCCTCATTTGCAGATGGTATACTGCTTTTTTTATCACACCCCCAACATGCAATCCCTGCAGTTTTTCGGATTCTGCTTCAGTTTGGGAGCTTTTCAGGCTACAAGGTGAATGTAGACATATCTGAATTGCTAATAGTTAAATGACCCCCACCCCACTTTCCTGCTAAAGACGCTTTCAGTTCAATAAGGCTTCAATCACGCCAAATAAAATACTTAGGAATCATTATTCCTAACTCCTTGTCTGATCTTTACAAGGCAAACTACCCACCAATTATATCAAAACTAACCCAAACTTTACAAAACTGGAAGAATCTCCCTCTGTCTTTGCTTGGCAGGATTGAAGTTATCAAATCAGTTATCTTTCCAAGATTAATGTACACATTACAGATGCTTCCCATTAAACTATTACCCAAAGACGCTCAGTCAATATCACAAGCCTGCTCAAAGTTCATGTCTCCCAAGATTATATTATACTAATGTCTAGAGCCAGCTAAGGAAATACTGTTTTGTTGGGGCAAGACACATTAACGTTTCTCCATATGTAATTAAGTTGCTGAAATTAAATTTATAAGCAGCAATATGGTATCAGCCATACTGGTATTTCAATAGGCCAAAGATGACAACTTAAAATCTTTCAAATGTAAGGAGAACGCTCTACATAGACAGTCTAGCTGCAATTCTTATCCATACAGACAAATCAGCAAGATCTGTTAAAATCCCAGAACTAACCAACCGTCTGCACATCCCTTCACTGCCACCTGTCTTCCTCTCATCTGCCCACTTTCTGCGCAAAAGTGGCCATGGTGATGAATCGGTTTGCGCTGAATCGCATCTTCATAGATCCATCCCCCAAAGGATGCAGCTACCTGCAGTATGTGTGGCCATATCATGACTGCAGGGTGCTGTTAGTGACAGAGCTGCACTGTAGCTAGTGGTTACACAGTACCAGTCAATGTAAAAAAAAAAAAAGGGTATATGGTCAATGCAGCTTGGCTAGATACTTCAATTAGTTAATTTATTTCATTTAGCTTTATTTAATTGGAAGAACTGTGACTGCCTCCACACAATGAGTTAATTTGTGAGACTTTTGTGTATAAAAATATATTTATTTATTTTTGTACTGTAAAGTATTGAAACATAATAATTTACTTATATATGCACATTATAAGATACATACAAAATATGAGTACATATGAATAGTAAATATATATAAAAATATGTAAAAAGAAAAAAAGCAAATAAGAAATATAGCTGACATAAACAGATGAAAAAGAGAACCAACAAAAAATATGGACAAACAATATATACGCATTAAAGGCAATGTATCCAGTGGCATTTCAATAGCCCCGCAGACCTTGCAGTGGTGGGGCGGTGCTGAGAAAGTGTGGGCACCGGGGGGGCTGCTGCCTGCCAGGACCTGCCTGCTGCTGCATCTGTCTGCGGTCCTCTCCTGGCTCCTGCTGCTAATAAAAAGTGAGACACACAAAATGGCTGCCCCCATACAGCAGACAGTTTTTGAGGATGCTAGAGGAGGTGGCGGCCTCATCTAGCATCCTTAAAAACAGTCTGCTGTATGCAGGGCTATTTTTGTGCAGGCTCCAGCAGGAACTGAGGCCCTTATTCTAGTTCACTCTTTCAGACAAAATATTTCTTAGATGAACAAAACCATGTGCACTGCAGGTGAGGCAGGTGTTACTTGTGCAGAGATAATTAGATTTGGGTGGGGTTTTACACCTGCCTCACCTGCAGTGCACATGGTTTTGTCCATCTAAGAAATATTTTGTCTCAAAGAGTGAACTAGAATAAGGGCCTCAGTTCCTGCTGGAGCCTGCACAAAAATAGCCCTGGCTGTATGAGGGCAGCCATTTTCTGAGTGTCACTTTTCATTAGCAGGAGCCAGAAGAGCCGGGATGGGACTGCAGACAAGACCGGCAGTGGACATAGCATAATTGCAGAGGGGTAAGGCAGGGGGGTGTGTTAACTCTACTTGGGGGGAGGGAGGGGGGTGCTGCCAAAATTTTTGGCAAGGGGGGGGGCGCAAATTTAATAGTTACGCCACTGAATGTATCAAGGTCTATACAATATGTTGGGAGACCCCAAACTTGATTCTTCTTGAGTTGGTAACGAAATGTATCTTCAGAGCCCTCCACAGTAAATACCCACAATGCCCTCTCCCCCCACATGCATCCACCACAGATAAAATACCTAAATAGAATAAATGGGTGCTATGTGATATAGGAGACTCCCTTATTTATTATTATACAAATATGTAGTTGAAAAAGATCATATGTTCATTGTCCAAGGGGCAGAGAATGCTGGCACCTGCAACTTAGAACAGAAAAACAAAGGGGGGGGGGGGGGGGGTAGCCAGGTAAGAAGCAAAAAAACAAGGACAAAAAAAACAGAGTAAGAAGGGGTGAAGCAAGAAATGCAGATGAGTGTATGATTAGTTTTGTAATACAGCAGCGATTCCCAAAGTTTCTTGAATAACAGTGCCCTAGAGCAGAATAATAGTGCCCTACAGCAGAATAATACCCCTTTTACACCGCTGCAAAAACCCAAGTCTGCGGCGGTGTAAGTGGGGTCAACCTTTGTACCTTTGTATTTTAACATTTCTAAATTACATTGGAGTAATGTAAAATTCAAGGTGTATTCTTTCAATGGCGAATTAATTCGTATTTTTATAAAAATACGAATAGGACAGATTGTTACAGTCGTAAAATACAAAATCCAACGTTATTTTACATATGTAAATTACAAAAATACGAATACGTGCCCGAATACGACTGAATACGAATACGCCAATTCCTACCGTATGTTGCTTAGTAAATTTTCCCCTGAGTGTTTATACGAGTATTTGCATGTGGGTACAGGGGTGTTTGTATATATAGTTAACGCCCTATTTAATATGAAAGATAACAACTAGTTACCTCATTCATACCCCTTGCATATCTACAGCTTACAAGTTTTAACTTGTGAATGGGCCATGTTCCTTATGTAAGAGCAATGTACTCTTTAAAAAAAAAACATAAAGAAAACTGCAGAAATGCTTTTATTGATTGATAAATGTGCTCTGTTTTATTCTGTTTTGCTCAGACTTATTGTGAATATCCTGTCAAGCAATGACAATCAGTTGGCAATATTGTAGTGTGCCACAGCTAATTACAGTGCAGAAGTAACAAATGTAGCAAAGAAAGATAATTAGTCATTCTAAATTCAGCCACGGGCAACAAAATTCCAAGGAACAAGATGAACTTAAAGACTTGAACTTCAATGTACAGAATAAAAGCTTGTTAATTATAAATGAACAGAACCACATTTTTTGGCCTTATTGTAAAGTTCCAGCACCATACACAGTTAAGTATAACAGTAACGCATTAATTAGCAGCAATTGTAACGTACAGACAGAGGTCTCCACTGTGTAAAAGGAGAGTTCAAATGAGAGTTCAAAAACATATACATTTCAGAGAATTGTTTTGTTTCAAAAATATCATGTTAAATTGGGTATATGCTCAGTTTTCCATACTGGTGAGATTCAACCATACTTTTTTCTTTGCTCCCGCCACCCCCCAAAAAAGAAATGTCCAAAGTCATCGTTAGAAATATTGCATTTATCAAATATTGCATTTATCAATTTTGCATTCTTGACTCAAAAAATGGCAATTGGATAAATCAGATAAGTCAGTTATTTCCACCATAAATTCCTGGGTGCCGGACGTCTCCCCGACAGTCGGGATTCCGACAGTCATTCCTCCAACGTCGGAATCCCGACTGCTCCCTCGTGGGGGTCCACAACCCCCATAGAGGGAGAATAAAATAGGTGGCAAGCGCAGCTTGCCACCGTGCCCGCAGCGTGGCGAGCGCAGCGAGCCCGCAAGGGGCTTCATTGCGCTCCCCACGCTGTGCAGTCGGGATTCCGTCATCGGAGTACTGACTGTCGGAATCCCGACTGTCGGGGTAATATACCACACCCAAATTCCTATAGTAATCATCACTTCAGATATTCTGGTCTTTCCATGCGAGCGCAATGTTCTTTAAATGCAAATTTCTGCACATGTGCATGCGCTGGGTGCGTGCGGCCACGGCGAACAGAGAGCACGCACCCAAGACTGCAGGCGGGGTGCAGAGAGCACGCACCCAAGACTGCAGACAGTTGGCTGGAGGATTCGCCCATGGGAATGCCCAGCATTTCATGGGCGTTCCCATGAAAACACTGGGCATTCCCATGCAAATCGCCTGGTGATGCGGGTGTGGGGGGTGGGCAGCTGACATCACGGTATGTCAGCTGCCCGCCCTGTTCCTGTCAAGGGTGCACGCACATCTAAAGGACCTGAGAGTCACTTAGATATGCGTGTGTGCACCACATCATTCGAATGTCGGCATAGGCTGAAAAAGGACATTTTTCCTGTGAGTTTTGGGGGCGGCGTATAGACCACATGCAATGCTGAAAAATTTGCAGCATTGCAGGTGGACCAGAATAGACTCCACTATTCATTGTGATAGAATCATTTGTACATTCTGTTATTGACAGTAAAGATTAGCCTGGCTTACCACTAACAGAAAACACCTCAAATGACATTTATGGAGAAACCTTATTTCTTCCATACACAATTGATGACCTCTTAAACTCTGTATAATCTTTGGAATTAAAAGTTTGTCAGGCAAATCTTTGAACAGACCTTGAAAATATCTGTCCATATTGATTAGCTCTAATTTGTCTTTCTACAAAGTAAACAAACATGTTTTTCTGACCAAAGATTCTGGTAGAACTATATTCAAGAAAATTAAAAGACAACCCTATTAACTTTAGCGTAAATATGAATTAATTCATTTCCACATAGGAAGGAATCCAGTATGTGTGTGAGTACATTATTTATTTATTTACAGTTTCTTATATAGCTCATACATATTCGGCAGCGCTTTACAGAGAATATTTTCAACATTCACATCAGTCCCTGTCCCAGTGGAGCTTACAATCTATATTCCCTACCACATGTTTACGCACACACACACACACACAGACATTCTAGGGTTAATTTGTTAGGAGCCAAATAAAATAACAGTATATTTTTGGATTGTGGGAGGAAACCAGAGTACCGGGAGGAAACCCACTCAAGTACGGGGAGAATATACATTTGGGTGGGGGATGATCAGGGGCGGGGTGCCAGCAGTGTTGGAGGGCCGGGGGTGTGGGTGCATGCTGTGGATGTGGGAGAGGCCAGTGTGCCATTGGTGGGGGAGGAGCGGGTGGGGGTGTAAGGCGGGTGGGGGAGAAGCAGTTGTGGTGTTACCGCAAGTGGATGCAGGGGTGCTGTAGGTGGTGGAGGGGCGGGTGTGGTGGTGTTGCAGGTGGGTGTGGCAGTGGCATTGGTGGGTGAGGGTTGGGTGCGAGGGTGCCGTGGGTGGGGGAGGGTGCATGGTGGTGTTTATACTGTGGTTGGTGGAATTATACGTGCGGTGGTGGCCCCTGTGGGTGGTGTGGGCAGGACCGGTGCAAGCCTCCCCCCGCCCCAGGTAAATCCTCCGCCCGATGCTTCCCCCCCCATGTGCTTCGCGGGCGAACGATACTGCAGGGGGGGTGCGGTGGGTGCGGACAACACTGCTGCCGCAGCCCCTGCGTCCAGGGGGGGAGGCAGTGTTTATTCACAGGCGGGTTCGGGGGTGGGGGAAGAGGGAAGCCCTCTGTCTTACCTGCTCCCAGCTTTCTATGGTACCTCTATGGTACCTCTCCTCGGCGGCTCATTACCGCCCTCCAGTGGCCGGCGCCCTAGGCAAATGCCTAGTCCTGCCTAGTGGTGGTGCCGGCCCTGGGTGTGGGTCGGTAAGGTGCAGGGGTGCACCAGTTGAGTGATGGGCAGATGCAGGGGTGCTGTGGGTGGGGGAGGTGTAGGGGCAGTAGTAGTGGGGGTGGGGGATGAAAGGGTGCATGGGTACTGTGGGTAGAGGATTGGAGGGTGTAGAGATTTTAGGTAAACATAAAGATGTAATATAAACTCATATTAATTTTCATAAATATTTTTTCTTTATGCCAGTATTTAGTTGGGATCCAGTCGATTTATCAACAGTAATTTGTTCAACAGTCAATAGGTTGGCCACTATTGGTTGACACATTAAAAAGGTCGACAGACTTTAAGTCAACTTTGAAAAAGGTTGACATGAGCAAAAGGCCGATGTGAAAATAGTCGATGCAGGAAAGGGTTGACATGCAGTTTTCGTGATTTTTCTAAATAAACGGACTTGTTTATACTTCACGATCCAATAGGGCAGAGATGTTGGATTATAATAGTGCCCAAAGTTCGCCAAGCATAGCGAGCCATGCTAGGGGATGGGGTAAACTTATAAAGTGTCCATGTTGCTAGATTTTGACATAGACGCCCAAAGACGTGAAAAACTCTTGTCGACCTTTTACTTGTGTTGACCTTTGTCATATAAATATAGTATCATCGTTTGTGAGGTTGAAAAAAGATGTAAGTACATTGAGTTCGACCTATTTCTAAAATTATACTATAGTATCCTATCTCCAGCATTCCATGTGCCCTTGGCTGATATTTTCCCTTCTGAACCTCCCACTATGCATTATAATTAATGGTTGTATTCCCGGATGTCTTTCTCTACTAATAAATTGGTCTAACCCATTCTTAAATATATTAAGTGAATCGACCATCACAACCTTTTCTGGCAGATAATCCTAGATCTTAACTGCCCTAACTGTGAAGAACCCTTTCCTTCACTGCCTGTGAAATCTCCTTTCCTCCAGCCATATGGGTTGCCCACGTGTCCTGTGCATAGACCTCATAGTAAACAGAGTTCCGACAGTTCTCTGTATTGGCTCTTGATGTATTTATAGATATTAATAATTTCCCCTCTTAAGCGCCTTTTTCCCATGTATACATTCCTAGCCTGGCTAACCATTCCTCGTAGTCCAATGCCTTTAAAACCACCTTAATCAATTTGGTTGCCCTTCTCTGGACCATCTCGAGTTCCATAATATATAAGATGAGTTGACCAGAAATGGACACTAAATTCTTGGTAGGACTTTTCCCCCTTCCTTCCCCTAGTGACTGACCTAACGGTACCTAGTTTAGTTTATATGTATTGCACTGGTTTCTGTTTCCTAAGTGTATGACCTTACATTTCACTAGATTTAATTTCATTTTCCATTTAACAGTCCAAGTCTCCAGTTTGTTAAAGGGGTGTGGTATAATTACCCGACAGTCGGGATTCCGACAGTCATTAGTCAGACGTCGGAATCCCGACTGCACAGCGTGGGGAGCGCAATGAAGCCCCTTGCGGGCTCGCTGCGCTCGCCACCTATTTTATTCTCCCTCTATGGGGGTCGTGGACCCCCACGAGGGAGCAGTCGGGATTCCGACGTCGGAGGAATGACTGTCGGAATCCCGACTGTCGGGGAGCCGTCCGGCACCCTGTTAAAGTCCCTCTGGAAAGTGGTGGCATCCTGACATCAACATTTTCTAACCTTACTCAACTGCAAAAAAGGACACATTGCTTGCTAATCCATTCCCAATATCATTAGTAAATTTGTTAAAGAGAATTGGTCCCAGCACCAAACCCTGTGGTACAGTACATGGCTTAGTACTGTGGCCCAGTTTGAAAAGTAACTGTTAACCGCTACTTTCTGTTCCCTGTTCCGCAGTCATTGGTAGATGTATGAAGCAATGATAAGGGAGGAGAAGTGATAAACTGCCTGGTACTTTATCACTGGCCAATCAGACCTTAACTGTCCCTTTTTAAACCCAGGCACTTTATGTTAGTTTGACATGACCTATCCCTCATAAAAACAGCAAAAATCTATATCTAATAACTTTGCATTATCACTGCTAGTGGTGTTTATGAATACCTCTGTATCTTCCACTTTTGTAAAAACTGATCATGAAAAATAAGTGTTCATTTCCTCTGCTATTGCCTTATCATTACTAATCCTTTCACCTTTCTCTTTTATTATGGGTCTAGTGTTCTTTTTAAAGCAATTTTCATTTCATTATCCTTTTTTGCTGTTCTGATTTATTTTTTACAGGTTTTATTACATTCCTTATATAAGCGGAATATCTTCTAATTACCATTTGACTTGTACAGTTTGAATGCTCTCTTCTTTTTTTCCCATAACTTCTCTTACCCAGAGCCGGTGCTAGGCTTTCATACGCCCTATGCAAATTTTAGCTTGCCACCCCTACTCCCCCAAAAATGTACTTACGAGCCTCTCATATAACTCTTGAAAACCCCTATACAACCTCATAATGGTAATAACCCCCCCCCCTTCCCCGGGAGCAGCCACCTGCCTCCAGCTCAGGCAGGTCAATGTGCTGCAAATCTCCTTCCTCCATCGCCAACTGCTACTGCCACAGGTACAGACATAGCGTGTCCTGCCGCATCTGCCCACTGCTGACATGTAGTAGCCACCAAACATGGGCAGGCCACAGCAGGGACTTGAAAAAAAAAAAAAAAAAACAACTAGATGAAAATGACAGCGGTTTGGGGGTACATGGTACGGCATACCTGCAACGTATTTCTTACAGATATGCCGTACCACTGGTGTTCAGGGTCCCCATCCTGTGACCAACTGCAGTAGCCTCCTCTTGTTTATGATTCCTGCACCCCTCTGATGCCTTAGTGTGCAGTATAAGCCACACTGACTGGGCACCGCAGCTAGTACAGTCCCAACATGTTCCCAGCAGTAGCCCCCCCAGGCCAGGCGGTCACAGAATAGAGGTCATGGAGAGAGATCACAGGAGAAGCCCCACCGCCTCATACCCACAGCCCAGAACACGTCCCCATCATCCAAATCACTGCCCCCGGAGTGCCAACACAGAGTTTTCAGAGAGTCACGCTGTGTGCATACCTTTTGCACCCTCTGGCAACCCAGTACTGTCTGCATAGCTGTCGGAAGTAATGCTGTACATCGGATGGAGGAGGGGCTCAGTCTGAATGTAGGAGCAGGATTTCACCTGACTGCCCGCCTCTCCTCCATCCAATTTACAGCATTACTTCTGACAGCCATCAGTAGGCCACGCAGACAGTGTCAGGTTGCCAGCTGGCGTACAAAGGGATGTATACAGAACAACTGTCTCCAAACCCCATGTTAGCGCCTCTCCTATATTTGGCGGGAGAAAACTGCCCCCTTGCCCTCCATTCTGATGCCCTTCTGGTTTTGTAAAATAATATATGCAGGATTTTGACATCAGTCAGTTCCGCCCCCTCACTGCCGGCGCCCATAGGCAGCCGCCTAAAGCTGCCTAATTGTAGCACCGGCCCTGCCCTTACCCTTTTATTTATCCACATTTGTTTAAGCCTTATCATTTTTACCTTATTACCCATAGGAATAAGGGGGAAATTTACTAAAGTAAATTTGTAAAAAATAGGTGTATTTGTATCCAGAAATACACTTATTTTTGACATTTACTATCCAAAAACATTTGTTCAGTGTTCATCCCTTCAAAAACTGCTGCCCAAGCTATAGGCCAGATGTATCAAGCTTCAAAAAGTGATAAAATTGAGAGTGATAAACAACCAGCCAATCAGCTCCTACCTGTCATTTTTCAAAGCCAGCATTTGACATGATAGTAAGGAGTTTTTTTTATCACTCTCCACTTTATCACTTTTTGAAGCTTGATACATCTAAGTACTTTAGCGACTGTCTTAGCATGCTGAAATTAGCTTTCCTAAAGTTTAATGTTCTAGTTTTTCCTTAATATTGGTGTTTCTAAAAACAAATTTCTAGTGTGAACATATTGGGGTCACTGTAACCCAGGTGTTCTCTTATGGTTGTATTTGCTATTATCTCTAGATTATTAGTCAGTACTAAGTCCAATATAGCCCCCTCTCTAGTCGTTTTCTCCACTGTTTGAGACATAGGGCGGGATGTTGTAACATCCGCGCCCATTATCGCCGGGCATCGCATTATTAATAACGGCATATGCTGTAACATATGCTGTTATTAATGTAAGGGACAGCTCTTGCGATAAGAGCTGTCCCTTGCGATGCGGTGCCGGCACTGGATTCCGGGTCTGTGACCCGGGAGTCCATCTGCGCATGCGCAGAGTGGCGCGCCGGCCGCAGGGCATGCTGGGAGGGATCCGTGACGGATCCCTCAAACAGCGCTGCGGTAAGAAGCCCATTGGCTTCTGCAGGGGCCATATAGCATATAGAAATGCGGTAAAACTGGGTTTTTACGGCATTTCTGCTTTACAGAATCTCCCCCATATACAGATCCTTCAGTATGTTCAGGAACCTGTTTCCCTTAGCTGAACTACACATCTCATTACTCCAATCTATGTCTGGAGAATTTAAGCCTCCCATAATGAGAACGGCCATTTTATGTCGGTGTTGAACTAAGGTCGGTCAACCATTTTAATGTATCAATCTAATCACTGTCGACCAGTTGAGGTCGACCTATTAACTGTCAACCTAATTATGGCCAACCTACTGAGCCACAACCACTAACTTTGGTTATGAAATCTAGGAAAACAACCTTATTTATAGTGTACATTTTCAAAATGAGTTAAATGCATTTCCAGGTAAAAATTCACCCTACGTCCAAATGTCCTCTAGCCGATGTTCACGCTGATGGGTATCACAATTATCTTGTACAGTATATGCATGTATACAAACTTGTGTACACAAGTCTTTATTAGGCCTGTCCCAAAGATTTTCTTCTGGCATAATATATAAACATATACAATTTTCAATTTAATGAAACAAAAGCTGCCTCCAAGGTATAAATAAAACATAAATAATACATAAATTAAGGTCAAAAGAATTAAGAGGTAGAATAAATCTGAATAACAAGCAAGACTCTGAGGGGGCATTTTATCTCTTGCAATCACACAATTATCTCTCAAACCAAACATTAACAAAATGTTGTGCAAAGTGTCTGCGTTAGCAAAGAATGAAAATAACAATGGGCGAGGGGTCGAATACATGTGCTGTGCAGAAATAAATGTATTTTATTATACTCTTCACAAATGTCTTGTAATTAAATAAATACACCAGGGAGCCACAAGGACCTTTCAGTACATGAAACTAGATAGGAAATTAATTTCTCCGGACGGGTAGATGTTATATTCCGCGAGTCTCAGTCGCTGTTTGTTCCAATTAAAATATAAGGTGATCACTGTTAACACTTTACATGGAAGGCAACTGCCATGAAAGTGTTCAGTACAAGTAATTAAGAAAATTCATAAAGGAACAAAAATATAAAAATTCGAACTGAATTACAAATCAGCCCAACAGATCTGACATTTATTTAACTCTGTAAAAAATGGTTAGTAGAATATGGATGTGTCTACATATTGGCCCTTATTCTAGTTGGCTCGGACGGATGTGTATTTCGGACGTCCACAGAGTGTTTTTAGCCCCGCCTACCGTACGGATCGATCACACCGTCCGAATGCGGTAAGACACCGAGCGAATGGACCGCAAGTGGATGTTTCATGTGAACACCTCCCCCATTCTCCAGTGGTCGCTGACCATCGAATGATGGACCCAGCGGTCCGGCAGCCCAGAGTGCTACAGACCACTCGGACATTTTTCCGTATGAAAGCAGGGATATGGGTGGGCAGCTGACATACGCCTATGTCAGCTCAGCTGTTCGCCCCCCACATGTGCGTCACGGCCGGAATACCATACATACGCTCAACGTTTTCATGGGAACGTCTATGAAACGCGGGGTGTACGCATAATGATCCCAAACAGCCCTTCACGCCCCTCTCCACCCCCTGCTCGGATGGTTCCATACCATCCTTTTCTGGAATTCAAGCTGATGTGCGAGGAATTCACACCTGTGCAGAAACGCCTCTGCACATGCGCAAACACAATACATCGGCCGTCCGACCGAACGCGCAGCCGTCCGACTCAATCAGAATAAGGGCCATAGTACACACATGTTTATTGTATCATGTCATAAAAACAAAATAGCATTTATCCACACTGTTGTTTTTCTGAGGCTAATAAAAGACTGGAAAGCCACATGTTGTGTCCAGTATGTCTAATGCAATATTTAATGGCATTAGTAACCAGTCACTACATGATAATAGAATTCAGAGATATTATATTTACATATATTTGCGCAACGGTCTGATAAGCCCCCAAGCCATCATCAAGGCTTCTCTATATATTGGGGGTCCCTAGCACTATATCTAGGTGCAGGTGCACCCCACAAAAAAAAATTGTGCTAAGTGTTAGCTAGAATGTAATGGCGTGCCACAGTAGAACCACCCAGTCCAACCAATCCAGGGACACCACAACTCCATTACCCTAAATTGGGTCTACGATTAACCAGCAAGAAACCACATGATAATGTCTCCTTGCTTAAATATATCTGAACTAAGAGCTACCTACCTTGGAGAAACCCCATAATACTCCTTGTGGCATATCAGGACCTGCATCTCCTCCTAATGCAGGCTCCTTTCTGCCTCTCACAACAGATATAAATATATATATAGTGGCAGATGCTCAATTAGTTTAGTAATACCTTTCAGGTGCATGTAAAGGAGGAGTAATACTGGAGATGAGCACGTTCGGATTCGGGGAATCTGGACACCCCCGAACATCCCCCTATCCTAACGCGCTCTTAAGCCTGTTTGGGTATTCCCACCCAGGCCCAGAACGCGCCTTTTCATCGCTCGAAAGATCTGGACACTATTACTATATAAGGACGGCCAGGCGGGTGCCATGTTCACTGTCTGACAGTCTTCGCCCGTGTGCAGGGGCGGATCCAGGATAAAATGACAGGGGGGGCACCATGATAAAAGAGGGTTTAGGTGGGGGAGGGGCGGTGTTAGTGGTGCCAGTGTACATGCTAAGAGAGCGGCAGAGAGAGGGTGGGAATGGGATTAAAAATAGGCCCTGGCATTTAAAGTACGCAGGCCCACCATGGTGACAAAAGTGAAGGATGTAGTTGTATGCGCGCCGAAGTCGCGCTCCGGAAAATAGGGTGTGGCCATTCAACAGGGGGCATGTCCTTGAGTGTAGTGTACAACACCATATACAACTTCTATACATTATGCAACAAAATACTAGACCCCATTATACTTGCCCCTTACACATGATGCCAAATGGAATGAGCCAAAATTCACATAATGCCACACGGATTGAGCCAACATTCAAATAATGCCACATGGATTGTGTCAAAATTCACATCAAGCCACACGGATTGAGCCAAAATTCACATAATGCCACATGGATTGAGCCAAAATTCAAATAGTGCCACATGGATTGTGTCAAAATTCACATAATGCCACATGGATTGAGCCAAAATTTACATAATAACACACGGATTGATCCAAAATTCACATAATGCCAAATGAATTGAGCCAAAATAAACATAATGCCATATGGATTGTGTCAAAATTCACATAATGCCACACGGATTGAGCCAAAATTCACATAATGTCACATGGATTGAGACAAAATTCACATAATGCCACACGTATTGAGCCAAAATTCACATAATGCCACACGGATTGTGACAAAATTCACATAATGCCACACGGATTGAGCCAAAATTCACCATTATGTCCATTATGTATTATGTCAAACACCATAATGCCTATTAAAATTATGCTTCATAAGTGCTGCTTATCTACATGCTCATTGCCAAGGGTTCCATGCTCATTGCCAGAGGTTCCATGCTCATTGCCATGTGGGATTACATGCTCATTGCCAAGGGGAATACATGCTCGCGGTAAATGGGGGACAGCCGCCAGGCAGAAGTGATAGCCACTGACAGTGGCAGAGCCTGGCTGTATTCAGAGCACTGCAGGTCCCGGCTATTTGAAATAATACCCCTTTCACACCAGAAAATGCATTCCCAGGTTGGCCCCTTTTACACCAGCCTAGTCCCTGCATTTTCTGGTGTGAGGGGGAGAGAAAACCACCCCTCCCCCCCCCTCTAACCAGTTATCTTATTTAACCGGCTATATCTTCGGAACCAAGTGATCCATTTACATGAGACAAGTATCATATTGAAGAACTTTTGAGTGGGCTTTGAATGATTTTGGTCCAGTGAAACTGGAACGTTTGGTTCCAGAGTAATCTACCCTCAAAGAACATGAACAGCCATGAAATTACATTTCAAAAATAAAAAAAAAGAGTTTACACGTAATATCTCTGGAACCGATTGACCGATATGGACCAGCCTGGTATCATATTGAAGGCCCAGCGATTTGGAATTGAATGAGATCAACCACAAGCTTCTGTGATGCCAGGGGGGGACTGGCAGCCGTCAGAACCGGGTGGGGGTCGGAATTGACGGGTCCCATATTATCCTATGGGGAAAAAACGTTACAGCTTTGCCAGGCGATATCTCTGGTTCCCGGGGGGCTAGAGACACGGGGCTGGGCTCGTTGGAAAGCCCTGGTCCTCAGCTACAAATGAAATGACAGGGGGCACGTGCCCGGGTGCCCCCCCCCTGAATCTGCCACTGCCCGTGTGCTCACTCTCCTGCGCCACTGCAACCTGCGTGGTGTAGTAGTTTTAACTACTACACTGCTGATAGTGACAAGTTAACAACCTGCGTGGTGTACTAGTTTTAACTACTACACTGCTGATACTGACAACCTGCATGGTGTAGTAGTTTAAACATTTAACTACTACACTGCTGAGTCTGACTGTGTTAGTGTAGTGTAGTGTGGTGGTACACTGATAGAGTCTGTGCTGTATATTATTTATCCCTGAAGTCTGTGCCTGTGCCTGTGCCTCATATAGATTGATTTACCTGTCCTCCAGTCCCTACCACCTACTAGTAACTTTGAACTACTCGGTGGCACATACACAGTCACTCAGTGTACTGTATAGTACACTTCTTCTGTAGTCCAGTCCTGTGACTGTCTGTGGCACTACTAGTACTAGTATAACAGAGTCTGTGCCTGTGATAATTTGTAGTAAATGTAACCTTTAATCTGCGCCTGTGCCTCATAGATTAATATTTAATAATCCCTTTAAATTATTCATTTGTTATGTTTGCTGCTCTGCTGCTGTGTGACTGTAAGCTGGTACAGGGTACTACAAGTCTCACCTCACCTGTGCACATCGATGCTGCAAAAAATACAAAATATTTTTTTACAATAGGGGTTACTGACTTAATAATACTCCTTTTCAATATTTTCTGTCTGGTGCTGTGTGACTGTAAGCTGGGACAGGGTACTACACAAGTCTCACCTCACCTGTGTGAACGCCGGTGCTGCAAAATAATCAATGTAATTGTTTTGGACAATAAGAGTTACTGGGGGAAATTTACTAAGAATACGAATACGATTTTTTGTATTCGTATTCTTAATACGAATGAATACGACTGCATACGGCTGTTTTAGCCATATGAGGGAAATTTACAAAGCAGTCAAATACGACTGCTTTCCCAATGTATCCCCAATGTCGTATCCATTCGTATTAGCGGCCGTGTATACGGCCGCTAATACGAATTTGTATAGGCAGTCTGCACGGATCAGTCAGATCCGTGCAGGCTGTAGTGTGTAAAAAAAAAAAATAGAAAATTAAATAAAAACGGCGTGGGTTCCCACCTCATGGCATAACCAGCACCAGGCTAAAAGAGCCAGGACTGGTTCTAAAAAAATCAGAAAACCAGCCAAATAGGTGTTCCCTGTATCTGCAGCTCCAGGGCCGGGGCTGGTTCACAGAATACGGCGGGACAAAATTACTAGGGGTCCCCCTGTATTTTAAGAACCAGCCCCAGGCCGGACAATCCAGCAGGGTAATGCCACAGCCGGGGGGGGGGGGGGGGCGGAAGACTTTTTATACTTTTTAAGTCCCCCCGGTCAAAGCATTCATCCCTCTGACCGGTCAGCCTGGCCAGGGGTCCTGTGGGAGTGGGGGGGGGGGGGTTCCCATTAAAGGGGTCCCCCCTCCAGGACTTACCTGGCCAGGCTGAAGCCTGGTGCTGTCACCAGGGGCCACCGGGCTGATAAAGTGTAAAAAAATAGAATTAAAAACTATTGTCTAAAACTGTGGAACTATGAGTCCCAGCAAGCCTCCCCCGCATGCTGGGACTTGGAGACCACAAGTCCCAGCATGCAGGGCATTAAAGGGCCCGCTGGCACTTGTAGTTCCACAGTAATAGAAATAGTAAAAATAAACACTGATACTTATCTTTTTTGAGCCCGTAGGTAGCCCTGGGTCCGGTGATCCTGGTGATCCGGGGGTCCGGCGATCCTGGGTCCGGGGTCCACTGATCCTGGGTCCAGGGTCTGGCAATACTGAAAGGTAAGTATCAGTATGTGTGGGCTTTGGATGTAATAAAGTTTTATTTTTAAAGTGTCAGTGTGTTTTTTTTTACTATTTCTATTACTGTGGAACTACAAGTGCCAGCGGGCCCTTTAATGCCCAGCATGCTGGGACTTGTGGTTCTCCAAGTCCCAGCATGCGGGGTAGGCTTGTCGGCACTCATAGTTCCACAGTTTTAGACAATAATTTTTAATTAAATTTTATTTTACACTTTATCAGCCCAGTGGCCAGCTGCTGCAGGGCTACTGGGGACAGCACCAGGCTTCAGCCTGGCCAGGTAAGACCTGGAGGGGGGGGCTTTATTGGGGGGGTCCCCACTCCCCCAGGACCCCTGGCCAAGCTGACCGGTTAAAGCAGTACATGCTGTTGAGCACTGTTTTTTAACTTGAACTACAGATGGAGCGCCTCCCAGCCAGCCTGTAGAATCACCAGATTCCCTGAGCTGGCGCAGGCTGGCAGTCAGGCTCTCCATCTGATGGGGACGTGTGAGTGCCGCATACGCTCACGTGTCCCGTCAGCGGATTCCCTGCCCGTCTCCGCTTCAGGGCAACGGATATTGATTTTATCGCCAGGAGCAGCTCTAATGAGAGCTGCACCATCTGTAATCGGCAACTAGTAAATTCTGTTGTTAGTTTCATCTCAGGCAGAGTTTGCAGAGATCAATATGCACAGAAAAATGAAAATAATACATATGTTCACATTTATTGGGTGCTTGTTCCTTTGTGCAGAATTTGGTTAGCACAAATGAAATGAACTGTCATAAAAACATATTTTTGGTAGACACAGGAATAAGCAGATTTCACACACCAAAGGCAGCACTGAGTTTAAAATTAAACCCTGCTGTGCTCATATAACACAAAAGAGATTAAACAGAGATTGTTCTATTTAGGGCAGTACTGGAAGCAGAAAGGGGAAAATTGGAAAATAAAGTTAAATCAGTTTCTATACTTGTAAAGTTTGGAAATGTTATATCTTGTTAAGGGATTAACAAAAAAATAAAACATAGCCAATTTCAACAACCTGGGCATTTACCTCCCAACTTTCTTTGGTGGTCCAACGGGACCTTCACACGCGTGGTGAAGGGGCGCCTCCAAATTGCGTCACTTGTGAGAGGCCACACCCCCGTTTTGCCACTGCTGCCCCTCTGCCTGCGAGAAATAGATGATGTGCGCATGCACAGCGGCCCTGCCTAACTGTCAAATTACATAGTGGAGCTGATTGGCTGGTTCATTATCCCCTTATTTATTATTACTACTATTATTATTATTATTATTATTATTATTAACAATTTTTATATAATGCATTCATATTCCTCAGCGCTTTACAGAGAGAATACAATCTATGTTCCCTACCTCATGGACACACACACACACACAGACATTCTAGGGTTAATTTGTTGGGAGCCAATTAGCCTATCAGTATATTTTAAGATTGTGGGAAGAAACCGGAGTACCCGAAGGAAACCCACACAAGTACGGGGAGAATATACAAACTCTGCACAGTTAGCGGCATGGCATGGATCGAACCCATGACCTCAGCGCTGTGAGGCAGTAATGCTAACCATTACAACTTCCGTACTGCCCATCACCTTGCACATAACATTGCTTCTCCAAGCTTCAAACATTTACTCCTTTGTCATATATCCAGGATCTGGGAGAAATGCCTCTAGTGCTGGTTGCAGACAATTTCTTATTTCACTCATTTGACAATGCTGTGGCCATTGTCATAGAAACCTATATGAAGCACTTGGTTAACAATATAGGTTGTTTCTTATTGTTTAACTGCAGCCATGAATCATTAGTGAAAGGAGTTTAGTAAGATAATGATGGTGAGATAATATCGGCTTCATATTCAGGGGTTCCTTTACAATATTATGTTTTGGTAGCCTTAGCGACTGTATATTCCATTTCTCTCAGTAATTTATCACATCTGCTAATGTGTAGAATGGGGTTGGTTTTTTACTTTTTTTGTGTGGAGGTATGGTGGCCATGTACCTACCATGCCGCAAATTCTGTGTTCAACTGTCTGCAAGGTTGCATGTTCTAGTCCATGTTCATATACAGAACCTAGTTATATCTTTGTGTTGTCCAGTTGGTTTATCCTCTTACTAGTACCCTGACTTGTTGGGACTTTCTGTCACCACAAAAGACCAGATGGCATCCAAGTATGAGTGGAGCTAGTCTACCCTGGAAAGGCAGCTATTAGTGGCGAAGTCTAAGGGCGAGATGTATCAAATGGAAAATGCGGTAAAACCTCGGTTTTACCGCATTTTCCAATGTATCAAAAATGATACCGCACTGAAGGGTATCGCCACCTTTGGGTGGCGATACCCTATAGAAGCCTATGGGCGCAAACCCGCCGCCTCGCCGACCCCCCCTCTGGCTTACCTTCCTGAAGGGTCCTCCTGGACCCCGGAAGGTAAGCCCTGCCTCCCCCTAGTGAAGCAGCCGGACATCCTTCCGGCTGCAGGGGGGAGGAGGAAGCGCCGGGGACAGCATGCATAGCTGTCTCCGGCGTGAGGGGAGAGCGTGGCGGCAGGGAGGTGACAGAGACCCCCGCACACCAGTGTACAGGTATCGCGGGGGGCCTCCGTCACCGCACCGCGATGCCAGCCGCATATGTTAGTACATATGCGGCAGCATCGCGGCGGGGGGGGCGACGATGTATTTTAATACATCCCGCCCTAAGACCTCCGCAGGTGCCAGACAACTTAGGGTATAGTAATAGAATCAGGGTCAGACTCAGGTGCTACTGTGGCATCACCATCTCAGCCACAGAAGCACAATACAGGCTGTAATCAACACCTTGCTGACCTGCCAGTCAGAGCAAGTGTTCAATCTGCCTTCACCCCAGATTATCATAACAGAGTGGGGTAAATTCTGTACATGGAGATGAATGACCCTACACCACTGAGGTACTGTATATATATACAGTCCAGCAATCATTGGCAGTTAATGGCTTTTACCCTTTAGGGTTGTTGTAGATATGAACATACTGGAATTTAGCTTCCATGCACATGCCCAAGGGACCATGGAAGGCAAGTACACACATGTACACACGTGTACACACATTGCACACTTCAGTCTCATCTCCTGAAGACGCATACATGAGATACAGAGCGGGGTGTTCAGACCATACTTTCCTACTTTTGATTTCTCCTCTCAAGGCAATTTGCAGGAAACTTTGGGGGATGGGCCTAACCTCAGGCATAGTCCTGCTGCTCATCTTATTGAAGTTGGGGGGTATGATTCATGCGGTATATTGTATACGGTTCCTTTTAAAGTGTAATTTGCATTGTAGGCCAATTCCCACACATGTGCTATAGGACCAGTCATAAACTCGGATATCCTGCCATCATAATGAACGAGCTGCACTGAGCAGTATTCATGCATACAGCATTAATACACACTAGCATACATGTAATAAGGGGCAGGATGTAATGTATACAACATGTGATACATGATACAGCCCACCTTGTATCAATGGTAAACTGGATATATATTTTCTCTTAGCCCCTTATTCAGATCTGATCGCAGTACAAATTTGTTTGGAAAATGGGCAAAACCATGTGCACTGCAGGTGGGGCAGATGTAACATGTGCAGAGAGAGTTCAATTTGGGTAAGGTGTGTTGAAACTGATATCTATATTGCAGAGGAAAAATAATGCAGCCAGTATTTACCCTGCACAGAAAACAGAAACAAAATAACTCACACAAATCTAACTCTCTCTGCACGTTACATCTGCCCCACCTGCAGTGCACATGGTTTTGCACATTTTCCAAACAAATTTGTACTGCAATCAGATCTGAATAAAGGCCTTAGTACCAATTCTTGCAATTATCCCTTTCTAGTTAGTTTTAAAGTACAGATGTAGCACTAAAAGGACACCTGGCAAGTTGTGATTTTATCATTAATGAGATAGGAATTCACCTTATGTTTCTATGTTGTTAACGCAGGAATTCATTAACAAGCTAGATTATAGTACTATTGGCCAGTGATAGACTTTTACCACATGCTGGGAAATAAAATGCATGTATAATGTGTCCAGACTGCAGAAATAACTTCTTCAAGTTTATTTATTAGAACAACTCACAGAAGAAGTTGTTAAGGATGGCTGTTACAGTATGGACCTTATTCTGGTTGATTTGCAAGGCTGTGAATTTGCAGCCTTGCGAGTACATCAGATACCGCCCTGCGAATGCCAGGTCGCCCCCCTTCGCATACTGAATATGCTCACACGGGCTGCAAATGGATGTTTCACATAAACATCCATTCACAGACTGTGGGGGAACACCCACATCAATCGATGGTCGCTGACCATCGAATGATGTGGAAGGCACATGTGGGTACTAGCAGGCATTAAAGAGCCCGCTAGTACCTATTGTTTCACCTGTCAAACAAATACAGGTACATTATAACCAAAAAGACAATAAAGACAGTACACACACACACCGTAAAAGTTAAGCACCATCAGGGAGCACCATGTAGTAGCGCACTCCAGATTTGCTGAGCTCTACTGAGCTGAGCTCATATGCTTCTATGGGGTGAATCCCTATAGACATTATTTTTTGGAAACTTGCGGTTTGTGGTTAACCACAAGGTCATTTAGGCCAGACAACATAACTGAGTTGATGACAACTTCTGGTGTGCGTTCCGTATGCAAATCCTGGAACTGCAGCTACTGAATGATTATAAATCAGCCAAGCCTCTTATCCCGCAGATCCAATCCGCCCCTGTGTAACAGCGAGTACAGCTGTACCTGATATATTTCAGTAAACCAACAACACTGTGTTAGTAACCGGGATGTTCATAGTATAGCCACTGGTGTGTACCTATAACTCTCCAAACGCCTGCACACATAGTGGGGTTATTCAAACCTGATTGCTTCTCTGATCATTTGCAGAGCACTGTGATCAGAAAGCCACCCTCTGCAAGGCTGCGAATGGCTTGCAAAAATATTACATATCGACGATTAGTTGTAAATCACCATCAAATTATTATTCCAGTCGGTTCTGTCTGAGCGTAACCCAGGACCTACTCAGCCAGTACGATAGAAACAGGCTGATCGAGGCCAGGGCAGACATCAAACACCCTCGCTGAATAGCTTGGATGTGCCAGTGTCCGCAAATGGCCGGGCCCCTCCCACAAACATCAGCTTCTTTTTTTATTCAACTTGTGAATGGCTTGCAATTAGAAAGGATGTTGTATTTTATCGCTGGGAGACCTTGCACATGCTTATGGATTGTAGCACGCAATAAATACTCGGCTGGCCATCAAATTCGTCGCATTAGTCTTTGCAATGCTGGCTAGAGTAATTGGAGAAAAATTGACATAGTCAGGGAAAGGTCATTGGGACTGAGATTACCAGAGGAAGCGGTATGTCGGCTCGTCTTTGGACATTTTTTTTGTAAAGCAACAATCTTTTACAAGGCAAAACCCACGCCCCTGGCAATCCTGGACCCTATAACATTTCCCGGCTGTTCTCCATCACACTATAATGAAGAGATTAATGTAAACCAGGGGTGGGGAACCTCAGGCCCGGGGGCCATATGCGGCCCCCCGTAGCCGGTCTGAGTGGCCCGCCCACCCGCCCGGCAGCTTTGCCGGGAGTAAAGTACAGGGGAATTCTCGCATGAGGTTGGTAGTTCTCACGAGATTCCTCCTTATTAACAGCAGCCGGAGACTGTCAGTCCTATTCAGCGGCAGCCGCCGGAGCGTGGGGTGGCTGCAGCACGACAATTTGCAAAAGAAATTTTTACATATGGCCCCCGAAGGATTTTTTCCCCATACAAACGGTATTTGGCACAAAAAAGGTTCCCCACCCCTGATGTAAACAAAGGCTCTGTCCATGATGTCCTGGATATGCCTTTGATATATTTAGATGAGCCAAATTGTTATGGCTTGCTGTGTGTAACAGAAAAGAGAATGTGATAGCAGTCTAATGATGGCCAAATTGAACAGTGTCCCTCATGCAAATTTAGACAAGAATGTACAGGGTATGTTGGTGAATATTGTGAGAAGAATTCAACGCAGATGTTAAATATGTAGGAAGTGGGTGTAACGAGATTGAAGATAGATGCAATGTGACATGGATTTGCAATATATACAGTCATGGAGTTGGCATTTCTGGTTTCTGATAGGGGCGGTCTCTAAAGAGGACATGATCTATCATTTAGTGAAACAGTGTTCCTGGTGACAAAACAAGAGAAAGATATCGGTGCTAACTCCAACTGCCACACTATGGAGGTTATTCTGGTTGGTGTGTAAATGTCCAAATTCTTTCGGAGCGGTCCGCACGCCACGCTGTGCGGACATGGTACGAAGAAACGTCCACCGGTCCTCCGCATTCGGATGGACTCACACTTTAAGAAGATGGCGTGTTTACGGACGAAATCCAAACCTTGCGTGTGCGGTGGACACACACATATTCTGCACGGTCTTACCGCGTCTGCACGGACTTACCGCGTCAGAATGGACGGGAAGCTGTCCGTACGCACCGATGCGGTGTATTAATGCAAAACTCACGTCTATAATCCGAACTTAAAAATCGGTCACATGACCCACTTATGCAATTAGCCAACCTCATGAAAAAGTGTTTGTTTTAAATTGGAATCAATTAAATCCTAATAGATACTTTAACACATTACTACCACATCCATTACACACATTAACCTACATCATGTGAAGTGATATTTAATCATTGTCACCCCTTTATCTCGGTTTTATGTATGCATATGATATCAGAATTGCACGTCAAATGCAATATTCTACAATGTGCTAATTATTACTAGCACATACTAAAGCAAACGTAACAACAGGTATAAACACAGTGGGGGAAATTTACTAAAGGAAATTTGTAAAAAATAGGTTTATTTGTATCCAGAAATACCCTTATTTTTTACATTTACTATCCCGAAAATACGGCAATTCGTATTCGTATTGATAGCACATCAATACGAATATGAATTGCCGTATTTTCGGGATAGAAAATGTCAAAAATGAGTGTATTTCTGGATACAAATACACCTATTTTTTTATACAAATTTCCTTTAGTAAATTTCCCCCAGTGTGTGTGTATTTAGTTGTATGCAGTAGCGCACGCAGGGGTGGTTTCTGAGTACCCAGAAACCCCCCCAGGAGTCTAAGGGCCCTAGTCTGAAAGCTGAGGGTCCCCTCTTTCCATGGGTACAAGATTTTTAAAAATCGGCCCTTGGGAACCGGAGATATCTGACTTCAAAGCAGTGGTCCCCATCCAAGCCTGTTATTTGCTCTTCCCAGTCAGATTCTGTCTGATTAAGAGCTTTTCTGAGGGTATATTCCAAAAGCTGGGATTCTCCCCCTTTGATGGACACTAGTAGCTTGTCTCTACTGTTCCCAAAACCAGAGATATCAGCCTTCCAGCAGCTGGTTACTGCTCCAGCTCCACACACCTGGTATGTAGTTTTATATACTCGTTGGCAGATTGCTCTGCCTACTGAACTCTGATCCCCTAGTCACAATATCATTTGGTAGGTGGGATTCTCTAGTTTTTAATTCCTGGAAACTGGAGATATCTGCAGTCAAGCAAGCTGTCCTCCCACCAGAAAATTATGAATAATAAGCCCACTCCACTATACACCCCTCCTCTGCATATTAAACATCCTCTACCACCCTGGAAGTTATGTATCAGGGCCCCTTCATTCAGCCCAATGCCCCCTTCTCCCACCCCATCTTCCACCATCTGTGCAGTAAAGGGGTAATTAGTGGAAATTACTGATCCAGGCCCAACATGCTGAGTGGTTGATATAATACCCCCTACCACCCGCGGTACATCAAAGCTTCCCCACCCCTACCGCTGGAGGTTCGGTAGGTGCCCCAATACATTGCTATGCCCAGGGGTCTACACTGCTGTTGACGCCCCTGTATATATATATATATATATATATATATATATATATATATGTGTGTGTATATATATATATATATATTATCATTATTATTTATATACATTTGGTCTATCTATAATACTTTAACTGACTCGGCATATACTGGGTCACCTAAGTGTCCATCTCCGTGCATTGCTCCGCCCCTCTGGAAACCCCCTTCTGAAAATCCTGCGTTTGCCACTGGTATGGATAATGTTATTTGCTATACACTTATAGTACATTAGTGTATTGGAAGGATGTACACACTACAATAACATACATCTATATACAGTATTTACCTTTTGCAAGACAAAACTATTGTAAACTATTTACACATACACTGTTTAATGTGAAAAGAACACACACACACAACTTCTAACTGTCATCAACAAATATTTATTATAACAAATTTTTGGAAAAAAGACCAAAATATTAAATGAATAAAAACAATTAGAGCAGCAGATCACAGAGGTCTTGTACGTCCGCTTGTAGCAGCTGCAGGTGGTGCCTCATTCTTACGAGGGCCCCACGTACACCCTCATTAACTTGGCTTGGGTAATCTGTGGGCATGTTAAAGGAGGTACAAAATTACTATGGATATTCATTAATACATTTAACATAGTCATACATAAATACACAACATTCAAGTTATATATATCTATAGATATATGTATAGATAGATATATATCACACATACATACATACATACATACATACATACATGCATACATAAATGCATACATACCACATGAAAAGCCTGTTTTTGTCCCTCTACCCTTTACTCTGTAGGAGACCTCACAGTCATAGTGCTCCCTCTGAATCCAAAACCACACATGACTAAGGTGCTGCTGCTTTTGTCCTTGGACATGAGAAGCATGTAATGAGCTCCACCAATCCCAACTCAACAAAAACCTAGCAGTCTCTGTTCTCTGATGCAACGTGCCATGGGACTTAGCCCGTTATTCTGATCTGATTGCAGTACACATTTGTGCTCCAATTGGTCAAAACCATGTCAAAAATACATGCCAACCAGAGGGGGTGCCTAGCTAGAGGAGGGCCCAGGGGCACTGACCACTTGTGACTCCATTATAAGGCACGCCTGTCCATACTCCATTAATGCCATACTTAATCTAGTTTTGACATATAAATCAACTATAAGCTCTAATCACCTATATGAGGCTACAGATTGTACCCTTGCAGAAAAGGCCTGTAACCATAAGGTGACCAAATCATCCCTTTCATCCAGGATATAAATTAACTGCATAGGTTATGTGACAGTTATAATCGAGGTGAATGGCATCCACATAACCTGTGTCATTAAGATGTGTCCCAGATGAAAGGGATGACTTGGTCACCCTATGTAACCCCTAAGTGTGTCTGTTGTAACCCACTTTTGTTTATTAATTATTAATAATATAGTAAAACACACTAGATTCCTCAGTGGTACATAACCAATAGTAGTACCAACAATTATTAATGATGCCTTATGTTTACCTACCACTTTCTTCCAGCTGCACCACCTCGCAGGCCTCCTCCTCGGACAAGATGACCTCCTCGGCCACCACCTCCTCGGCCACCACCTCCTCGGCCACCACCTCCTCGGCCACCACCTCCTCAGCCACCACCTCCTCGGCCAGCTCCTCCTGGGCCTGCTACTCCTGGCCCTGCTCCTCCTGGCCCTGCTCCTCCTGGGCCTCCTCACGGGCCTATCTTGCGCATTCACGTGCTGTTAAAAAATTCAAAATGCAGAGTGGTAAATAAGGCACATGATTCTTTCATTCATCATTCACCAAAAACAATGACATATACCCACATTACAGCATGTCAAACAGGAAGTTACACATATATAGTGATTGATTTTTCAATTCATAAACAGCCATTTACCCACATTTACATAAAGAATCTATTTTAAACATTCACTGGTAAATATGTAATATTAGCATATAAACTCACATCTTGCGATCTGCTGCCTTAGGCGTTGCAATAGCTCCGGCTGCAGGCGGCGTAGATCCGACCAGCGACGTTCCAATTGGGCGACGGATCTCCGCACCTGTGTGCGTGCAAAGATCCGTCTGCATGCTGCCCGATAGGCATGCCGCTTTTGGGCATTCGTTATAAAGGGCCCTGCACGCCCTAGCCTGGTCTCCATTACAGAGACCAGGGCCCTTAGTTCCGCATCACTGAACGGCGCAGCACGTTGGGAGGTCGCCATTTTCCCAATGGGGCAACACAATCATGCAATGTAATTGGTTGTTAAGCTTGTTATTTGGTATTAACTTTATTGTTCATTTTTACATGCACAGTGTGTATGCGCTACAATAATCGGCTAAAGCAACGCACCGCCAAGCAACGCGTGCTATAGCTTGGCATCGCATAGCTGGACTTCGCATTACTTAATGTATGCATTTATGTGTATGCGTACATTTATTAAAAAAAACACATACACATACGTGCAGTTCTCCTGACTACACCATTATATTGGACACATTATACACCTACGCTGGCTGCCTGCCTGCCTGCCTGGCTCCTACTTCAAATATATTTAAACCATAAAAAAAAATTAAAGGTACTTATGTATTATCTGGACTCCCATCTTAAATGCACCCCATTTTTTCATACCCCTACTATCCAACTACGCATGGAGTTGATTTTATATAGTGTGGCGAGCGCAGCGAGCCACCGTGCCCGAAGCGTGGCGAGCGCAGCCGGTCTCATAAGAAAACCGGGAGCCCAGATATTACATAAGTACCAAATTAAATATATATATATATATATATATATATATATATATATAATAAATAATATACAAATGAAATAATCACCAACACATACTAAACATACATGGTGAAAAAAGTATGAAAATCAATCTACTCACCAGACATGGATGATAACCTCAGCTACAATATTGGAAACATAAAAAACATTTTAAAATCTATGAACAAGGTATAAGTGTGACCTGCAATATTGGTCTAAAACCAATACACCTCAAACATAATACGTAGTGCAATTGATATTGGCATTAAGAGGCCATGGTGCCTAATTGTTAATTTCGAGGACACAAAATTAACATAATTTTCCACCTTGATGGGTGTAATTGATCACAAATTGGGTTGGTCTGTGCAACATTCAAAAATGTACCTGAAGAATCTTTGGGCAACAGAGTCCCACAGCTGGTATCCCCTTCGGCTTTCCGGGGAGCGGGATGGGCGCATGGGTGCATCTTGCAGCTCAGATGGAACCTCCCACTCATCAAAGGGTATCTCACGCCGCACAGCTATGTTGTGAAAGAATGCACACAAGCCCACAAACCTCGACACCATTTCAGGCGCATACTGTAAGTCACCACCAGTCCGGTGGAGCACTCTAAATCGACCCTTTAACAGGCCTATTGAGCGCTCCACCACTTGCCTGGTGGCAACATGCGCCCTATTGAATGACTCCTGTGGGCCTGGTGGTGGGGAGCTGTACGGCGTAAGGAGCCAGGGCGTACATGGGTAACCGGAGTCACCCAGAACCCAAGCATCACGGCCTTCAAGCTCTTGGAGTCTCAGCCAAATCCCGGTTTGTCGGATAACATGAGAGTCATGGCCACTTCCGGGAAACTTCGAGTTGAAGGCGAGAATTTCCATGGATGGGCCACATACCACCATCACGTTGAGTGAGTGGAACAATTTTCGGTTCCTATAGATCTTCTCACTTCGTGATGGAGGCACAAATGGTACATGGGTGCCATCCACAGCCCCTATCACATTGGGGAAGCCAGCAATTTGATGGAATGCCTGCTGGCTTCTGTAAAGGGTCTCTTAGGCAAAAGACATGGCCATGAAGTGCCCCTTGTGCCTAAATATGGCTGACGTCACACGCCTCAGGATTCTGCTGAAAGCAGGCTGGGATATTCCAGCAAGTACTGCCACTACTTGTTGGAATGATCCTGAGGCGCAGAAATGCAACACCGCCAGCAGCTGAGTGTGAGGCGGAATTGCCGTCGTGAGCCCATGACAAGATTCTAGATCACTCTCAATTAAAGAGAGTATATCTAGAATGACATGTGGGGGTAACCGGTACCTAGTAAGTACCTCATCATCGGGCATCCCCAAGAGTGTCACCCGTGTGCGAAAGATTCTTGCACGTCCTGGCCTCCTTTGGCGACGAGGGGGTGGAGCCGCAAGTGCCCTCAGCCCATTAGCCACAAAATCCATCATTGCTTCAGCAACCTACAATGAAATGATCAAATGAAATGGAACACCTATGCAAAGAATGCTCCTCCTAAAAATTGAGTAGAAACATATGAATCCATACGTACAATAGACGGCCGCCCAGTCAAGTCCCGAATATCCATAATGTTCTAGAATAATGTAAAAATAATATAACCTCACACAACTATTTAAACACAAATATGTTTCTAAAATTTAACACCTAAACACTAATTAAGTATTATCTCTAATAACAATTGTTCATGAAATCATGTAGTCAGACACATGAAGGTAAAATTGTAACAAATATGTTAGGTGGAAATGCATGGGACATCAAAGTGTGCGCCTTCTGATGGTGTGAAAGGGAATGTTGTAACATGAATAATGACATTGTGAACTGTAACAGCATGGAACACATTACAGCTATTGATGGGACATGTAGTTCACCAATATATGGAGGCCCACAGGTTTAACACCTGTGTGTTAAATGGTGCCCAGGTAACAAGATTCATTAATGCTAACAAGCCTTTGCAGAACAAAAAGTGTGTGATATGTTAAAAAATGTTGCATACATTATTACCCTTACATTGTTAATGTATATCATCTCTACAATGACCATGGTAGAGTTCACCTTAGACCCAGCCACAATACAGAACTGGAGACAAATGAACCTACCATCAAGCCACTATTTATAGGCCTATCACATGTGTTTTGCATGACATCAGTGATGACTATTGCATGACTTGTGGGCTGGATTTCAAAATGGAATGGGTTACTTACATTTGTTGTATATTCAAAGCAATAGCACAGTACTAATGAACATTCACAGATAGCATTTATGTTTTTCTAAAGTAGTAGGTGGTCATTATAGGAAATATTTGAACATTTCACCAAAATTAGACTTTGAAGGTACGCCAGGTTTTGTTAAGTCGAATGTCCGCTAGTATGGGCGTGGCCTATGCGCCGCACAAACAGCACGGTGTACGCTGCCGTATGGAATGCTGCCGCAAAGAACGCAGGGTGGGGCTGATGTACGCCAATGACAGAAATAGTATATAAAGGTGTGCTAGAAAAACAAAATGGTGTTGCAAACATGGCTGGTTCTCATTCTGAGGGAGACCAAGAGTACCAGGAACTCATGGCTCGCCTGGACTCCAGCACCTCCTATGTGCCCCACAACAGGCAACAGGCATTGGGAGGAGAGCAAGCAGCTGGGCCATCAACATCAGGCCAAAGCACAGATGGCCAATCAGCAGCTGGCCCATCTTCTGCCTCAGCAGAATCAATGGAAACACAGCAGGTGGCTTCCCAAGATAGTAGCCTGGCCAGCACTTCAGGTACAGCGACAGGTGGCCGTGGCCGTGGTCGTGGCCAAATGAGCCCAACAGAGGATCCAGACACAAGGAACATGGCATTCGAACCGCAGGAGCTTGCCATACTGGTACCCCGTGCAAGGGATTGGATCGAGTGTCCACAGGAGAAGCTGACACACACAAGGAGATGGAATACAATGAAGCACACGTTGAAATCTGTAGCAGATTACAATGCATGCTACATCAAACGTCAGGGGTGACATGTAATGATATGTTAACTTTGCTTGCAGGTGGCACGACTTCAAAACCAACCTCAAGAAGAAGCTGACCAAACGGCGGGACCACAGCCTAACCTCTGGGGCTGGCCCCATGCCAAGAAAACTCGAGCTCACCCCCCTGGAGGAGGCGGCTGTGGGCTGCATAGCCATTGGGGAGATCCGGGGGGTGAGCAACATGGATAGCGGGGCCCCAGTGGAAGTATTTGCTGCTTATTTAGAAGGTAATTGGTAAGTAGTTTTTACTAATTTTCAAGGAATGTGTTGTAATTGTAAGTTTCTCTTCACCAGCATCCCCGCCGTTTGGTCCTGCAAGTCTTGAGGACGTGGAGGAGTCAGTGCCACCTGCCACCACTGCCAGCCATGTGCAGCAGCAGCAGCCAACGGCCACACAGGATGTGGACAGGTGGGTGCAGATGCTTGGCCAGATTCACCAGCAGGGAGAGCTAGCATCAGAGCGGCTGCGTAGGACGGAGGAGGTCATGATGGGTCTTGTCAGCACCCAGCAGTCCGTAGCTGCCAGCCTGCAGGTGCTGGCAGATCAATCCCGCAGGCTAAATTACCTCCTCCAAGACCTAGTTACCACCAATAGGGCCCTATTGGCAGCCGTCTCTGGTGCTTTTACACCACCAGCACTCCCTGCTGGCAGAAGGCGAAGACCATCCACCCCTTCACCATCATCTGCCCCACCTGCCCCACCATCCCGATGTGGCCGTGGCCATGGGCGAGGAGCTGCTGCACGTGGCCAGGGCCCTACCAAGGCCAAAAAGGGCCAGAAATGAACTTGTGTCCACATTAATCTCCACCCTTATGTCTTCAAAAATCTTTCATTTTGCTGTGTGTGTCAGCCTCCTGTGTTCAAACCAATCCCCTGCACAGGGTACCCACATTTGCCCTCGGTTCGAATGTTGTGTTTGGTTCCCCTGTTGGCCTCTTTTGGCTACCATTACTGTCTGCTGTACTTGAAGTGTTGGTGCTATACTTTTCTTGTGAAGCCACCTGATGTGTTCCTAATGATTCTGCTGTGGCTATGTATGTAACTAATACATTTGTTAATTTTTATTTAATTTGCAAAATTCCTGGTATGGTACCTTTAATTTGTGGCATGTGGCAAACAACATGCTCTTACAATTTTATGTTTGACCTTAGTCTAATAAATTTTTCGTTTGATTCCCAAATGTGTGGTGTTATTGGTAAATGTTAAAGTGACATGTATATTTATATTAGTGATAGCAAGTTCTGTCCATTGCTTGCAGTGTAAATGTGTTTTACAAATGCAGCCGTGCTTTCAGCATATATTTGTGTGTTTTGTAATGGACCATTTAATCTGCAAGGTTTCCAATTGAAGCAATGAAAAGACTGTAATTAATGAGTAATGAGTAGAGGAGTGGATTGTATTGTGTTCAGGTGACATTGGTTGAGGTGCGGGCGTACTGATTGGGCAATCCGAATGCCTAGCGCATGACCGAGTGGTGGCCGCAAATAATTATTTGCTTATGGACACCGCATATTTCTTGCCTTTTGGTTTGTTTGCAGTCGGTGTTCAGTCCGAATGCACGCCTACCAGAATAAGTGCACTCCCTCGTGTACGCCCATGTTAACGCCCAGTTTAGCCCACTTTGAAACTACGCCCTGTGTACTTCCGAATGACGTCCATATCTCCCGAGTAAATGCGGTGCACATTTCTGTACGGTATTAGTGAGAATGAGTACGGAGAGCGTGCGTAGCACATGCGCATAGCGTTGCCTACGCATGCGCAGACGGCTAAAAAATGCCATCCAAAAGAATTCGGAAAATTACGCATCGACCAGAATAAGGCCCTATGTTTTAATTGTTGTTCCTTTTACGGGTATAGACCCTATACGCTGCTACACACAGATACTAATAAAAAAATATGTATAGATTTGCAGCAGGTTCCTGCAGCGTCTGTACACAGAAATGCCTATTTCCAAAGATGCATAGAACAAAAAGAAGAAAAATCACATAGAACGCACTGGAAACATTGTATGTACAAAAAGAAACATTTATTACACTAATATTCACTGGCCAGTGATGAAATACACAAAAACTAAAATTGTATAAGATTTGTAATATACAAGATAACAAATATTAATGAAAACAAGTAATCTGACACAGTAGGTGATTTTGAAGCGTCCCAGTGGGGATAGCTGGTAAGGCAATATTGCTGTTTTCAGCTTTATAGTGTCCCGATGGGGAGTGGATGAATGATGGTATGTCCACTATAGGAAAAATAGAGGCATGAGCTTTCTGTTTGTTTGTCTGGCCAGACACCAAAAAAAAAAGATATTGAGATAAAAAAAGGAGGTATCTCCCTGTACCTGTACTCATGTGCCGGGTAGCTGTATTCAGTGATAGTCCAAATCTGGAAGCCCGGGCTCCTGATTAGCAGCACAATTATTGTTCTTTCAGCAGGTGGTAGGGAGACAGTGCTCCAATACTCTGGAGGTGAAAAGGTGCTCAATAAAACAATATGTAGTGACGTGTTTCCCCGCCTCCTTAGGGACTCGGCGGCTTCCTCAGAAATTTAGCTCAATTTCAAATCTGCAAGGATACGCAGTACAGTATATGGGTACAGCATGAAAATCTATGAGCCTTTGATGCTTTCAATTCCTTTAAAAGCTCATTTTAGGTCAGGATACAAAGATTTGTCTGGTCATTAGTTATGTTATCAACTTTATTGGTATGGGCGCTAGGGATTACTTAGTACATTATGTAAGATATTGCTAAATTCTAGTAGCTGGGCACGACGGAACATTGGAGCTTGTGTTCTTTTAAGGTATAGAAATGCATTCTATGCAGATAGAATGTATCCTGCTGTGGGATTAATTAATAAAATTAAGGCTAACCACATGCAATACTGAATCTCACTGATGCCTTATGCTATAATGGAGAATAACTATTTTATGCAGGGTGTGTGTGGGCCACCCTGGACCCAGGGGCATGACTGCACTACCTGGACCCAGGGGGAGGACTACCCATTATAGATACCATCATGCCTTAGGGCAAGATGTACTAAAGGTGATAAACCTGCTAACTGCCATGACGGGTAGGAGCTGATTGGTTGGTGGTTTATCAATCTCTATGTTATCACTTTTCATGGATTAGCGCCTCTCACTCTTAAGCTGTGTACACACGGTGCAATATCGCTGGCAATATGGTTGCTGAGCGACCATATTGCCAGTGATAGGTTTGTGCTGTGACGATAAATCACCGGGTGCGCGCTCCTGTGTTCAGCCCCCTAATGGTTGCTGGTTCCCTCTGCGGCTCCCCTGACAGAGTCTCCTTTTCATCAGCGACCATCTCTGGTCGGTGATGAAAACCGGGCACTAAGCAATATATTGCACTGTCTGTACACAGCTTAAGTCTTATATATTTTTTCTAGCATTACAAAACATTTTGGTTCTGATTCTAAATCAAACAGATGTCTGTGTGTTTGGGCACAGATGGCGAGTTTCCATATTCAGTGCAAATGCAGTTTTCATCTGTCTTATTCTGATGCAGATGGAACATGACCAGATCGGTCTTCCAGTGAAATTGGGCACATTGGTATGGGAACTGGGTGGAAACAATGTGATTGTACATAACTCTCATGAATTGTATCAAGAGCTTGTATTAAAGGCTCCAGTGACTCATGTGTACTGTGTATGGGCAAGGATAACATGGTTCTGGTGGATCTCCTGCACCTAGCAATGGACTGCCGCAAGTGCTGATTCTTATAATGAAGCTGCATTGGTTGATGTAAAAGTGGGCGGCACAGTTTCCCTTACATTAGAGTCTTGCAGCATGCTGATTACCTCCATACATTTCTACCTCCAAGATTTTGCAAGTGCTGCTTCCTATCTCTAGAATTTCTACCTCTCCCGATCAGGCTTGCCACAAAACTTCAAATTGTCTCTGAAGACAAATCCAGCCACCTCTCATCCTGTCCCACTGCTCCATGCTCACTGTCTACTCAATCTGTGTTACCCCTGTCTATCTGCCCCTCCTTGTCAGAATTTAAGTTCTTATAAGAAGGATCCTTTCCCCTCATTTGCTTTTGCTTCTGTTATTTAGACTAGCATGACTGCCATACAGCACAACAGCACCTATGTCTCTGATGCATATTTGTGTCATGACCAGTGATGCCTCAATGTTTAATTATCATGTACTTATCCTGCATTGTCTTGTACTGTTTTCTTGCTTTTCTCATTCATCTATGCACATTCTTAGTTGCTGTGGAACACTTGTCATGCCACATAAATAAAGGATAATAATAATATCAAATCAGAAGAGGTGGTTATTAGAGAAGAGCATGTGGTAATTACAAGAGAGATAGTAACCTTTCCCCTCTCCCCGCTATTGTTGGTCACCTAGTAGTGACATCAGAGGTACTGTAGCCCACTTGGGTCTAGCATCTACCATGAGCTTATGGCCAATTTGCCTGTATAAACTGGCTGTTAGGAACCATGAATAATGGTTCGGTTCTGTTTTTGTGTTCTGTCCAGTTTTTGTTTGGCACTTGACTCTCTGTTGGCCTCTGGTGGTCAGTCTGTGCCATTGCAGCTCAAATCTTCTGGAAACTTGATTTATTCACAAGGTTGGTAGATAATGAGCTCATTATTCCTGCTGGCAGTTTGGCTGGATCTGTCACAGGTGTGTTAATCACCTGAGCCCTTCTTAAGACATTCTCCCCATCAATGCAGGGCTGGTGATAGCAAAAAAGAAAAAGGGGTTTCACAATTGCGCTGCTGGATCTATAGTATTTGCCTGTGAGCTGTGCTGAACAAAAGGACACCTGGACACACTTATATTAATGTAGCAAAATTTTATGCATATAAAAATAAAAATAATACAATCATAAAATATACATTTACACAGATAGATATATTTAAAAAGCAGATACAGTACTAATAAGGCTTGCTCTAAATGGCATGATTTGGTATGCTCATATATAGCAGGTACCACACTCCACTGGGGTCATGGATTGAAGGTGTATATAATCAATTTCTCCAAAAGCAAAGTTGAAGCAGAAATATGCAGCCAGTCTTGTTAGTAGCAAAAGTAGATTGTTAGATGGTGGGGGTATGTGGGAAACACAAGCCAAAGCAGATGGTTATAAGCAGACAAGTAGGGGCAGAGGACAAGTAGCGTAACACCTGTTTAGCGCATATAACGCCCAGATGGAACAGTTCAGGAGACGCACTTTGTCCTTAGCAGTAATGCTCACCCTCCTTGTGATGGATATCCGGAGGGGCCAGGGAGCGCGATGGTGATGCGGCTCAACCCGGTGCACGTGGTGATGCTGTGTCCGCAGCTCTGACAGGGAACCTGGAAGTGTCGGGGCTCGACCCAGAGCAAGAGGCTTAGTGACGTCCGCCGGAGGAGATTTCCAATAGGCTGCTGGCTGATGTTAGAAGCCATAGGAGGAAACCCAGACAGCGTTGGATTGGGGATGCTACAGAGCACTGCTTGCCACTAGGCTCAGTTTGTAGCGTGAGCCGGCTCCAGATAGAGGTAGCGTGACCTCAGGAGTGGGAGGTTCTGCAAAATGGCGGAAGTAGGCGTCATAGTCTGGTGATAGCTTCTAGTTTCCTGTTTGCAGTTTCCTGTTCCTGTTGGTCACCTGTCAGGTCATTGCTCCCTGCAGCTTATACTGGCTGCACTCCTGTCCTGGTCTGGATTTGCCTAGTCCTGTCCTGGTCTTGGTCTTGGTCCTGGTATTGTCAGAGTCTAGTCCTGCTTCAGTCTGGATCCGGTTCCTTCCTGATCCGGTCCAGTCCTGGTCCCGTCTGGATCTGGTCCCGTCTTGTCACCATCCAGTCCTGCCAAGTCACTCCTGGCGTGCACGTTACCATCCTGTGCTGCCAGAGGGTTCGGTCTGGTCACGTAAGTGCTCCAGTGGAGCCTGGTTACTTATCTCTTTATTTCTGTGGGCAGGCTGCCCATTATCCTGAGTTACCCTTACGATTGTCCTGGTACAGCTCTCCATGATTCGGAGAGGCCCACGATTGTGGGCTCACACCTGTTTTGGGGTACCATTTCTGTAAGCGTACCGTTTTGTGTTGGCATGTGTTTTGTTTGGTGGCACCCCGTTATTACTTGGTCCGGTGCTTGTGACTCGGTCACACTCCCTGTCCTTGGCCTGGTGCCATTAGCCAGGGTGTTTAGTCCAGATAGGCCCTGTTAGTTAGATCATCCTCTTGGTCCTGTCCCTGATGGTCACCGTAGGTTTGTACCATCCTGAAACCTGGTTGCATCAGGGTCGGAGCGGGCTTAACTCGCTCCTTCAAACGCGGTGACTAAAGGAGAAGCCTAGCACCTCGCAACCTACGGTCACCTGCCCGGGACGGCCAATAGAGTCAGAGTAGGGTTTTGCGGTGGCCGTTAGCGGTCCCAGCTGAGGGCTCAGCCCACCACCATCATCCACACGTGCCTATCATGGTACTCCAATGGTGGGTTCACACCCAGAGCCGTTACACTGGGGAGGGATGGGATTTCTGGTGCCAGCCATGCCACATTAAGAGGGTATCAATATTGTTGTGTTTTTTTTGTGGTTTGATTTTATTGTCTGGGATAATGTTTGTTTCTAGCACAGCTCAGTACTGGCCTCTTTAGATCTGGTGACTTTGTTTCGTTAAAAAGAAAAAAACAATGTACATTTCTCAAGACCAGTGTTTTCCAACCACAGTGCTGTATAACACTACTGTGCCTTTAGCTGTACGCAAGTGTGCCCCCCATAGTTAAGGTGCCCATACATGGTACAATTATTATGTGCGATGAGATGCATGCTCCCGTCACACATCTCATCGCATTGCATCTTACTAGATCTCATCTCATTGCATTGCAAAACCTATGCGATGCGATCTAGTCCAAATTCTATACCATAATTGTACCGTGTATGGGCACCTTAACTGTTAACAACTTAAAATGTTTACCTGACATTGGATTAAAGGTCCATACATACTGGGCAACTATGCCCAGCGTGCATACACACTAATCAGCTTTCCCCCTGCCCGGCGCCGACGGAGGGGGGGAGGATGGCGTTGCATAGCGGAGCACTATACAAAGCCACCCTGAAAGCCGCTCATCTGATGGTATACAGTAACAGAGAGTTTTGTATACCCACTGGCGAGTAGACCACAAGATATAAGTATTCAAACTTACACAGTAAATACAACAAGAGTTCATTTGCTGTTGTTTCCTCTAATCTATAAAGAAACTCAAACAAAAAAGAAAATCTAAAATCTGGGTGAATTTAATTGTTCATCCATTCACTCACATTCCAGTAGTTTAAATGCGCATATCAAGAATGGACTTTCTCTTTTCTTCCAGCAAACTCTCCCCAAAAGTTTCCCTAGGGACTTGATAAAAAAAGCATGCTTCTGAGGAAGGGCACCATTTTGCCCGAAAGCACACTAAAGCAAAGTGAGCACCACCGAATGGATCCTGTTCTGAGGCTGCCCAGAATCGCTGTATTCCTGCCAGAAGTCCACTGGTCGGCTATGTGGAGGGAGGTGACAATCGGCACAGTACACAGATCCTTTTACCCTGAGGGGTTATATGCTTGTTTTTACTAATCTCATGTGAGTGTATCTAATAAATGTTCATTCTTTTATGAAGCATTATTGCACTATATGCTTTTTTATCAAGTCCCTAGGGAAACTTTTGGGTAGAGTTTGCTGGAAGAAAAGAGAAAGTCCATTCTTGATATGCCCATTTAAACTACTGGAATGTGAGTGAATGGATAAACAAATAAATTCACCCAGATTTTAGATGATGCTGTACTATGGTCTTTTTTGTTTCATTTTCTTTATAGATTAGAGGAAACAACAGCAAATGAAGTCTTGTTGTATTTACTGTGTAAAATTGAATACTTATATCTTGTGGTCTACTCGCCAGTGGGTATACCAAAATCTCTGTTACTGTGTATCTTCTTTGAGCTTTTGGTGAAGGCTTATTTGTATTATCCTTGGCGGAGTATCACTACTTGCGCTTTGGGTTTTTTCAATATTTCTCCTTTTGTTGCATCTGCTGGTATAACCAGCAGATGAGTGGCACTCACCACTCATCGCCGGGCCATACACACTAGGCAGCTTTGAGCTGAAAGCTGCTCAAACCTGCTGTTTTGAGCGACTTTCAGCTCAAAGTCGCGCAGTGTGTATGGGCCTTAACTGTCATCAGATCAATATTACAGCGCAATGATCTGCATGGGTGAGCTGCACATACCTTTTGTACTAGATCTCATCTCATTGCATTGAAAAACCTATGCAATTCGATGAGATGCGATATTGTATACAATAATTGTATGGGATTGGTACGAAATCCCGGCGGTCAGAATCCCGTCAGTCAATATCCTGACACCGAAATCCCGACAAGGGGGGGACGTGGATATGCAGTCATGGAGTTGGCATTGCTGGTTTCTGATAAGGGCGGTCTCTAAAGAGGACATGATCTATCATTTAGTGAAACAGTGTTCCCGGTGTCCTGATCTAGGTACCATGGGCATGGAACATTGGGGTAGATGTATAAAGCAGTGATAAGATAGGAAAAGTGAGCCATAGGAGAAGTGGCCCAGGGCAACCAATCAGCTGCTCTGTATAATTTTATATTATGCAAATTATAAAAGTTACTTCAGTGCTGATTGATTGCCATGGACCACTTCTACTCTGGCTCACTTCTCCTCCCTCCTCCCTTGCTTCATACATCTACCCCACTTTGATCAAAGATGGTTAGAGTCAAAGTAAAATATGTTCGCATTTATCCTTAATATTCGAATCTGCAAGGATGTGCAGTACAGTATATGGTTACAGCATGAAAATCTATGAGCCTTTGATGCTTTCAATTCCTTTAAATGCTAATTTTAAGTCAGGATACAAAGATTCGTCTGGTCATTAGTTATCTTAGCAACTTTATTGGTATGGGCTCTAGGGATTACTTAGTACATTATTTAAGATACTGTATTGCTAAATTCTATGTAGTAGCTGGGCCCGACGGAACATTGGAGCTTGTTTTCTTTTAAGGTATAGAAACGCATTCTATGCTGATAGAATGTATCTTGCTGTGGGATTAATTAATAAAATTAAGGCTAACCACATGCAATACTGAATCTCAGTGATGCCTTCTGCGATAATGGAGAATAACTATTTTATGCAGGGTGTGTGTGGGCCACCCTGGACCCAGGGGCAGGACTGCACTACCTGGACCCAGGGGGAGGACTACCCATTATAGATACAATCATGCCTTAGGGCAAGATGTACTAAGGTTGATAAAATAGAGAGTGATAAACCACTAGTCAATCACCTGCTAACTGCCATGATGGGTAGGAGCTGATTGGTTGGTGGTTTATCAATCTCTATGTTATCACTTTTCAAGGATTAGTACCTCTCACTCTTAAGCTGTGTACACACGGTGCAATATCGCTGGCAATATGGTTGCTGAGAGACCATATTGCCAGTGATAGGTTTGTGCTGTGGCGATAAATCACCGGGTGCGCGCTCCTGTGTTCAGCCCCCTAATGGTTGCTGGTTCCCTCTGTGGCTCCACTGACAGAGTCTCCTTTTCATCAGCGACCATCTCTGGTCGCTGATGAAAACCGGGCACTAAGCAATATATTGCACCGTCTATACACAGCTTAAGTCTTATATTTTTTCTAGCATTACAAAACATTTTGGTTCTGATTCTAAATCAAAGAGATGTCTGTGTGTTTGGGCACAGATGGCGAGTTTCCATATTCAGTGCAAATGCAGTTTTCATCTGTCTTAGATGGAACTTGACCAGATCGGTCTTCCAGTGATATTGGGCACATTGGTATGGGAACTGGGTGGAAACAATGTGATTGTACATAACTCTCATGATTTGTGTCATGAGCCTGTATTAAAGGCTCAAGTGACTCATGTGTACTATGTATGGGCAAGGGAAACATGGTTCTGGTGGATCTCCTGCACCTAGCAATGGGCTGCGGCAAGTGCTGATTCTTAGAATGAAGCTGCATTGGTTGATGTAAAAGTGGGCGGCACAGTTTCCCTTACATTGGAGTCTTGCAGCATGCTGATTACCTCCATACATTTCTACCTCCAAGATTTTGCAAGTGTTCCTTCCTATCTCTAGAAATTCTACCTCTCCCGATCAAGCTTGCCACAAAACTTCAAATTGTCTCTGAAGACAAATCCAGCCACCTCTCATCCAATCCCACTGCTCCATGCTCACTGTCTACTCAATCTATGTTACCCCTGTCTATCTGCCCCTCCTCGTCAGAATTTAAGTTCTTATAAGAAGGATCCTTTCCCCTCATGTGCTTTTGCTTCTGTTATTTAGACTAGCATGAACACCATACAGCACAACAGCACCTAGGTCTCTGATGCATATTTGTGTCATGACCAGTGATACCTCAATGTTTAATTACCATGTCCTTATCCTGCATTGTCTTGTACTGTTAGTCACTGTTTTCTTGCTTTTCTCATTCATCTATGCACATTCTTAGTTGCTGTGGAACACTTGTTATGCCACATATATAAAGGATAATAATAATATCAAATCAGAAGAGGTGGTTACTAGAGAAGAGCAAGTGGTAATTACAGGAGAGATAGTAACCGTGCCCCTCCACCCACTATTGTTGGTCACCTAGTAGTGACATCAGAGGTACTGTAGTCCACTTGGGTCTAGCATCTACCATGATCTTATGGTCAATTTGCCTGTATAAACTGGGTGTTAGGAACCATGATTAATGGTTCAGTTCTGTTTTTGTGTTCTGTTCAGTTTGTGTTTGGCATTTGACTCTCTGTTGGCCTCTGGTGGTCAGTCTGTTCCATTGCAGCTCAAATCTTCTGGAAACTTGATTTATTCACAAGGCTGGTAGATAATGAGCTCGTTATTCCTGCTGGCAGTTTGGCTGGATCTGTCACAGGTGTGTTAATCACCTGAGCCCTTCTTAAGACATTCTCCCCATCAATGCAGGGCTGGTGATATCTTCTAGTTTCCTGTTTGCTGTTTCCTGTTCCTGTTGCTGAGAGCTGCAGTCTTTTGGCTTCCTGTTGGTCACCTGTCAGGTCATTGCTCCCTGCAGCTTATACTGGCTGCACTCCTGTTCTGGTCTGGAGTTGCCTAGTCCTGTCCTGGTCCTGGTCCTGTCAGAGTCTAGTCCTGCTTCAGTCTGGATCCTGTTCCATCCTGATCTGGTCCAGTCCTGGTCCCGTCTGGATCCGGTCCCGTCTTGGTCAACGTATCACCATCCAGTCCTGCCAAGTCACTCCTGGCGTGCACGTTAACATCCTATGCTGCCAGAGGGTTCAGTCTGGTCACGTAAGTGCTCCAGTGGACCCTGGTTCCTTATCTCTTTATTTCTGTGGGCAGGCTGCCCATTATCCTGAGTTATCCTTACTATTGTCCTGGTCCAGCTCTCCGTGATTCGGAGAGGCCTACGGTTGTGGGCTCACGCCTATTTTGGGGTTTCATTTCTGTAAGCGTACTGTTTTGTGTTGGCGTGTGTTTCGTTTGGTGGCACCCTGTTATTACTCAGTCCGGTGCTTTTTACTCGGTCACACTCCCCGTCCTTGGCCTGGTGCCGTTAGCCAGGGTGTTTAGTCCAGATAGGCCCTGTTAGTTAGATCATCCTCTTGGTCCTGTCCCTGATGGTCGCCGTTGGTTTGTACCATCCTAAAACCTGGTTGCATCGGGGTTGGAGCGGGCTTAACTCGCTCCTTCATACGTGGTGACTAAAGGAGAAACCTAGCACCTCGCAACCTACGGTCACCTGCCCGGGACGGCCAATAGAGTCAGAGTAGGGTTTCGCGGTGTTCATTCTAAACAGCAGTCCCATCTGAGGGCTCAGCCCTCCACCATCATCCACACGTGCCTGTCATGGTACTCCAACGGTGGGTTCATACCCAGATCTGTTACACTGGGGAGGGATGGGATTTCTGGTGTTGTTCAAAGGGTTTTCTGGGAAGATCGCGCTGTAGACTGGATGCAAGTGGGTTGGCTGCGGGGTGTTTCTAGGTATACTACAGGGTACCTCTTGGCGATAGAAGTGATCTAGATTGCACACCCTAAGGTGTCACCCTACTCTCGGTTGCACTTGCTACTGAATGTTTGTGTTATTACAATGTTGATATCCATGCACAAATCACATACACTTTGTTATGTTGAAAAATAGAAATGCTTTTATTTGTATTAAGAATATATAAATAAATTCATCAATTGTATATAAAATATTAAGTGTGAATAAAAAATTAGGTATAATAAAATGGGGTATGGATATAAAATACAAATATTGGAGGGTACATTTGAGAAAGGGATCAACCTATTGCAGAAAGAAATGACAATGTTGAGATACTGGCTATAAAATCTCTATAGCAGATGTGGGTGTCTATAACTGCTGTTTATTACCTAGCTAGTACCGGTACACATACCAACAAATAGGGAGGGTGGGGAAGTGGATAACAAACAGAGACTAACACAGTCCTTCTGGTACCGATATGTGGATTTTTGGTGGCCCTGTGCCAATGCTGTTCCTTTAGCGTGAGCTAAATTGGTTCCGTGATGATATAAATCAATGCGGTAGCAGAATGTCTCTTTACCTTTACCTGTAGGTCAGGCTGGGGTGAGTGTCTGCCGGCAGACTCTCGCTGGTGCTGTTCCTGTGTGGGCAGCGCTGGGCGAATCCACAGGAACAGCGCTCCCGTCACACATCTCATCGCACAGCTCAAAAAGTATGTGCTGCACATACTTTTTGTACTAGATCTCATCTCATTGCATTGCAAAACCTATGTGATGTGATCTACTCCAAATTGTATACAATAATTGTACCGTGTATGGGCACCTTAACTGTTAACAACTTAAAATGTTTACCTGACATTGTATTAAAGGTCCATACACACTGGGCGACTATGCCCAGCGTGTATGGATAGCGATGACCGCTGCGGGGAAAGCCGCTCAGTGCATACACACTGAGCAGCTTTCCCCCTGCCCGGCGCCGACAGAGGGGGGGAGGACGGCGTTGCATAGCGGAGCGCTATGCAAAGCCGCCCTGAAAGCCGCTCATCTGCTGGTATACAGTAACAGAGGTTTTTGTATACCCACTGGCGAGTAGACCACAAGATATAAATATTCAAACTTACACAGTAAATACAACAAAAGTTAATTTGCTGTTTCCTCTAATCTATAAAGAAACTCAAACAAAAAAAGAAAATCTAAAATCTGGGTGAATTTAATTGTTCATCCATTCACTCACAATAGATTAGAGGAAACAACAGCAAACTTATATCTTGTGGTCTACTCGCCAGTGTGTATACAAAACTCTCTGTTACTGTGTATCTTCTTTGAGTTTTTTGGTGAAGGCTTATTTGTATTATCCTGGGCAGAGTATCACTACTTGCGCTGTGGGTTTTTTAAGTATTTCTCCTTTTGTTGCATCTGCTGGTATAACCCGCGACGGGGGGCAGATTTTTCTGGCGATGCCCCATAAAAGCCTATGGGCTTCTAATGCGACCCCCCTCACCTGTGTCTGGTCAGCACAGGGCTGTACTGCCCGGACTTGTGACCTCCTCGCTGCACTGTACATCCTCTTCCGGGTGCAGGGAGGAGGAGGAGAGCCAGCCCCCCCTGCAGCAGAAGCATACAGCCAGGCCATGTAAGAGAGGGAGGGGGGAGCCGCCGGGACCCGCCGCTCATCGCCGGGTCACCGCAAGAGCTGTCTTTTGTCATAATTATTGCATATGTTAGATCATATGCGATAATTATGTTTGCAGTAGTCGGCAATGGATGGCGGTAAGGGGGCGCGGATGTTAGAGCATTCCCCCCCAGTTAGATATACCCACCTGTGCTAAATCAGGGATATCCCTTATGTCTGGACTGTAAGCGGACCACAAGGAACATGATTAGTAGACACTCCTCTCAGAAAAAAAGAACTTTGTGTAGCTGGTGTGAAATATGACACGCTACTGTGGTGCCCCAGGACTCAATGTCCCCAAACGCAGCCCCACTAGGGTTAATAGTGCTCCCGGGCTTCGCGCCCAGGAGTGACAGGCAGGGCATAAGTGGCCAGGGATTGGCTGGAAGGTGGCGAGAGGAGGAGGACCCAGGGGAGAAAAGGCAGAGCGCGCGAGCGGAAGAAGGGAGGAGAGGACTCACGTGTGCCGGAGGACGCGGAGAGGAGAGGCATGCGGAGAGCGGGCGTTAGAAGACACAGCGGGCAGAGCGCCAGAGCAGACTCCCAAGCCGACCGCCCGTGTGTGACGTCAGGAGGGTGCGCCGGCGGGACCGGAGAGACGCGACCGTCGTCGCTGAGGAGGAGAAGCCCCGGCGCAGCCAGCCGCTCCAGCGGTACCAGCCAGGCGGACAGAGAGTCACTGAGTGGGGCAACGCTGCGGCTGCAGCGCCCCCACTAGTGTGCCGTCGCTGAGGAGACCCCGCGTCGTGGAGAGCAGAGTCGCCGCTCGTGACGGGCAGGAGCCTGCAACGGTATCCCGCTACAAGGTACTCCCTCCATTGGCCAGCCCCGCCAGCAGCCTTTCCCCAGTGCCGCTACCACTGATCTGAGGGGACCCCACTTACAGCCCCGCCAGCAGCCTTTCCCCAGTGCCGCTACCACTTATCTGGGGGACCCCACTTACGGCCCCGCCAGCAGCCTTTCCCCAGTGCCGCTACCACTGATCTGGGGGACCCCACTTACAGTCCACATTGCCTATCGGCCCCTTCTCTGAGGTCCCCTGGGGGTCCATCAGGACAGACCACGGCCCACAGTACAAAGGAGACCCCGGTAACAGCCCCGCCAGCAGGCCTAGAACCTCCTGGGGACTGGGAGTGCTAGGGAAGAGTTTTCAAGGGACCCGGATCCCCTCTGGGGAATTGCTAGTCCCATACTAGCCCCAGCACATCGTTTGAGGGACAGCTCCATTCAATGAGGGAGCGGCGCCATCTTGTGGCCACCCTAGGAAATAACACCTCTGGCACCAAGGAGGATGTCTAATCAGGGACCCCGTGGAATTGATCCGTGATTAGGACTCACAGTGGTCTTGTTCACCCGGATTACTCTGTGACGTTGACATTTAGCCAGTAGCCCAGTGCACGGGTTAACCGAACTGACTCATATTGCAGGCCACCCTATTTCAGGTGATCCCTTTGGGACAGTACTGACATGCCCATTATCCCAGTTGTTATGCACTGTGAAAAATGTCTAATGTTGTACGTTTATGCATGATATGCCGCTTGAGGTTCAAAGAAGACTCCCATGTTGACAGTACCGGTGTGGTATAGTGATCCAGTGGTAGTAATTAAGCGGGGGTGTTTGACCCATAGTGCGCCGCACGGTACTTGCAACATAAGAAGCGTCCGTAGTCAGTTCGGACTAGCGGGAGTGAGTATACTCCGATCAATTACTGTTTTCAACACTGCCAGCCAGGTTGGAGTTAGTAGACTCTCTGTGTTAATCTGTTAGGGTGATATTGTGTGGTAGCCCTTGTACTTATTTATTTACTAGTGATAGCACTGAATCGATTGATGGTTGCCGTGTTATTATTGTGCCTTATCCTTGCACTATTGTTCAGCCGAGGGGGTCGGTGGCACAGTGGTTGCCCTTATTCCTAAAATAAACCTGAGTTATTCTATCAGTCAGCGTCCCTTTTCATTGAAGAGCCATCTCCTGCACACCGGAGGACGGGACAACCAGACGAACCTGAGGTGCCCTGAAGACGCAAGGTAAGAGGAGACCGCTCCCTTCACACCCCGGCCACCACATCTCTTTTGGCGTCACAAACAGGATCCGGGTGCATCAGGAGAGCGACAACCCGGTGAAAGATGGAGCAGCAACAAGGCGGAGAAGCGGTGCAGCAGGCAAACCCGCAAAACCAAGAACAACAGGACGTCCAAGACACAACACCGGCTGCGGCCATAACTCTGCCATACTACTTCGGGGCCCCGTGGCTCCCGACCTTTAGTGGAGACGATGACCAGCTACAGAAGACCTCGTTTGCAGACTTCAGGAACAACATTGAATCCACGTTCCGGATGTATAATCCGAGCGAGCAGCAGAAGGTGGAAATCCTGATGGGACAGCTAACGGGGTCGGCACGCAGAGAAGTGGCCTCCTGGCCGATGGAAGAGAGAAAAAGTGCGATGGACATGCTGAAGAAAATCTTCACCACGTTCGAAACGACGACCATCCCTGAGCTGAAGATGAAATTGTACGCCCGCAAGCAGCGTCCAAATGAGTCCCTACGGGACTACGCCCTGAGTCTGCAGGAGACGCTAAAGGCCATCATGGCAGTAGACCCGAAGGAAGTACGAAATGCTGATGAAGCCCTAACGATTCAATTCGTTGAAGGAGCGTCCCAAGAGAACGTTAAGGTTCAACTGCGATTGCTGAAGTCACAGATGCCAGGCAAGACCTTCCGGGACTTTAAGGCGGCTGCCCTCGCCATCGTCGGTAACCCCAAAGGAAGGGAGGAAGAGTACCCGGAACTGATTGGCTTCAGAGAAGGGGTGAAACCAACAGGAGCCACAGCCAGCGGCACGGAGAAGGCAAAATGGCCCCACGACTTGGCGGTACAGGGTGGCCAACAGCCCGACAGGGACGCGATGCAGACACTCCAGAAACAAATGGAGGGGTTGGCCGTAGGAATGGCAGAGATGCAGAGGGAGATGCGCCGAATGGCGAGCTCGCCGGCACAGAACTATTCGGAACCAAAATGGAGAGCCGAAAGACAAAGACCGGCCCGAAGTAGGTGGGAACCGCCCCGAGAGTATGGACGGCAGTCTCCCGACCAGTTTGAGAGGCAGGGACGTCCGATGCACCACCGAAGCCAAGAGGCCAGACGCACAGAGAGAGATTGCGACCAGGACGAAGATTTAAACCCCAACACCCCGAGGTCGAGGGCCGAGCCTCGGGGAGGACAAGCAGCTTAGGTCCAGCTCCCGAAGATGGGCAGGCTTGCTACGGCAGGCAATGCTATGTAGGTGCGAGCGAATTACCTGCCATATCAGATCGTTACCCTTCAGCCTGCATAAAGAACCAGGGAAGAGTGGTCTGGTTTCATGTACAACGGGGATACGGTTTCATCCATTGTGCTGACGCAGAAAGGGATATCTTCGTCCACTTCACAGCTATCCAGAAGAAAAATGCAAGAGATTTTTATCGTAGTCTTGGGGCCGGGGAGCCAGTGGAATTCGACATCATCGAGGGAGGAAAGGGCCTCCGGGCAGCAAACGTCACTGGCCCTGGTGGCGTTCCAGTCAGAGGCACCCAATATACCACAAGAAGAAAGCGCTGTTGGAATTACCCAAGTCACAGAAACCACCCACGATACTACCCCCCAAAAGATTCACCCCGACGGAATAGTATGTACCCCAAGGAAGCAGAATATGGGGTAGGAAGAAGTAATGGGAAAACATACGGATGTAGCCAACAGAGTTCTCAGACTCAAGTGCAGAGTGAGCCAATGAAGAATAAGCGGTCACCAACCGAAGTGAACCCCAGGCGGGGGTTGAACTCGTACGCAGTCGCAGTCGAGCCCATGTTGGCAATGGCAGGTAGCCAGACCTCGAGGCTCGGCAGTGTCCGCCCAGCATCGGCCCACCGAAGGCAGCGCAGGATCCGCCCAAGACCGGATCAAAAGCTAGAAGAAGCATCAAAGGATGATGGGGATGAAGAGCCGGACGGTGGTGCGGTCCTCTTGCCTCCGCTGCTCACTGACCCCCTCGAGCTATTGATGGCGGTGGGCTGGCCCGCTACGCCCTGGCGGGCCAAGCCTAGGCCGCCAGTCGAATTACCCATGCCTCGCGCGGCCGTGGAGGTGGCGCCCGAGCTAAGGCGCTCCGAAAGGAGTACTCGGGGTACACTCCCACGGCGGTACCAGGATTGAATATTTGCCTATAACCTGTTGTGTATGCATTGTAAACTGTAAAGCACTGTCATTGTTGCTGTCACGAATGTAATTAGAGTGAAGAAGGACAATTATCTGTTGTGTTATGATGCGCGAGGACACGCATCCGAAAAAGCAGGGGTGAATGTGGTGCCCCAGGACTCAATGTCCCCAAACGCAGCCCCACTAGGGTTAATAGTGCTCCCGGGCTTCGCGCCCAGGAGTGACAGGCAGGGCATAAGTGGCCAGGGATTGGCTGGAAGGTGGCGAGAGGAGGAGGACCCAGGGGAGAAAAGGCAGAGCGCGCGAGCGGAAGAAGGGAGGAGAGGACTCACGTGTGCCGGAGGACGCGGAGAGGAGAGGCATGCGGAGAGCGGGCGTTAGAAGACACAGCGGGCAGAGCGCCAGAGCAGACTCCCAAGCCGACCGCCCGTGTGTGACGTCAGGAGGGTGCGCCGGCGGGACCGGAGAGACGCGACCGTCGTCGCTGAGGAGGAGAAGCCCCGGCGCAGCCAGCCGCTCCAGCGGTACCAGCCAGGCGGACAGAGAGTCACTGAGTGGGGCAACGCTGCGGCTGCAGCGCCCCCACTAGTGTGCCGTCGCTGAGGAGACCCCGCGTCGTGGAGAGCAGAGTCGCCGCTCGTGACGGGCAGGAGCCTGCAACGGTATCCCGCTACAAGGTACTCCCTCCATTGGCCAGCCCCGCCAGCAGCCTTTCCCCAGTGCCGCTACCACTGATCTGAGGGGACCCCACTTACAGCCCCGCCAGCAGCCTTTCCCCAGTGCCGCTACCACTTATCTGGGGGACCCCACTTACGGCCCCGCCAGCAGCCTTTCCCCAGTGCCGCTACCACTGATCTGGGGGACCCCACTTACAGTCCACATTGCCTATCGGCCCCTTCTCTGAGGTCCCCTGGGGGTCCATCAGGACAGACCACGGCCCACAGTACAAAGGAGACCCCGGTAACAGCCCCGCCAGCAGGCCTAGAACCTCCTGGGGACTGGGAGTGCTAGGGAAGAGTTTTCAAGGGACCCGGATCCCCTCTGGGGAATTGCTAGTCCCATACTAGCCCCAGCACATCGTTTGAGGGACAGCTCCATTCAATGAGGGAGCGGCGCCATCTTGTGGCCACCCTAGGAAATAACACCTCTGGCACCAAGGAGGATGTCTAATCAGGGACCCCGTGGAATTGATCCGTGATTAGGACTCACAGTGGTCTTGTTCACCCGGATTACTCTGTGACGTTGACATTTAGCCAGTAGCCCAGTGCACGGGTTAACCGAACTGACTCATATTGCAGGCCACCCTATTTCAGGTGATCCCTTTGGGACAGTACTGACATGCCCATTATCCCAGTTGTTATGCACTGTGAAAAATGTCTAATGTTGTACGTTTATGCATGATATGCCGCTTGAGGTTCAAAGAAGACTCCCATGTTGACAGTACCGGTGTGGTATAGTGATCCAGTGGTAGTAATTAAGCGGGGGTGTTTGACCCATAGTGCGCCGCACGGTACTTGCAACATAAGAAGCGTCCGTAGTCAGTTCGGACTAGCGGGAGTGAGTATACTCCGATCAATTACTGTTTTCAACACTGCCAGCCAGGTTGGAGTTAGTAGACTCTCTGTGTTAATCTGTTAGGGTGATATTGTGTGGTAGCCCTTGTACTTATTTATTTACTAGTGATAGCACTGAATCGATTGATGGTTGCCGTGTTATTATTGTGCCTTATCCTTGCACTATTGTTCAGCCGAGGGGGTCGGTGGCACAGTGGTTGCCCTTATTCCTAAAATAAACCTGAGTTATTCTATCAGTCAGCGTCCCTTTTCATTGAAGAGCCATCTCCTGCACACCGGAGGACGGGACAACCAGACGAACCTGAGGTGCCCTGAAGACGCAAGGTAAGAGGAGACCGCTCCCTTCACACCCCGGCCACCACACTACATTGGGGGAAATTTACCAATATGAAAAACCTAGTTTTTCGTATTGGTATTTTCCCTACGACTGCATACGACTGTTTAAGTCGTATGCAAAGTCGTGTTCCGGAGGGGGATTTACAAAGCAGTCATATACGACTGCTTTGTAACCCACCGATGTCGTAGGAATTCGTATTAGCGGCCGTATATATACGGCCGCTAATACAAATTATTTCTAGCAGTCTGCACGGATCAGTCAGATCCGTGCAGGCTGCAATGTGTAAAAAAAAAATAGAAAAATAAATAAATTTAAAAAAAAAACGGCGTGGGGTCCCCCCCACAGCCGAAACCAGCACCAGGCTGACAGAGCCTGGAGCCGGTAACAAATAGGGGTTCCCCTATTTTTAACAACCAGCCCCAGGCTCCTGCTCTGGGGCTGGTTCCCAAAATACGGGGGACAAAATGACTAGGGGTCCCCCGTATTTTAAGAACCAGCCCCAGGCAAAACCAGCCAGCAGGGTAATGCCACAGCCGGGGGGAGACTTTTTATACAAGTCCCCCCGGCCAAAGCATTCATCCCTACCGACCAGTCAGCCTGGCCAGGGGCCCTGGGGGAGTGGGGACCCCCCCAATAAAGGGGTCCCCCCCCTCCAGGACTTACCTGACTAGGCTGAAGCCTGGTGCTGTCCTCGATGCCCCTGGGCGGTGGGCATCGAGCTGATGGTATGGTGTAAAAAATAGAATAAAAACCATTGTCTTTTACTGGTGAACTATGAGTCCCAGCAAGCCTCCCCCGCAAGCTGGGACTTGGAGAACCACAAGTCCCAGCCTGCGGGGCATTAAAGGGCCCGCTGGGTCTTGTAGTGCCACAGTAAAAGAAAGAGTTAAATAAACACACTGACACACGTGAAAAATAAAAGTTTAATACATACATAACACATACATACTGATACTTACCTTTCTTGATCCCGTAGGTAGCCCTGGTCCTGATGTCCTGTGTCGTCCATGTCGGCTGTCTGCGTCGTCCTCCAGGTCCATGTCGACGGTCCGTGTCGTCCTCCAGGTCCATGGCGGTGTCCGGGTCCGAAGAAATCCATGTTGGAGCTGTGGAAGGAAATCCTACTCACCTGGTCCTGCGCTGAAGAAGTCTTCTCTTGATCCGACGTAGTCCAGGTAATCTTCATGCTGTCGCCGGTCCCCGCTGTCTGCGCTGTCTCTGCATCGCGCTGAGGAGAGATGCTGAGATGTTTCATATTCGGCGCCTCTCCTCAGACTGAATTCTATTGGCCGCCTAGCAGGCCAATCAGGAGCCGAGAAAGTCGGCTCCTGATTGGCCTGCTAGGCGGCCAATAGAATTCAGTCTGAGGAGAGGCGCCGAATATGAAACTTCAGCATCTCTCCTCAGCGCGATGCAGAGACAGCGCAGACAGCGGGGACCGGCGACAGCATGAAGATTACCTGGACTACGTCGGATCAAGAGAAGACTTCTTCAGCGCAGGACCAGGTGAGTAGGATTTCCTTCCACAGCTCCAACATGGATTTCTTCGGACCCGGACACCGCCATGGACCTGGAGGACGACACGGACCGTCGACATGGACCTGGAGGACGACGCAGACAGCCGACATGGACGACACAGGACCAGGGCTACCTACGGGATCAAGAAAGGTAAGTATCAGTATGTATGTGTTATGTATGTATTAAACTTTTATTTTTCACGTGTGTCAGTGTGTTTATTTAACTCTTTCTTTTACTGTGGCACTACAAGACCCAGCGGGCCCTTTAATGCCCCGCAGGCTGGGACTTGTGGTTCTCCAAGTCCCAGCTTGCGGGGGAGGCTTGCTGGGACTCATAGTTCACCAGTAAAAGACAATGGTTTTTATTCTATTTTTTACACCATACCATCAGCTCGATGCCCACCGCCCAGGGGCATCGAGGACAGCACCAGGCTTCAGCCTGGTCAGGTGAGTCCTGGAGGGGGGGGACCCCTTTATTGGGGGGGTCCCCACTCCCCCAGGGCCCCTGGCCAGGCTGACTGGTCGGTAGGGATGAATGCTTTGGCCGGGGGGACTTGTATAAAAAGTCTCCCCCCGGCTGTGGCATTACCCTGCTGGCTGGTTTTGCCTGGGGCTGGTTCTTAAAATACGGGGGACCCCTAGTCATTTTGTCCCCCGTATTTTGGGAACCAGCCCCAGAGCAGGAGCCTGAGGCTGGTTGTTAAAAATCGGGGAACCCCTATTTGTCAGGTTCCCTGATTTTTAATTACCGGCTCCAGGCTCTGTCAGCCTGGTGCTGGTTTCGGCTGTGGGGGGGACCCCACGCCGGTTTTTTTTTTAATTTATTTATTTTTCTATTTTTTTACACCGAAGCCTGCACGGATCTGACTGATCCGTGCAGGCTAAAACGCAAATACGACATGAAAATGGTGTTCTATTTTCCTGTCGTATTTGCATGCCTGTTTTACACCACTAAGCAGCCGTATTATCAGTACGGCTGCTTAGTAAATCAGAAACCACCATTCTTTTGAATGGTGATTTCTGTCGTATTCTATCGATGGTGTAGACATTCATATTTGTAAATACAAATACGAATGTTCCATCTTTAGGACTACGAATTGTTGTATTTTTGGGATTGTAAATCCCGAAAATACAAATTCGTAAAAAAAAGGTGTATTTCTGCCTACGAATACACCTTTTTTCTTTTTTGAATTATATTTTTATTACAATAAAGACATGAAGGTTCACATACGGTACAGTAGTTTTGGCAGTAGAACATAAAACAAAGAGAGCAGAGAGTGGAGTGCAACGATACATTGTGAAGAAGGCACATCTTGGTCATAGCTAAGTAACACATCTACTGAGCATATCTTTTGGCATAAAGTATCGAACAGAAAATTGAGTTGGCGCGGGTCGTTGGGCTTGTGTCATATATACATAAGGCATGGTTGTGCAAAAGGTTAGGCATGGAGTATGGTAAAGTCTGGGTGGTGAGTACATCCACCATATGCAGTAACCTAAAACACATAACCATCAAGCATAAAAGGTCGGTCACTAATCAGTATGCTAAAAGGGGGGAAGTCCCCTCTCTAGAGTGGTCAGGTTGTACCAGGTGGTAAGCCGAACTGCCTGCCTAACACGATCTTTTTCGTGAATGGGGAGGGAGTGTACATATGGGAGCCAGGTACCAAAGAATTTTGATGCTCTAGATTCTGTGTCAAGTAAACATTCGGTCCAGTCCATTTGGAACAGGTGTTTTAGTCTCGAGAGCATGAGTTGCAAGGGGATGGTGTTGGGGTGGATCCACTGGGAGAGGATAGTCTTTTTGGAGGCAGCTGCAATTTTGGCTAGGAGACATTTATTGCCCCGGGTGAGGGGGGTATGTGTGTCTTGTGGGTGCATGTTCCAGAATGCCCAGGAAGGTGTCATGGTGAAGGGTAGCTTTAGAACATTATTGATGTATCCCTGAACCTCTGACCAATGGGATTGTATTATATCACATGACCATAAACAATGGTAGAGGTCCGCCTCTGGGGATCGGCATTTAAAGCAATTGGAATTGTCCGCTAGGCCCATCAAGAATCTATGTTTGGGCGTGTAGTAGGCCCTGTGTAAGATTTTAAAATGCATTTCAGCATAAGATGACGACACAAGCAATTTATTTAAAGACAGTGTAGCTTTGATGATGGAGAGGATTGGTATCTCTGGGAAGACTAAATTCCAGTGTGTCAACCCTTTTTTAACTTTAGTTAGGTCTAAGGTGGTACGTATGTGGCTGTAGAGGGTAGAGGAAGGTATCTGTTCTCCCTTACGATAAACGATCATAAGATCAAAAGCCCGATTTGAACCTTCCTTGTACAATTTCGGGACATTCTTAGAGACATAGCTCCTGGCCTGGAAGTACGCAAATAAGGGGATCTGCAACTGAGGATAGCGGTCTTTCAGCTGGGAGAAGGTGAGGGGCGTGGTATAGTCTGTGTCCAGAAATTGGGATAAAGCACGTAGCCCCTGGAGATGCCAAGTAAAGAAGATAGGGTCAGGGTTCCCCCCTTGGAAATCGCTATTATGGATCAGTGGCGTGTGTAAAGATATATTAGTTGGTAGGTGCATTCGTCGGCGTGTAGTGCGCCAGGCCAGATAAGGAGTATAAATCAACGGATTCTCTTTAATATGGGCTGGTACCAGCAAGGGTGGGAGGTAGAGGAGTGCGTCTAATGTACAGTCTTGAAGAAAGGACTGATCTAAAGATCTGTATGTGTAATTATTTGTACCACTCACCCAGTCTAGGGCATAGCGCAGGTTAGCTGCTAGGGCATAATCTGGGATGCAGGGCAAGTTGATACCCCCATTGAATGGAGTTTGTTGGAGTTTCAATTGGGAAACACGGGGTCGTTTACCTGCCCAAATAAATTTGGTGAGGGCTCTGTTGATGCTTGAGACATCTTGGTTCTTTAGCAGAAAGGGAAGCATCTGAATCACATACAAAAGTCTAGGAAATGAGACCATCTTAAATAGGCTGCAGCGTCCCAGATACGATAGCGGGAGATGTTTCCATCTGTGAAAGTCCTCAAACATTTGAGAAATGGAGTATGTGTAGTTTAGTTTATATGTGTCTGATATGTTGTTCGAGAAACGCAGGCCAAGATAAGTTAAGTGTTCAGTGTTCCAACGAAAGGGGAAGGCATCTCCCCAACCCAGGCGGGCCTCAGGGTAAATGGCCATCGCCTCAGTCTTCTGGTAGTTTACCAAAAAGCCAGAGATCTCGCGAAAGGTGTCTAGTGTTAGTTGCAGTTTAGGGAGAGCCGCCCTGGGATTGCTGATGTACAGCAGGAGATCATCAGCGAAGGCGGTTACCTTCACCTCCGAACCACCCAGATTTAGGCCACGCCAAGAGGTCTCTCTGCAAAAAGTGCGTATCAAGGGATCAAGCGCTATGTTAAATAACAGAGGAGAAGTGGGCAGCCTTGACGTGTTCCCCTGGCCAACCTGAATGAGGGTGAGTTCAAGCCATTAATTGTTATACATGCTGCGGGAGAGGCGTATAGCATTTTGAAAATGTTTATAAAATTCTCCCCAAAACGTTGTAGCTCAAATATTCTTAGGAGGTGACACCAGGAGACGCGATCGAACGCCTTGTCAGCATCACAGCTGACTATAATCGCCTCTTTATTTTTCAGATGTCTATATTGTATTAATGCCGCTGCCAAGGTACGAATGTTGTGCACTGAGGTGCGACCTTTCACAAAGCCATTTTGGGCCGGATGTAGGGTCCTGTGTAAGATCGGTTGAAGCCTGCTGGCCAATAGCGCTGTGAAGATTTTTAAATCCTGGTTTAGGAGTGATATAGGGCGATATGATTGTACAAGGCTGGGGTCTTTTCCCTGTTTCGGGAACACGACTATACGCGCAGCTGTAAAGTCAGTGGGTGGTGGGCGTCCCTGCAATATAGAGTTATACAAGAGAAGAAGGTGGGGGACCAGGCTATCTCTCATTATCTGATAGTATTCCGCGCTGAAGCCGTCGGGCCCAGGGGACTTACCTTTTTTTAGGAATTTAATGATAGCTACCAGCTCGGGTTCTGATACAGGGGCACCAAGGGATTCACTCTCTTCTGTCATCAGAGTGGGCAGTTGGGCCTGTTGCAAAAAGTTCAGGCCCTCTAAGGGTTTGTCAGTGGGGGCTTCATATAGACTTTTATAGTAATCTTGAAATGCTACCGAAATTTCCCTAGAGTCAGTGGCCAAGGAGCCACTAGGGGTGGCTATCTGAAGTATATGTAGGGGGGTGGATTGTGAGCGAACCAAATTGGCCAGCAGTCTCCCCGTCTTGTTGGAGCTGCGAAAAAATTTGTTACGTGAAATGTCATAAGAGAATTGAGCTCTCTCCGTGCACAAGGAGTCGTACGCCCTCTTGGCTTCCATATACGCCGTTCTGATTGCATCAGATTTTTTGAGGAGTAAGTCATTGTAAGCTTTAGATAAGCGATTACTATGGTCAGCGATGGCAACATTTAATTTTTTTCGTCTCCTGGCTACATATTCCATCACCTGGCCCCTAACAACCGGCTTGGATGCCGCCCAGAAGAGGTGAATATCGTCTAAATGCTGGACATTATCTGAGGCGTAAGTGGAGAAGGCTTGCTTTAAGTGTAATTTAAAGTCAGATGAGTTAGCCAAATAGGAGGGAAATCTCCAATTATATGAGGTGGTAAGGGGATGTTTTAGGGTTAGTGTAAACCAAATCCATGCATGATCTGACAGGTCTATCGGACCTATACCTGTCTCCAGCACACATTGGTATAGGGAGTTGGCAATCAGCCAAAAATCAATACGTGACGATGTGTCGTGGGGATGGGAATAAAAGGTGTATTCTCGGGAGGTAGGGTATTGGCATCTCCAGGGATCGCATGTGCCCAATGAGTCGAGTAGCAAGGAGAGGGGGGAGGAGGCAGCGCTCGTATTGGCCCTAACTTGTCGTCCAGATCTGTCCAGCCCTTCCGATAGGACATTATTAAAATCACCACCTATTATTAATTCTCCTTCCCGCCAAGATAGTAATTTGGTGTATAAAGAGGTGAAAAAGGGGGCGTTAGGGCTTGGGGGGGCATAAATTGCCGCTAATGTATAGGGGGAGCCACATAGTTCTAACTTAATGAATAGGAAGTGGCCCTCTGGATCCGACCATGTATCCCTGATAGTATAGGGTAGATGTTTTCTGAATAGAATTAAGACACCCCTGCGTTTGGCACAGAATGAGGCGGCCCGGAACTCACCAATCCAAGAGTCTCTGAGCACATTGGGGTCTTTAGCGTCCCAGTGCGTCTCTTGCAAAAAGGCCACATCTGGACGTATGCGTTTCAGATGTTTAACGACCTTACGTCATTTGACCGGTGAGTTCAGCCCCTCCACATTCCACGATACAAACTTCAAAGTGGTCTGTGTTCTAGCTAGACAATGAGATGCAGTGTGTGCCATTAACCTATGCCTGCCCTAGGCTTGCAGAATTTGATTAAAAAGACAAGATGGAGTCCCCAGCCCGTCCCAGCGAGCAGGCTATGGGGGAGTAGGGGTGACTCACTGCACCAATCCGCATCATATAGCACATAACTTGTACCGTAGAACCTAAACAATGTGATCATGAAAACTACTAACATTTTAACTTTTTTAAAGACCCAGATGAGTAATTGTGATGAACAACACAAAATATAGTTGGCAAATGAATACCTGAGGGGGGAAAAGGGAAGTATGGCTTGGGCAACAAAGATGAGAGTGATATGTAACGTGGAGATCCCATTCAAGTAAAATCTCCAAGCCACATCCATCGGGGTCCGAGTATTACACATAGCCCTTCCAGTTTGATAGTTGGTGTATTGGCCTAGGACACAAACAAGTCCGGGCCAAACACCAAGAGTAATAGGAACAAGCATGAAACATATCAAACCGTTATTAAAGAAATAATACCAGAAGTAGAACTTCGATCTGATAGGTGTGAACTTATCATCAGTGAAGGATGAAATAGTTACCGGTGCGTATTAATTCAGTCAGCATCGTCCATATTTGAAGAGGCCTGCAAAGCCAGGGAGTCGACGAAGTTTCTTGCGGACTGTGGAGTATCTAAGAAGTAAGGCTTGCCATCATGGATAACCCGGAGCCTGGCCGGGTATAACAAGGCAAACCGGTAGTTCATCTCGAACAGCTGCTTGCAAATTGGGGAGAATTCTCTCCGCTTCATTGCGACTAGGTAGGAGAAGTCCTGAAAAAGTAGAAGTTTAGCTCCTTCGTAGTGCAGGCTTGAGCATTTCCTATAGGCGTCCATTAGGGCAACTTTGTCTGCATAGTTCAGGATGCGAAGGATGACCGGCCTAGGCCTATCCCTGGATTGTTGTCGGTCTGGGCCAATCCGATGTACCCTCTCCACCCTAATCTCACCAGTCGGCGGGACACAGCCTAGAGTACGTGGCAACCACTCGGAGACAAGAGGCATGAGGGCCACGTTCTTGACACTCTCTGGAATGCCTATGATCCTGATGTTATTCCTCCTGTTCCGATTTTCCAAATCTTCCAGCTTATCGTGAATGGAAGACAGTAGTTTTTCCTGCGAAGAGACAGTGGCTTTGGTGGCGGTCAGTTCGTCCTCCAGATCAGATATTCTCTGTTCTGCCTCTGTTAAACGTTGATCGTGTTGTACAATTTGTGCAAGGGCGGAATCTATTGACTCTTTAAGTGGTGTCAATTTTTTGTCTAGGAGGGAGGCCAATATGGATGTGATTTCGTTGGTTGAGACCAGGTCCCTAGGGGGTGAGGGTGGAGGAACAGGGCCATCTGCCGTTTTGGACGGTCCCTCACCAGGGGGGCTGGACCCGGGGGAGGACCCAGGAGTGGCATCCCTCCCCCGGCCCTTCCCCTGCTGCAGGTTTCTTGAGCCCCTCTGGGGTTTAGCGACGTATTTATCCATGCCGGGCATGGGGTGACCCAACGGTCTAAGAGGGCAACAGTCGGGTAGTCCAATTCACGCAAGAAGTGGGTAGGAGGGTGAAGATTGATCCTGCTGTGAGTCCACAGCCCCAAGCCGACGGGTCCGTGTCCAGCAGCGGACCCCAGCGTCCGGGGTAGAACAGCAGAGCAGTTTCAGGTGAGCGGGACCAATGGTTGACAAAAGTGTGGGAGGTAGAAGTCGAGGCGATCGTGAAGTCCCCTCCTCAGTAGTGTAGCAGATTTTTTTTTTTTTTTTTTAGGTAGTGGCGTTGCTCGCAACCCGTGTTGCGGCTCTGTCCAGCTATAGCCCGCTCTACAATCTCTCCAGCACAGTACAAAGAGCAGGGGGTGGCAGGAGTCGAGAGACCCACACAGGAAGAGTTGGGCTGTCAGATGCAGGGCTACTGGGAATGGTGACAATCAGCCAGGCAAGACTAGCAGCTGAAGTGCTTTTCTGAGGGCAGGGCAGTCAGGTGAATGGGCAATTGCCAAAAGACAGGAGGGGGTGTCTCAGGTCAAAGGGTGGTGTATAGGGATGTTCTGGGGAAATGTATAATCACAGGGGCCCCAAAGGGCGCTTCCCCTCCAGGCACCAGCCCTGCACTATAGCCCCACGCTGCACACAGCAGGGAGGTCCCTGTCTTGGAGGCTCACCCCACAGTGATACAGGTTGGCGTCTAGGTGTTCAGAGGGGGTCTAGCCCAGAAGGGGGCGAGTTGGAAGGTGCCCCAATATGTCCTGAATTCCAGGTATAAGGCAGGTGAGATGTGGTGGAGGGATCTCCCCCGGGACCCGCCGCCCGCCCAGGCCGCCGGCTCTGTGCTGGTTCGCCGGCAGGTACAGGGTGTCCGGCGGTCGGCGTGAAGAGAGGGAGCCGGGGGAGGCTGTGTGGTGGGCAGTCCGCACTCACCCCGGTCTCCGTGCTGGTGTCCGCGGCTCCCGGAGCGTCGACGCGCGGCCGCGGGATCCGGAAATCCAGGCCGCGGCTTCTGCACACGGAGCAGGCCGCGGTCTGCAGACGTCTTCGCCGGCAGTTCTCCCCCTCCGCCGCCGGGAGTCCTCGTCTAGGATGGGTGTCGGGACGGTTGGGGATGGCAGGGTGCTGGAACAGTCTCCCAGGTCTGGCCCAAAGATGACTTTAAGGTGCCAGGACCGGGAGCTCAGCATAAACGGTCTTCCCTGCTCGGAGTCTAGGCCACGCCCCCACACCTTTTTTCTACGAATCCATTTTGGTAAATGTCCCCCATTATGTTTGTTTCTTCTCTTTCTTAACATACTGAGTGCCTTGTGGGAGAGGATTTTATTCAAACTGCTGTTTATGGGCTGCACATTAATAGTTTATTACTTACCATAAAAAAAAAATACATAATCACAGAGGAATAAGATAATTATCAGCTAATTAAACACACCAGCCCTTCTTGCATTAGATGTTATAACCAAAAAATATAATCTCAACAAAGTGCAATGGTAACAAAGGCACTAAACACACTACTAATACCATAGATAAATATTTGTTTTATGGGCCACACCCAGGGGCGGATTGGCCCTGCCGGGAAACCGGGTAATTTCCCAGTGGGCTGGCTCATTTAAGCTAGTGTTGCAGCCGCTCACTCTCCTTTGCTGGGCATGCGCAGACAAAAGTATCTCCTCCCGCAGTACTTTGTTTGGTGTGGCAGTAGCGCTGCGCAGTCATAGGCATGCGCACAATTGAAGCATCGCCACCTCCTAAAGCCAGTCGCAGCCTGTGTGTGTGCTCAGTGTTGCTGCAGCTGCTGCGCCTGTCACACTTTCTGAATGACAGGCTGCAGCGGCAGGGGAGGGCAGCGTGATCTCTTTGTGTCCTCCCTGCTGCACTGTCATTACTGGAGGATAGACTCGTCTGGCAGCAGCAGCAGCATGACCCTCCCCTCTCCCCTCCCATCAGTGGGAGGGAACCAATGCTCCTTCCCCTGTCACTCCTTTGCAAGTTATTTTCAGATATGGTAAAAGGGAAGTCACATGATGGCTGCACAGCACACTGGAGGAGCCTGACAGAAGTGACAAGTGGAGCGGCAGCAATTGCAGCCAGTCAAGTCTCTGGTAAATACTACTGAGGAAGGAAGGGGAAGAGTGTCACGGAGTAATGTGGGTCGAGGGGGGAAATGTCAAAGAGTAATGTGGGGGAGGGGAAGTGTCACAGAGTAATGTGGGGAAGAAGGGAAGTGTCACAGAGTAAGGTGGGGGAGGTGGGAGTGTCACAGAGTAATGTGGGGGAGGGGGAAAGTGTCACAGAGTAATGTGGGGGAGTGTCACAGAGTAATGTTTGATGGGAGGGGGGGTGGTATATTATGTTCTGGGAGGGTGGCATATTAACATACCTCCCAACTTTTGAAGTTGGGAGGTTGGGACGTTCCCGAAAAGGGGGCGTGGCCTCGAGAAAAGGGGGTGACGCGAAATCCGGTCACGCCCACGTTTTCGCCGCTCGTCGTCGCTGAATAGACGCTGTGCGCATGCGCACAGCGTCTATTCTCGGCAAGCTGGGGGGGCTCCCAACTGTCCCCCCCACCGCGGGACAATGGCGGCCCCGGGCGGGACGCGGGAACGTCCCCGAATATCGGGACTTTCCCGCGGTAATCGGGACAGTTGGGAGGTATGTATTAACAGTGTGTCCTGCATACTGGGTTTCCTTTTTGAAAACCCAGTTGAGGGAGGAGAAAGAAAAGAGAAAAGGATTTTTCCAGCGCTCCACTGTCATCTGTTTATGGCTGCTGCACCTCTCCTGCATGATGACAAAAGTAGCAGCTGTAGTGTGTGGGGAGTGGGGGTGCAGGATCTCGGCAATAGTGTAGTGTGTGCAGTTATGCTTTAAAAGCAAAACTGTGACTGCTTTTTCTCCTATGCTGAGGGCTGCCCAGCACAGAGGAAGGTATGCAAGATCCCGCCCTGCAGAAATGTGATAACATCTTAAAAATGCAATTGCATCTCTAAAGGCCCCCATACACTATACGATTTTGGGACGATTTCATCCGATTTCGGCACTTTGGGCCGATAACCGGATGAAATCGCCCCAAAATCGCAGGTGTGTGATATATGATCCGAGCGCATCGGACCGGATCAGGGAGGTCGGACGGTCAGCACATAAGATCATCCGACCTCCCTGTATGCTATGCATATGCCTGCCCACCTGTCAGGCATATGCATGCAGACACCGGGGGGCGGGGGAGCACGGCGGGCAGACACACTGACCTGGCCGGCATGCTGTGATAACAAATAGCAGCGGCAGTAGTGGGGGCGGGTGGCGGCTCACAAATGAGTTCCCGGCGGGTGCCGGGTGTGGCGAGTGATGCTGACCTGGCCGGCATGCTGTGATCACAAATAGCAGCGCTGCCGCTGCGGGACGGGACGCACAGTGGCGGCTATTAGATTTTTAAAATACCTGTCAAATGACCGGCCGTTCTGTGATTGGCTGAGAGCTCTCTCAGCCAATCACAGAACGGCCGGTCATTTGACAGGTATTTTCAAAATACCTGTCAAATGACCGGCCGTTCTGTGATTGGCTGAGAGCTCTCTCAGCCAATCACAGAACGGCAGGTCATTTGACAGGTATTTTGAAAATCTAATAGCCGCCACTGTGCGTCCTGTCCCGCAGCGGCAGCGCTGCTATTTGTGATCACAGCATGCCGGCCAGGCACTACTGCCGCCGCCCGCCCCCACTACTGCCGCTGCCCGCCCCCACTACTGCCGCTGCCCGCCCCACTGCTCCGCACCGCCCTGCAGCTCCCCATTAGTTTTACATGTGATAAATCGCAAGCGATTTATCACATGTAAAAACTGGCTCATCAAGTGCCAAATTGTATGTGAGCCTCCCGGGGAGCTGCCGGGCGGCTCACAGGAGAATTGGGTCCGACTTGTCCTAAGGACAAGTCGGCCTAATGTATGGGGGCCTTTAGGTAATCCCCTGCCTGAAGAGCCTGGCTGCGAAGGCATGTGCAGGGATCGCATTTTCTGGATCGCTGCGGTTGCGTGTGATGTCAGGGAGGCATCCGACAACGGTACTGACATGCTTGCATTCCTGTTGCTGTCACACCCTGCCAAACAAAATACAATCACATCCTTCTGACCTAATAGGGATTATCACACTTCAGCAATGTTAAAATGAATCAGTGTAGTGTGCTACTGTGCGTGGACGTCTGCCTGTGGATCGTGCTGCCTACTAGTAAACCTACTATATTGTGAGGGGAGGTAGAGAGATTCGGCGCAGCAGATGAATTCCTCTCCTGGGGGTGGGGAGAGATACACAGTATCCCACCACCGTGGGACACTGCTGACCCTGTGCGGGATGCGGGAACGTCTGTTACAGTCTCCTGCAATCCTGCAGAGGGACAGGGGCTCTGAAAGGATTGTGCTGACCGCATTGCACCACCGGTAGTGTGGTCTGTAGCCCATGGACTACTGCCATCTCAGAATGGTGGTAGCCCAGGGACCCACTGTGATGCTGCCCAATGTTGATACAGTGTGTGGTATATTATGTAATGGGCATTATGGTGTGTGGCATAATGTGTGATAGACAATTCAGTGTGTGGCATTACCGCGTGTTGCATAATGTGATGGTGGGTATTGAGGGGTCAGTAATGTAGTAGTGGGTATAGAGGGGTCAGTAATGTAGTGGTGGGTATAGGTTGGTCAGTAATGTAGTAGCGGTGGGTATAGAGGGGTCAATAATGTAGTGGTGGGTATATAAACCACCCCTACAGGTTTTTTTTTTAATGACACCAATTTTTGTAAGCTAGAGAGCCCAGAGCAGCACACCAGTGAAGAAACTACACAGAGATGTGTGTGTGAAAATGATGATGAAATGTAATTAAAATATTAAAAAGATAGTGTCAGTGGAAAAAAATAGTGCATGCTAAGTGTTAATAGAATGTAAAGATGTGCCACACTAGAGCCATCCAGCCCAACCAATCCAGGAGCAGACAGGTCTTCGGTCTCACTTCCTCTATATTTCACAGCCCTGCTATTGCGCATGATGTCCAGAAATGGCAGAACCCCTGCTTTTGTGCTTACTATAAAGTACTGAAGACATCATGTAGTATACATATAACACAAGCCTGCCAACATTAAGAAGGTACGAGGAGGGACGCTGTTGCGTGCTGAAGGTGCACCCAAACATTTTGGAGGCATGGCCTAGTGAGGAGGGGGTATGGTCTGTACTCACGATGCTCCCCCAAGGCCACGCCCCATTTTGAAAGCTGTGGGGGCACGAATAGACGCTCTCACACATGCACAATGTGTCTATTCACGGGTGACGGGGGAACTCTTAACTGCCCCTCCCCGCCGCGGGACACTGCCGACCCCATGCGGGAACGTCCCCAAAAACATGACATTCCCACGGAAAGTGGGACAGTTGGGAGGTATGCATAACAGCATAGAGCATGTGTCAATGCTGCTCTAAAGTCAAAGTCAGAGATTCAATATTAAACAAAGTTAATACACGCCATTTGCAATTTATATTCCCAGTGGTGTTACTCACTGTAATTTTTCTTTTTACATTTGCGCTTTAGTAGTACCAACACTTTTATTTGCGTCCTTGTAGAATGAATGCTATTTACATACCCAGTTACATTTCAGAGGCACACAGAACCCTGGAGTCAGCCCCTGCTCCTGATAATAAGCCTAATAATATGGTTCTATTTGCAATTCTTCAGGCTACAGAATAATTGGATACAAAACTCCAGCAAGGGCTGAAATCTCTCTCTCCCTCTTTATCTCACCACTAATTAGGAAGCTCGTTAGTATCACAGCCTTTCTCCTGCAGCCCAGCAGATCTTATCTCCTATGGGAGACTGAGCAATGTCTTTCAAGTTTCTCCTAGGCGGAGATGGAGAATGCAGATCGCAGCAGGATATGCTGGAGAAAATCTCTGCTCAAGAAGTATTTTTTGTTTCCGCCTTTTGAGGTGAGACCACACTGCTGCTGCAGCCACATGTCTTATTTTCAAAGAATAAATGCTGGTCATGCGCTGGTCATGTTCCCATCCTTTCCTGACTTCATTTTGAAATCCACCCCCAGGGCTAAAGAGGATTATAAAGAAAAGCCATGTTTATTGATTCAGTAACACCTTGGATAACAATGACTAGGTTAAGAGCATAATTGTTTTCAGACTACAAGGTATAATAGTTTTCTTTAAGTATATATCATTGTAGCCAATACACATTGGCCCTCATTCCGATTCATTAGCACCCCCCCCCCCCCCTACAGGGAAGCAATGTTTAGCAACTGCGCATGTGCATAAACTTTTATGCACATGTGCAGCCGCTTTGTGCAAGCAGGCGTGGCAAATTGCTTATCAGCCAGCCCGTTCCCACCTAGCAGTGTGGGCGGTGGCGCGGGGTGGTGGCGAGGGGTAGCGCCCATGAGAATGCCCAGCATTTCATGGGCGTCCCCATGAATACGCTGGGCGTTCCCATGCTAATGTGGTGGCGCAGGTGGGGGGGAGGGCAGCTGACGTCACTTTCCGTACAAGGGCACTGCAGATCTAAGGTCAGCAGAGGCTGAGTGAGATCCGCGAGCGCTTGCAAAATCATTCGATGGTCGGCGGGGAAATCGGGCAGTCGTTTGGGCGGCATTTAGATGACCCGCAAAGCTGGCTCTCCAGTAACGTGGGCGTCTACTGTTTATTTCTGTACCCTGGGCCCAACCACCCACTTTGCAAATGCAATGGGTGTCTAATGCCAAGATTCTTGCTGAATTGCATCAACGTAGCCATGCACTCTGATGTATAACTCTGGTAATCTTAGCATTCTATAAATGGGGGTGTGGCCACATGATCACAGCCACCAGTACCATGCCCATGCTGGAGGGGCTTGGGTTGGGCTGCCTGTTGCTGGGAGCAGGGGCAGTGGGGAAAGAGAGGACAGGCTGCCACCACAGCACACCCTCTCTCTTCCCAGCTCAGCATCCACTCCTTACTGCCGTGTGTCTGTCCCCTTTCTCTCATTTTTTTTTTTCATGGGGACACCTCCCAGAGGCCACGCTTCGTGTCCACACCACAGCACAGAACAGCCAGGAAGTCGACAGCTATGCTTGAAGGGCCTGATTCAGAGGTGACACTGTTGTGACAGCTCCAACTAGTGCAGGGGGGAACTGCTTAGCACATGTAAACATACATGTTATTATGTACAGTATTTAATATGTGTTTGCTGGATCCTCCAGGAAACATACACCCCTAAACCCTCCTCCTGTAAACCTACCCAGTGGGATAATCTTTGCAACTTTAGAAGGAGTTTACAAAGCCTTATGCTGAGTCGCAGGGGAACTAGCCAGCTCATATATTACATACATGACAACCTGCATGTTTATATGTGCTAAGCGGTTCCCCCTGCACTATATAGTGGGCGCTATTGCTGCTGCCACTGGTTGTATTTTTAATGTATCGCTACTTTGCCTTCATCCTAATGTCTCAGACAAGGGTCTTCCTAATGAGATGCCCACACTCTGTGGTGCTAATTTACTGTTGTGCATATAATGATGCATCTTTTGTCACACACTACGGCGGTTCTGGTGGTTTCTTCCAAGTGCAGTCACACTAAAATGTTGGCTCCTTTTCAGTGACAGGAATTGAGTGTTGCACTGTAACATTATGTAGGGGTAGGGTAGAAACTCACCCAGCACCCAGACAGTCTCTGGAGTACAGACTTTGGGATCCCCATAATGGAGAAAATGTCCCTTTACCAGAAAGAAAGAGTAGCCCCCACTTGCAAAATTGGCAATGCATCGCAAATAGCGATATATTCGCAGATCCATTTGCAAAATCCGAACCATTGAAGATTTTTTCCATCTGAGCCAGCCTAGTGCTCTCTCAGCCAATAGCTGCTTTTATCATTCACTTGGAGGGACCCAAATTCTTTTTTCTTTAATTTTAACACTTTCTTAACTTTTCCAGACAGAAGCATGTTTGGACATTTCTGATCTGTGGATGCTTCTGTCAATCTCACCAAGCTGGTTTGTTTTTTGATTTTTGGTTATGTCTTAGGACATATTCAATGCCGCCGGCAAGGGGGTGTCTGCGGCAGGGTTGTCTTGTTTTTGGCAAGGACCGCCGAAAACAAGCCACCCCCCGCCATTTAACTCTCCTTGTCTAACATTGCTGGGGACTCCTTGCTGTCAGAGGATGGTGAGGATTCTCCTGAATGACAAGGATCGCCACTAATACAGTGAGTCCACTGCATTTAGCCAGGAGCATCGCCATTTTGGCGACCGCACACGCCATTTCCACCAGCACGGTGGAAATGGCAAGTGCAGGGGGGTCAGTTGAATACTGACTCGCGAGCTGTGATGGCAAGCTATCGGCACTGCTCCCCGTCACAGCTCGCCAAAGTACCCCTTAGTTGCAAGCTTACAATCCGCACCCTTGCCCTTACTCAGATCTGATCGCAGTGCAATTTGTTCTCAAAATGGGCAAAACCATGTGCTCTGCAGGTGGGGAAGATGTAACATGTGCAGAGAGAGTTAAATTTGGGTGGGGTGTGTTGAAACTGAAATCTAAATTGCAGTGTAAAAATAATGCAGCCAGTATTATACCCTGCACAGAAACAAAAAAACTCACACAAATCTAACTCTCTGTGCACATGTTGCCTGCAGTGCACATGATTTTGACCATTTTTAGAACAAATTTGTACTGCGATCAGATCTGAATAAGGACCCCTATTACATTGCATGAGTTCTGTGTGTACAATCTGGATACAAGTTTTCATGTTTCCGCATCCTATTACACTGGTTGAGTTATCAAAATATGTGATTTGAGGCCTGAGATGGGACTAGGAGTAAAGCAAGTAACTGTGGGCCTGATTCAGACCCAGATACAATGTTAATTGAAGAGCTGTTTGGAAATAACCAGTGTAGGGTGGGCGCTGGATTCTTGTTAACCCGATAAGGTAACTGTCCAATGGCTCATATATGTTTATGAGGAAAAAACAAAACAAAAAAGACAGCAATCAGTATATGGTCTGTATATATGTTTGTTTTACACAAGAGAGTGAAGGGACCAGTTTAACAGAAAAAGGTTCCCAAGAGGATATCGTACCCTCACTCACACGGAATAGTGCGTGTACATCCACATCAAGGTATCTTTGGACTTGAGAAAACACCTCAGTGAAAGGGGAGTGATTGTAAATGAGTCCGTACCGTACTCACATGTACAGACACATGGTACTCCTATAGAGGTATCTTTAGGTCCCAGTATGATCAGTGGGAATTCGGCAGGTACCTCCAAGATGTCCCAGTGTAACATGAAAGGAAACAAGGTTCTCTCTCAGTACAAATATTCTTTTATTAATCAGGATAAAACGTAGTTGGATAGTAGGGGTATGAATAAATGGGGTGCATTTAACATGGGAGCCCAGATAATACATAAGTACCGATTTTATTTTGTCTTGAGTGGCTCATGCCCCCAAAAAGGTTGGAGACCACTGATCTATTCCCACTGCCCATCTGGTACCAGCACATCAACAGAAATGAGCAGGGCAGCATTGGTTATCAGCAGGGCCTGGCTAAAAGAAGGCTTGATTGGATCCCAAGGTGTAGGAAAAAGGGGTGGAGTATCTGTCTGCTGGGGCCAAGGAAGCAGATGGGGCTGGTAATGCCAGGGTTGGAAGAAAGACAGCAGCAGGAGACCATGAGAGCATCATACACTCTCTGGTCATTTCAGAGCTGGCCCTAGGCATAGGCATACTAGGCAATTGCCTAGGGCATCGGCCAATCCTAGAGGCGGCAGATTGACTGGCGTTGCAGGGTCTAATCTGTTTCCCTGACACTGTAGCCACAGATGTAACTTCCGCCCGGCCAGCCTATGTCCCACCAAAGACATCCCCCCACCCCCACCGGCGCGCACCCCCATGTGACACGTGGCTCACGCATTGACTCACTGCTACTGACACTGTGGGCATTCATCCCAAGTATCCTAGGGCTCGCTTACATGCCTTGTGGTGAGAAAGGATGGATCAAGGCTGGAGTATCCTTCACAAAGCCCCATGAGGATTCCCAGCTGGACGATTGGGCTGTCTGTCACTTGTGGCTCTGCCCCCTTACCGCATCACCTTGGACGGCTGTTGAATGAGCTGATGCAGGCAGGGAGGAGAGAAAAGGAAGAGCATTTCCGCGCAGTGCCATCCAACAGAAATGGTGAGATCAGCAGCCTCTGGTTATTTGCACTGCGTCCCCCTAGCGCCATCAACTGGCGCCTGCTTATCTAATCTATTTTATTGTTCACAGTAGACAGACAGGAGGGGACATGGAGAGTACACAATCAGGGCTGGCCGGGAGGGTAGCCATGTCCTCGGCACCTGCTTTGTAATGTGAATAAAGAGTGGTACAGTGTGATGTAATGTAAATTAGGAGCGGTACAGTGTGGTATAATGTGTAAATGAAGCAGTATGGTGCAGTGTAATGTGAATAAGGTGTGGTATAATGGGAATAAGGAGTGGTATGGTGTGGTGAAAAGTGAATAAGGAGTGGTGTAATGTGAATAAGGAGTGGTACAGTGTGGCGTAACGTGAATATGGGGTGGTGTAATATGAAAAAGTAGCAATGGCGTGGTGTAATGTGAATAGCAGACACTAATCTGTGACATAATGGGGAGGGGTGCTGAATGACAGCGGAACTAGCGGTGGGATTTAGGGGGCACCAGCCAAAAATTTGCCTAGGGCATCAAATTGGTGAGGTCTAGACGTTCCACAGTCGCAACCTGCATAAAGTACAACAAGGATTCTCATAGATATCTTTGATTTTTTGATTTGCAGACTTGGTGGCACCCCTCCCCACAGATCCCGGCGCCCTAGGCAAATGCCTAAAGCCTAATGGTAGAGCCGGCCCTGCTTATAGGCTTCTTACCCTCTGAGGGGATGCGGCCATTTGGTCTAATGACCTTTTCCCATGTCGATCTAATGGTGTCGACCTAATGACTGTCGACCATCATGCTGTAGACCAAATGATCCCAACCCTCTCTGAGCTGAGGAAAGCATTAATAGGGAATTTATCAGAAAATACTGTCCGTTTTAAATGCTATAAATGTTGAGAATAGATTTTCTGTCTTATCACATACCTGTTACAAATCAGTAACTATAGGTCCTATTAGGGATGCAAACAGACAGAAATAACATGATTAAATTAATTTATGGTAAAATACATCCATATGCTTGGATATATGACTCATTATCCAGTTATAAAGTACTAACATTTACTAAGAGCAAATTCTTCTGCAAATACACACGATGTCCCAATTAATCACACATTCCCTAATTAATGCCACTTTGTTCTGATAAATGGATCCGTATCTCTCTCTACAGAGCAGAAAATTGGCTCAGTTAGTATATGTGACAAGCACAACCAGCCATCATTGTTCTGTCATCTCAGCTGCATCTTTCCAGCTTCTTCTTGTAATCGCTTCAAAAAGGGGAGTGCTTTCCTGTGATTAATCATAATTAAATGGTATGCTTTTGGTTCATCAATATGGTGAATGTTTGAATACTTTATTAATACAGGAAATCTTGTTAATCATCAAATGTTTAATATATACAACTTAAATGTAACAGTTTTTATTACATGAAAGCAAAACAGTATTAAACATCTTGCATTCAAATGGAAAATAGTGTGGATACCCATGTTGACATTCTCACTGATGTTATGTTGACATTGTTGAAATTACAAAAAATATTTTTCATTCTTTCCTTTACCCTAAACCTAACCATACCCATAACACTAAAGGGGCATAAACCCGGGGTAATTTTAGCCTAATTTCTAAGCAATCTGACTACATTGCTTAGAAAAGGAGCACTGATGGCTCCATGTTTGTGCCCTGCAGCAATGGCGGTGTGTGGTCCCGCGCGTCACTATTGTCCGCAGGGAAAGACAGTGCTTGCACTGGCTTTCCTGCTAGATTGCAGGGCGTTGCTTATTATAAATAGGAAAAGCTTTGCTCAGCACACAACATTGCGGTGTGTATCGCAATGTGTGCTAAACGATCATGCTTAAGCCCACCACTCAGCACGAAGCATAGGTCGCCCCTTTACTCTAACTCTTACCCTAGGGGTACATTTACTATAGCTTCTACAAATGAAAAGAAGTAATTTTATCCATAGCAACCAGTTAGTGTCACTGGAGCCAAATCCCAGAATTTGATAGACAGAATCTGAGTGGGGTGGTGTTACCAGAAGACCAGCTTGATCTAACCACATGATAAGCAAACAAATGTATATGGTATTGGTGACAAAGAATCTAGTCTTAAATTTTAACTGATAAATCTAAAAACGCCCATACATCAGCGGGCAAGATCTTCCAATACGCTGACCAGCTTAAACTGCCGATCTGCTTACAGTATGTGCCGAAATTTCTGATTCCACAACATTTATCCATGTTTAATATCACCAATCGAAAATGTATGGGCACCTTAACTGTATGCTTTTATCACATCACCTCCCTTCATAATAGAAGAGCTGGTAGTCTCCAGGTGACAAGGAAAAACAGGTTGTAGTTGGAGGAATGACAGATATAAACATCAGTGCAGGAGAGGCGTCTTGGATGTTTTGTTTAGGAACACTGCAACCAAATGGGCTTAATGAGACTATTGATTTTGCATCTTAACTGATGAAACTAATTATTCTTTCTCTTTTGCTTTCTTATTTATCTCTTCTCAAGAGCACATCACATCCATTTCACTTGTATTCTTCAAAGTTTTGTTCTAGAAAATTATAAATAATATTGTGAAAAATGGGTACTTAAAATAAGCACTCGTTAGGTAGCTTCCAGTGAGTACACAGTGCCCCTTTATTGGCAGCAGACACTAAAGAAAAGCATACCCAGGCTTAAGCCTTAAAACACAAATGAACACAGAAAATTAGTAATTGAAAGTAAAAAGTCCCAACACTACTCATGCTTAGCAGTCAGCTGTAGCCACAATTGGCTATGTTCTCTCTGCATAACCCTTGGCCCCTGGAACATCCGGTCACTTTGCCTACTAACTGGCCTCTAGCAGGCATCAGTTAGTAGGGGACTTGTCCCTCTATCTGCAGTGATTATAGGCTGTGTGCATGTACACATCATCGAGTCATGAGTGACAGAAGGACTTCCAACTGCCCCACCACACACACACGCCAAACACGGCTGCCTGTGTGTGGGATGCTGGATAGTCACAAAATATTGTGACAGTCCTGTGAAATTTGGGACAGTTGGGAGGTATGGGTTTGTACGTAAACTATCAGGTTTTTGTACAAATCTTAATTAGGCCCCCAGTGCTTGGACCACTTAAACCACAGCTGTAACTAGGTGTGCACCAGCATTGCCTTGCCCACATCACATCTCCACTGTGCGGGGAGACACAGGGCAGGAGAGGCACTCTACTCTCTTTGCATCTTGCTGCTCAGGCTGCGCTTCCGTCTTCACAGGAGAGGCGAACTATAGGGACTTAGCTGCCTTTGGTGGGGGTGGAGCTTTGTGGGTCTTGACGGGGGAGGGGGGCAGTGCTAATGGGACGAGTGGCTGCTGCTACTCCCGAGCTAGAGCAGGGAGAAGAAGAGGCTGCTTCAGTTCCAGGGCCCGGCCAGCCACTGACACTGCACACTGCAGGTGTTTGTAAGGTAAGAGGGAGTGGTGTGTGTGTGTGTGTCTCTTACAGTATATGTGAACTTATGTGTGTGGTTTGCTTGTGTGTGTGTGTGTGTGTGTGTGTGTGTGTGTGTGTGTGTGTGTCAAAAGACCTTAGGGGAGATTAGGGCTAGATGGCAGTGGGGTTAGGTGGCATAGACTGCATTATGAGGGTTTGCATTAGTGTGACAGAGCACATGCTGCAGGGTGAGGGATTGCATCAGTTTGTCAGATCGCAGCTTGCAAGGTATGGGAGTGCATCAGTGTGATTGACAGCATGGGCCATTGGGTGAGGAAGTACATCAGTGTGATAGAGCACAGGCCACAGGGTGAAAAATGGACAATACAGTGTGGTGTAATTTGTTACTATGAAATTTCCACACTCGAAGAAGCAATGTCCCTAAATTTTTGAACGCATGCCTTCAGATTGCACTCTCCTTCTTTTAAATATAGAGAGGGCACCAGTTCCCTTTCTGGCACAGGGCACCACGATGTCTAGTTAAAGCACTGACTTACACCAGGCAGAGAGTCCAATCGAATGCTAGCCTTGGGGTAGAAATTATGAAATTTCAATTATTTGTTTTGTTACATATTTTGGCAATGACTTTGTTTTTACTTTCATTTCAAATTTAAGGGGTAAACAAAGAGATGTGTGCTGAGTGATGTGTGCAAAGCGATTTCGGGTAGGCGATTTCCCTTGAACTTACCGATGTCTAGATCGCCCGTACACACATAGCGCTGTGTGCTAAGCTGTTTGTGCTAAGCTAAAAAAAAAAGATCTATCTAAATTTTGACTGCATGCAGTAAGGTCTGAGCCAGCTATGGCGATGCGTAGGACTGCGCCTTGCCATCGTTATAAAGTGTACACACGGAGCGATTTATGCTTTCTTTCTAAGCGATCTAAACAGTATGCACCATTCACTAGTGGCCCCCATCCACTAGTGCAATATGGACACTTTTAATGTGATTCAGACACATTTCTGCAATGAATCGTATGAAAAGTGACACATCGCATATTATTTTCATTCGATTGCGATGTGAGGTGCGTTCCTGTGCGCCTGTTATCACAGCCGCAGATCCTACGTGCTCCCATGAATATTTGTCGCAGCTTGTAGCCCTGGCTAGGATTGCATACAATACATTGTATGCAAAAGGACTGTATAAAATGTATCATATGTGATCCTGCCATCCAGCAGCTGCTGGGTTAGTTGGCGGGGTATCGCATGCAAGGTACCGGTACTGGATGGGGCCTTAAGATTTTATTTAAATAACAACACCAAACAAGAATTTGAAAATATTTATGGAAAATCACAAATATATTTTAGGTCAAAACTTTAGTCTGTGCTAGACCATTAAACAAACTTACTGCAGAAATGAAAGTAGTGTATGTTTTAGTAATAACTTATGAGCATGACAATTATTTATATATATATATATACATATATATATATATACACACTTAACATCGGCACTCACCTTTCCTAGTTTTGGGGTGCCCTATGGCTTGTGACCATATTGTTTAAACAGACATTGTAGGGGCTCTGCACACACTAAATTAACTGATAATAAATAGTGGAGATTTGGTTCATGAATTGATCAATGCATTTAAGCCTGCAGCCCCCTTAATGGGACCCCACTTTTCTGCAGGTCTTAAAATTATCGCTGAAAATGGTTACAATACACATAGCTATCACATCAATGTTTGATACCAGGCATGCTATCTGGTCTGAAGCTCACAGCACACTTTGCTTTTATAGGTGAGCAGCTACCAACACACCTGTCACTAATCATCTAGAAGTCTCGAAAGCTTGCATTTTAACAACATTTATTTTTGTTAGCCATTAAAAGGTATCATATTTGCTAGATTGCTATTTTGTTTTTCTCACTGAGGAACAATAAAACTTTTCTAATCATCTAGGGAAATGGTTAACATAAGCTATGGAATCTTAGTTAAAAACAGGGTGCATGAGAGAATGTGACCACAATAAGACTAATTAAATTTTTTTTATCTAATAAACAATATATACACTTAACATCGGCACTCACCTTTCCTAGTTTTGGGGTGCCCTATGGCACCCCCCAAAAAAATGTATATATAATAAAAAATAAAATAATTGTTACAGTAATAAATAATACAATGTAGATAGAGTAATAAATTATACAGTTTTAAATGGGTTTTAATAAGCATACAGAAAAACTATATAAATACAAAAAAGTTCTTATAAGAAGTGACTGATACTGAATTCATATAAAAAAAAGGTAATATCAATAATGTTGTTTAGACCTGTTGGAGTTAGGGTGTTAAGAGAATATATTCAATAGGATTTGCATTTGTTTCGACTTAATTCCCTATTACAGACCCCTACCCCCATGTATTTTAGTTGACCTATTCAAGGGCCAAAAATGTGAGATCTTTGACATTGGAATTTTTATATTTCTGTAAATGTTTAGACACACTGTGAAAAAAGAAAGGAAGAACCACAGGTGCGGCCAAAATCTGCTGTACTGGGAGTGTGTAAATCTCCCAAATATAAATATGCAATAGAATAGAGAAGTGTACAGCGCAAGGGTTTGTACTGAAAAAGTGCACACTACCAGTATTAAAAATTATAACATTTATTTTACAAATAATATATATATATATATATATGTGTATATGTCACAAGTTAAAAATAACAGTTAAAAAGCATTCATGGATTTGAAAAAAATCAATTCATGGATTTGAAAAAAATCAATTCATGGATTTGAAAAAAATCAATTCATGGATTTGAAAAAACTCTGGTATGGTCTGTCTGGTATGTTATATCCACAAGATATCAGAAATGTAGTATAAGCACTGTATCAGCACATCATAGTTACCAATTGTATACACAGTGACTGTATCCTTGTAAGGGGATTTTTGCATAGATTCCAATTGGATACTTGATGTGACCCTTTGTGTCCAGGTATTGGATATGGTGGTGAAGACCGCAAATGGGGGACCAGATGATAATATGGGTCTCCTAGGGGGTATGCCGCAAAATGAAAAATGGGATGAATTATGGAAAATTGCCCATTGTCCAGGTGTAGCAAAGCAAAGATATTGCAAGCAGTTCTTTTGGGAGGACAGACCTGACGACAATGGTTGGAGCTGCTGAGGGTTTGTCATGGAATATACCAGTCCGGAGTAGGTGCAGACGGTGCAGGAGGTCCAATGGTGCAAGAGGTCCAATACTGGAGTGCAAAACAATAGAATGGGGGGTCTTGGTGGATAAAGTGCAAGTGCTGGATCTTGTGGATGAATGCCACTGCTCAAAGCGTTTCAACGTGTTCACACGTCTTCATCAGGAGCCGGAGTGATATCTTGTGGATATAACATACCAGACAGAGTTCTTTCAAATCCATGAATGCTTTTTAACTGTTATTTTTAACTTGTGACATATACACATATATTATTAATTGTAAAATAAATGTTATAATTTTTAATACTGATAGTGTGCACTTTTTCAGTACAAACCCTAGCACTGTGCACTTCTCTATTCTTAGACACATTGTGAGTCTGAAGTTTGTTTTTGATCTTACAGAAGTGTTCTTTTTTTTTTAATATCTCTTTATTAAGTTTTTTCTGTTGCAAGAATACAAAATACATTAACCATACCGCACATACACATACATATATATAAAAAAAAAAGTATCAATGATTTGTCAGATCAGGTTAAACATTTATATTATACATTCCATACCTTTACACGCAAAAAGAAAAAAAACTAAAAGACAAAACAAAAAAAAAAAAAAGAAAGAGAAAAAACACTTGGTGGATTGCCTTCCTAGTCCTGCTATCTCTAATCCCCTGATTCCATTAGAGAGGGCCCAATCATTAAGATTCACTAAACCCCATTAATGCCCATTCATGCTCCCTCAATCTCAGCTCTGACCCCCTGGCTTTATTTTCCCCCCTCATTCCCTTCTCTTCTCCCCCCTTCCACCCCCTCACTTCCTTCCAATTCATTTCACTTGTATTTGGGTACCTGTTTTCCACCTACTGCGGCTTATTAATTATTCCTTAAAATATTTAAACCTATCGTGCCTTGATGACTTTATTTACGCTTTCCCTCTTCTCTATCCTTCTCCTTCTCCCCCGACTCTCCCCCTTGATAGAAGGAAAAGAAAAGGGAAAAAGGAAAAAAAAAATAAAAAAAAAATAAAACGAAGTGCAACTTGCATTAGGTGTTTAAGCCTTATTTTAAGTTTAGTGTTTACGTGACATATACTAGTCTATTGTTTATATTTTTCTTAAACCAATCGTGCAATCGTGCCTCTATAATCTATTTCCTTTTCTTTACTAAATCCTTTCTCATTTTTTCCCTTCCCCCCTCCCTCCCCTCCCCCTTAAATCTAGTGTATATTGATCCTAACTTCATCCGTTATTTAAACTATTTGTGTCAAAAAAGCTCTATTCGAATAAGGGGAGTGATACCATTTTTCCCAGACTAAGTGAAATTTATCAATAGTGTTTCTCGAGAGAAAAGCAGCTCTCTCATTTTCATATGTGAGATTAACCATATTAAGCCATTCCTTTATATTGGGTGCTTTTTCGGCCATCCATAATCTGGCAATGCTGGTCTTAGCAAGAGAACAAAGGGCAATGGCCAACTGTCTTGAGTCCGGCGTTAGCCCTGACCCAGACCATACTCCCAGTATTAAAGCCTTGGGGCCCATCTCCCCACAAGGAATGCCCATCTCAATCAGGATGTCCACGACCTTCGTCCAAAATTCCTGAACAGGCCCACACTGCCAGATCAAATGCCAAAAATCACATCCTTCTGCTCTACATTTTGGACAAAAGTCCACTTCATCACCTGCAAACTTTTTAATCTTATTTGGTGTCAAATAGGTACGATGCAAAATATTGAATTGGATCTGCTGGACCCTTAGTGAGGAGGTTGATAAGCTGGGTATGACTAAAGCCCGATCCCACTCTTCAGGTGTTAATTCCGGGATATCCCTGGTCCACTTTGTCAAAAGATCACCCAGGCCAGAGGTTAGCGCAAGAGATGAGATATACTTATAACATTTGGATATCCCTTTAGCTGGACCCATTTTCCTAAGGAATATTTTTACTGGATGGTCCTTTACACAAGAGGAGGATACCCTTAAGTGATCTTCTACAGCACTTCTAAGCTGGAGGAAGCGAAAAAACATACTATTCGGTATTTTAAATTCGGTTTGTAGCTGGGCAAATGTTTTAACCCCTCTTTGCGCAACTACATGGCCCAGGGTTCTTATTCCAAACTGTGACCAGGCTGCCATTCCTTGATGTTTTTTTAAGATTTTTAAAAGAGGATAGGGATGAGAGGTTCGTTTCAGGGTCAGAGTCTATGTAACCGATTTCCTTGGAGATCCATTTCCAGATTCTAATTGCTTGATAAAGGATCATGGGATACTTCTTACGGCATCTATTTGTCAGGATCGCTTGTAGTGGGGAATAGCCGGGAGGGTTTTTTTAATTAAGTTTATTAGTTCTATCGATTGGGGCGATTCTATCATCCACTCACGCAGATGTACCAACTGCGCAGCTATGTAATAAAGTTTGAAGTTTGGGAGGGCGAGCCCTCCACAGTCTCTTGGTCTCATCAGTGTGGTTAACTTGACTCTAGGGCATTTATTTCTCCAAATAAAGGAGGTTAGAATCCCATTAATTTTTCTGAATATATTGTCAGGGATATATGCGGGAGAATGTTGTGTTAGGTAAAGTAGTTTGGGCAAAACCATCATTTTAATAAGGTTTACCCTTCCTATCACCGTTAAGGGCAGTTTTAACCAGTTCTTACATTTAGCTTTAATTGCTTCAATTACTGGAACAATGTTATATTTTGTAAAATCTGAAGCATCTTTTGATATTATCACCCCAAGGTATTCAAATCTTTCGGCCCTTGGTATATCTATTACCTCATGCGGTTCACCCATAGATCTAATATCAGTTTTATCTATCAGTAAATGAGATTTACTACTATTTATTGTTAACCCCGAGTATAATCCAAATTCACGGAGGGTTTCCAATACCAACGGGAGTTCATGCTTATAATTTGCCATGCCTACTAATAGGTCATCTGCGTATAGCGAGACAAGGCTACCCGCCCCCCCACACCGCTGACCCCGACTCAATATGTTCCTTAGTTTACATGCGACAGGTTCAATGGCCAGAGAAAACAGCGTGGGGGAAAGCAGGCAGCCCTGCCTCGTCCTGCGGTATATAGGGAATGGGTCTGAAACATATCCGTTGATAGTTATCCGTGCAGATGGATTATGGTAGATCAATAAGATCTTTTTAATCAAGCCAGCTCCAAAGCCAAAAGCTTCAAGAGTGGATCTCAAATATGGCCACTCAAGAGAGTCAAAGGCCTTATTGGTATCAAAAGAGGCCAAGGCAATCTCAGACCCCACGATTTTTCCTGTCTGTAGATAGGAAAACATTCTCCGAACATTTATTGCTGTAGATTTCCCTTTCCTAAAGCCTGTCTGGTCGATATGGACGATTTTATCAATTATATCATTAATTCTACTGGCCAGGATTGATGCATACACCTTGGCGTCAACCGTGAGCAGCGAAATAGGTCTATACGATTCTGCCCTTAATGGGTCTTTGCCCTTTTTAAGGATAACTGTAATAACTGCTTCTGTCATAGATTGAGAAAGTTGGCCCTCTTTTTCCATTTCTTGGAAAAAATAAAGAAGCCTACTGGACAAAGTATCAGTGAATCTCTTATATATTTCTGCTGGAAGGCCGTCAATACCAGGGGCTTTACCCGTTGCTAAATTTCTTATTGCCCCCTCCACCTCACCCAAGGTAATTGGTGATTCCAGAATTTCCCTATCTTGACAGGACAGGACCGGCAAATCCATGGCCATCAGGTAGGCCTGACTACTACCAAATTCTGGTGTTAATTTAGAGAGATAAATTTCTTTATAGTGGTCCATGAACACTTCAGCGATTTTTGGGGTATCATTAACTGTTTCCCCGCTAGGGGAGCGAATTTTAGTGATTAACCTAGACGGTTCGTCAGTTTTCGCCATATAGGCCATCAATTTGCCGGCCCTGTCCGCATTTAGATATCTTCTATGTGAGTCTTTTAATAACCTGAACTTGGCCAGTTCTTGTAAGTGGGTAACCCAAGCTCGTTGGGCCGTCAGCCACTCCTGCCTTACAGAATCTGTCTGATTAATTATATATGTTTGTTCTGCTACTACCATTGAGTTCTCCAATATTATGGCTTTTTTTTGTAGCAGGCTTCTGGCATATGATATTTTTTTAATCATAGTGCCCCGCAGAAATGCTTTAAAAGATTCCCATACACTCCCTGGTCTAGCCGAGTCTATATTAAATCCGAAAAAACCCTCCATTTCTATCTTGATATCGTTAATATTCTCTATTTGTATTAACCAGCTTGGTTGAAGCTTCCAATATCGAAAGCCCTGACAGGACTCTAGATCCAATACCAATATCATTGGGGAGTGGTCTGAAATCCCCCTTGGGCTGTATTCAATGTTAAGTATTTTATTAACCAAGACCCTGGAGGTAAAGATCAAGTCAATTCGTGAGAAGTTATTATGGGAGGGAGAATAGCATGAATATTGCCGCACATTAGGAAACCTCTCTCTCCACACCTCGCACCATCCCAAGTCAGCAGTAAATTTGGCAAGAGAACTCTCACCCAAGGGGGTGGTCTTTCTGGGGCACCAAATATCAAGACCGTAATTCATCACCATATTAAAGTCTCCCAAACAGATAAAAGGATTATCAGGCCTTGCAACAATAAACTCTAATGCTGCTCTAAGAATATCAAACCCAAAAGGGGGGGGAATGTAGACAGAAAGCAACGAAATCCTGCTAGTGCCCAGAATACAGTCCAAAAAGACGTAACGCCCCATTGGATCGATCTGGGCAGTAATATGTTCATACACAACTGATCTTTTTATCAAGATTGATACTCCTCGGGAGGCTGACGAGAAGGGAGCATGAAACATTTCAGCAATCCAGGGCCGTTTCAAAGAGCACCACTTCTCACTGGGTAAATGCGTCTCCTGGAGACAAATCACGTCAGCCTCCAGAGTTTTACAATGCTTGAGTACAAGGGCCCGCTTCACCTTATCATTTAGCCCTCGAACATTCCAAGTCACGATTTTAACCATTGGTGCAATTTATCGTCTATAAACAGGATTTGACGTATCCAATGATATTGGTTTTTTTTCAAAAAATTACAGTTTCTTTTTATATTATTTTGGGTTGATATAGCAAGGGTATAAAAATCACAAAGCAATTTAACAATTCCACCTTCAAACACAAAATAAAAACGGACAACATTTAACATGTACCCCCCCTCCTCCCCCCTCCCTGTATAACCTCTCCCAGTAGGCATACCTATAACCGTGCCCCACATTCACTACCACACTCTTAATCTTACACTTGGGGACTTTTACTGAATAACCACCTCAAGCACGGCGGGGAGCACCGGCACATATTTACAAACTGTTACATAGTTGTTTTATCCCACACCCCCACCCCCCCCCCCCCCCCCGCACACGATTAATTAAATATAACTTAATCTTAGGCCCCCACAAGCGTAGGGTAAGTCATATAAAAGAGAGAAAAAAAAGAAAAAGAGTACAGAGCGGGGAGATCAATATTCAAAAAAAAAAAAAAAAGAAAAGACATCAAATCAGGTATTCTGTTGCATGCTGGTCTTGCCAGGATAGAACTTATCCAGCCAAGTGACTGCATCTGTTACTGCTGGAAAAAATATCGTCTCTCCGTTAGCCACTACTCGAAGTTTGGAGGGATATTGCATCGAGTATTTTAATTCTAGCTCTCTCAGCCGAGCTTTTACGTTGCGAAATTTAGCCCTGTCTTTTTGGACATCCTGCGGAAGATCTGGAAAGATAGAGACCTTGGACCCTTTATGACCAAAGTCCATTTTTTCCCGGGTGAGCCTTAAGGCTTGATCCCGGTCTCTAAAGTTCAAGAACTTAGCAATCAGAGTACGTGGTGGACCACCTGGGATCGATGGACGACCCGGGATTCGATGGGCCCTCTCGATGACAAATTGGGGTGAAAAACTCTCCTTGCCGAATTCTTGTAGCAGCCATGTTTCCACAAATTTTTCGGGTTCACGGCCCTCCACTCGCTCTTCAAGCCCTACAATACGGACATTATTCCGCCGAGAACGGCCCTCCAGATCTGTGATCTTAAAGCGTAGGTCCGCTATTTGCCCCGACATGGCCTTGACATGGGCCTGTAAAGGAGCCATGGTGTCCTCTGTATCTGAGACACGCTTCTCCAACTCCACTACCCTGTCTCTAGTTTTCTGGGCATCTTCTCTAATCAACATTATATCCGATTGAACTTTGTTCAACTGTTCGAGGAGTCGTGTTTCACATTTGCTGACAGCATCAAGTACTTGTTGCAAAGTGACCTCCGGAGCAGGCGGGACCGCCGTTGATTTTTTTAGGGGTAGTTTGTGGCGTGGGGGGTTGAGAGGGATTTGAACGGGCATATCTTTCTAGCCTGGCGGCAGCAGAATTAATCCCAGATTTAGGCATGATGTCTTCGCGACTAACAACAGCAAGCTAGTATTATATCACGTACGACTAGCAAGAGTAAGACAGGCAGACAGGATAACAGGATAGCCAATAATGTACCTGGCCAAAGTCCAATTAGAGCAATAAAAAAGTGTTAGATAGCCAGTCCTCCAGAGGTAATATAACTTATATGGCCCAGGAGGGGCTAAGCGTTTGCACAAGGGAGACTCAGTCCTTTCCACCGATTAGCCCTTGTTACCAATGGCATAAACCCAGCCTGTACTGGGTGACCAGTTCTCCAAGGGTAATATAGCTTGTATGTCCCCAAAGGGGCTATGCGTTTGTACGGGGGAGACTCAGTCCTTTCCACAGATTAGCCCTTGTTGCAAATGGCGTATACCCAGGCTTCAACACACTTTTTCTCTCTTTCTCCCCCTCCTCTCCTCTCCCCTTCCCCTCTCTCCTTCTTCCTCTCTTCTGCGTTAGGGGAACAAGTAGCCACAAAAAGCCCACAGTCACTTAACCGTTATTTAGGGGGGACAGATTGTTATTTGCCCTTTACAGCGGCCACAAACACAGTCCACGACTCTCACCCGGGACCTTGCTGGACACTGCTCCAACCTCTCTCACAGGTTATACAGGTTTTCCTTCGGTCATAAGGGCAAAGTACCTTAAGTCTGCTGGGCGTTTTTAGGCTTGCGAGCTCCACTGCCACTCCGGATTCCTTGTTGGCTGCGTGCTGGCACTCTCACTGCCAGTGCTTGGTCCTCCGTCTCCGGCCCCCACACGCCCGGCGCTCTCACCGCCGCCACGTGATGCGCCCGTGGACAGTGCTGCTGCTGCTGACGACACACTGTTTCCGGCAGTGCAGCTACAATAGAGGATCGCGGCAACTGGTCTCGGTGCCTCGGTTCCCCCCGTAAGTCAAGGCTGTCTTGTAAGTAGAGCCACTTAATCAGCGCCAGTTAGCGGGCCCGAGAATCAGTTCAACTCAGGCATAAGTGGTCTGGGGGACTATGCAGGATCCATATCGGCGTGGGTAAGGGGGTTTGGCGTGGTTACCTCGGAGCCATGCCGGAGCTCCCGCTCGCGTGACGTCACACACGTGCTGCCGTAGTTACGCCCCACAGAAGTGTTCTTGAATGCGTATCTTGAGGGTCCTTTTTGTTTTACCTAAATACAATAGGTTACAGCTACATTTCAGTAAGTAAATGACATAAGGGGTGAGATTTAATAGGATGAGAGAATCAGAAAGTGAGAGATTTGGTGAGAATTCTCCAGTTTTTTTAAAGCAGCAATCATTTACACTGCTAAACCAGTTTGATTTTGCAGTGTAAATGATTGCCGCTTTAAAAAAACTGGAGATTTCTCACCAAAGCTCTCATTTTCTAAATCTGTCATCCCATTAAATCTCACCCATTGTGTCTCACAGGAGATGATGTCATTCAGGCGAGGTATCTTGCTGAAGTGTTCGTAAAGCCATTTGTGTAAATTACAATCGTATTTACTGCAGATACATCAATTGCATGGGTAAATGCCTATTCTGTCACAAAGTTTTGGTCTCTTTAAGAGCTTTTTGTTTGCTTAGAGCTAGTATATTCTTTAAGTTTGCACCCTTTTAAAAACAACATTAGGTTTCCTTGTCAGGTGGCATCCCAATATCAAGTTCTTCTGAAGGAGATGACAATAAGTTTCCAAGCACCTTTTATTGTATAATTATCTTGGTTATATTGAGTGATGAAAGGTTTGAAATTACTATGGGGATCAACAGATTTCACTTTTTCCTTCAAAAGATTTTCTCTTTTGAGTAATGAAGTTTTTTTTTTTGGTCGGAATGGATTCTTTTATGGTCCTATCCTCTCTCTAGAAACCTTTTTGCCACAATGGTTTCCAGTACTTGTCATCACTACAGTTCTTCTTGATGCATACAAATTGTGCAAATGGAATCAAATTTTTATCATTGGGGAAGGTGGCAACTGTTAGCAGTGATGAAACTGTTTTGTGTCTGTTGGTTTAAAGAAAGTTTTTTTTTTTTACAGATGTGGTATTCGTTGTCCATGTACAATGTAATATCAAGAAAATCTATTTCACAGGTGTGTTGTTGGAAGGTGAAACCAAGTTTGTAGGCGTTGGATTGGCTCTCCTCCATAAAAGATTCAAGACTATCTGTATCGCCGATCCATATGAAGATTAAATCATCACTATATAATTTATAATAAATGATATTCGAGTATTTGAATCCTTAATTGAGGTAGGAGGTAATGTTTTAGAATAGAATAGAATTCCTTTATTCGTCTCACAATGGAGAAATTTACAATCCATACGTCCATGTAAATTTTGGCATACCATTGGGCAAATTTGGTCCCCATCGCAGTGCCACATTTCTGCAAGCACAAGTCGCCATTGAACTCAAAATATTTCCTGTTGAGTATAAATGTAATACTGTCTAGTAGAAAAGCTGAATCCAGATCTGAGATATTAGTGCCTTCTTTGAGTACCTTGGAAATTGTCATAAGAACTTTATCATGAGGGATACTAGCATAAAGCGAATTCCTATCAACTGTCAACCATCTGTAAAATGGAGACCCGTTCACATTGTAAAATCTCTAAGGATACTGGTGGAATCTTTTAGGTAAGAACATTGTAATTTTAAGAACGGTTGAAGTCAAAGATCAATGTAGTGGACAGATTTGAAGTCCACACTGGCCACAATCGTTCTGCCGGGAGGAAATTGTTGATTCTTGTGGACTTTTGGTAAATGATATCGATTTGGAATTTTAGGTTTATCTATATAAATATAGTCAAATTCCTCTTTGCAGATAATTAATTATTTTTAGCCAGTTTTAGAAGGGTCAATAATTCTATTTTGTAGAATTCTGTCAGATTACAATCCAATTTAAGAAATTACATTAATTGTCATAATCCATTTGGTCTCACACTGTGTAAGTTGAGAAGATCTATTGCCTCCATGGCTTAATGGCGAGACAGTATCTATCATACAGTATCTAAGTGAACTTTGTGGGTGTTTTAATTCAGCAAAATGCCTGGCGACTGGCTGGACGCTGGTGCCTGTGCCCAGTGCCTTACGGATCGACAACCGATGGGTGATCATTCTCTTGTGTTTGTTTTGTCAGCTGGAATGTAGTGGAAGATGGATTCTTTTAAGAACTTAGAATACATGTGTGAGAAACCTTAGGTGTCCAGCACCCAAAGGCGTGACCAATGATGTAGGAAACAGGAATAAAATCAAGTTGTTATTTATTGAAAAGTAACTTAAACAATGGCAATTACTGTTTGGAAGTCTTAAACTTAGCAGAAAGAAACAGTAACTGTAAAGTCTTTGGAATCCGGTTTGCCTGAGTAGAGTCTCTGACCAGAGTGGAACCAGTAGGGAATGGAATCAGCAAGAGCAGAGAGCAGATCAGATATTATCCAGACTGGAACAGGTAGGTAATTAGAGTCTATGACCAGAAAGGAACTGGTAGGGAATGGAGTCAGCGAGAGCTTAAGAATGGATGTCGTCACTGATGTCTGACAATGACCATTGATGGATTAAGAAGGGGTGAGTATCTTGGAGGACACTGGAAGGTAATATGCTGAGATCTACAGGAGACTTGGAGTACCAATACTGCAGGCACAGAGTGGGGTACATCTGAAGATGTTGGATACCAATGCTGGATACCGATGGTGTTTGCTAACACCGTGGACTCAATGAAGGTGACTGAGAAAGTGAAGGTACTTGAGAGGGTAGCAGTGTAGAAGTACAGCAATTAAGTTTAGAATCAGCAGATGCAAGCAATAGAAGACAATCGATAGAATCGATGCTGGTGAACGATGTGCGGTGCTAGGGAGAGACGCAATTGAAGCTAGCAGTTGATGGTAAGGACTGATGTTCGGCCGTCGATGTTTGACATTCGATGTTTGCAATCGATGTTTGAATAATCAATGATGACAATTGATGATGACTATCAATGATGACAATCGATGTTGGGGATTGATGAAACGAGCTAATGATTGATGATAACGATTTGATGATATCAATGGTATCAATGGAGATTGATGGCAAAGAGTGGACATACAACTATGCAGGAATGGTATCAGGGTATACCAATAGGGTTCAGTAGGAACTGAGCGTAACCTCCAGGGAGAAAGGAGGAAGTTCACAGGAGCTGTTGAGACACAGCTATGCTGAAGACATCACACAGGTATCAAAATAACTCGGAATCAGCTGGAACTGAATGGGTTAACCAGCAACACTGGTATGAGCCAGACTGTGCAGCAGGATGGAAATACACACATGCACTGCAGGAGATCACTGGAGCTGATGAGGCATGCAGCTATTCTGGAGACATCAAAACAGCAGTGCTTCGAATCAGCTGGAGCTGGACAGGTGAATACCAGCAACCAAACTGTGCAGCATGTAATCAGACAAAGTGGCACATGAAGCAGCTAGGCTAAACTTCATTGAACTGGCAATTTCACAGGTCTCAACCCAGTATAATTATAGCAGCCAGTGTGTGTGGTGATTGGTTGGGCAATTAGCCAGACAGGAGGATGCACAGGATTGGCTGTGAAAAAAAAACAAGTAACTGGAATGGAAATGGCTGCTCCCATGTCTAAGGAAGGCAGGAAACAGTGTTTGTACAGAACATGGTAGTGTCCTATAATAACGGCAGTGGCATGGAAGCCATAGGAGACTGGAGCTGACAGGCAGACACCACAGGCAGTGATTACTGCAGTATCAGGTGACCTCTGGAGAGATACTTTAGAAGTAAGACTATACATCTTATTAGTAGTAGTAGTACATTTATTTATAAGGCGCCGCAAAGTGTCCGCAGCACCGTACATAGCAAACAAAAAACAAATGACAAGGTAACGTACAGGGTGTGTTGAAAAATACAGTAGAAATAAAATCAGCATCAGTTCAGAAGTAGGTGTCAAAATTGTCAAGAATACTGAAGATGAAGTAGAGGAAGGGAAGAACAGGACAGGAGGACAGGTGAGGTAAAGAGGTAGGGTGAGATTACGTGAGGAAGGAGGACCCTACTCATAAGAGTTAACATACTAAAAATAGGTGGGTGGACGAACGAAAAACAACAGGATAAGTAGGAACGGAGGCAGGATAGGAGGATCAAAAGAGGTTAGGAGGAGGGATAGGCTAGTCGAAAAAAGTGGGTTTTGAGGGAGGGCTTGAAGGAGGTAAGGGAATCAGAAAGCCTGATGGGTGGCGGGAGGTTGTTCCAGTGCAGGGGGGCAGCGCGAGAGAAGTCTTGGACACGGGAGTGGGAGGAGGTGATTAGGTGAGAGTTCAGTTGGCGGTCAGCGATGGAGCGAAGAGGACGGGAGGGAGTGTGGATAGAGATCAGTGAAGAGAGGTAAGGAGCGGTGGAGGAGGAGAGAGCCTTGTAGGTGGTGGTGAGGAGTTTAAAGAGAACTCGGAAAGGAATGGGGAGCCAGTGAAGAGATAGACAGAGGGGGGAGGCGGAGGTAGAGCGACGGGAGAGGAAGATGAGCCTAGCAGCAGCGTTAAGAATGGTTTGGAGAGGTGCGAGGCGGGTGAGAGGTAGCCCAGAGAGAAGGATGTTGCAGTAGTCAAGACAGGAGATGACAAGAGAGTGAATGAGAATTTTGGTGGAGAGGAATGGTCTGATGCGTGAGATGTTGCGTAGGTGAAAGCGGCAAGACTGTGAGAGAGCACGAATGTGGGGGGTGAAAGAGAGGGAGGAGTCAATGATGACACCGAGGCAGCGCGTTTGGTCGGTGGAGGTGATCTCGGTTTCACCAATGCTGATGGAGATAGTGGGAGAAGAGGGGATGTTCGGGGGATGGAAGATTAGAAGTTCAGTTTTAGCCATGTTTAGTTTCAGGAAGCGTTGGGTCATCCAGGCTAAGATGGCCGTGAGGCATTCGGAGACCTTGGACAGGAGTGATGGGGATAGGTCGGGGGAGGAGAGATAGATTCGGGCATCAGCATAAAGGTGGTAATGAAAACCATAGGAGCTGATGAGGGTGCCCAGAGAGGTGGTGACACTGAGTGACTTCCCATAGGCTGTGTTCTAGGCTCCAGACCTATACCTGATAACTGTACTTGTGATTATTTGACTTCTGCACCTACTTGCTGCTGCTGCCAGATCCTCTCCTGCTGTTTCATCTACAGAATTCCTCTGCAGTATCTGCTGCTCCAGTCCAGAATCAAACAGCACATTTTCTACTCATCATCAGTTCCCAGGCCGATACAACTCACCATCAGTTCTCATACTGACCATTGGTTCCCAGGCCATTACAACTTATAATCAGTTCCCAGACTGACCATCGGTACTCAGGCCCATACAACTTGCCATTGGTTCCCATGCTGAATCATCCAGCTCACCATCAATAACCAGGTTTATATAGCCATAATATTGGTTCTCAACCGATACTGATCTACCATCGATCTCCTTCATTCTCTAAACCAGCGGTTCTCAAACACTGTGGGTCCTGACCAAAAAGTGGGTCCTGACCTCAGCATGAGGTCGCGACTCTATATTGCTGACCATCAGGCTGAGTGCTTTTCTAATCTCAATCAGTGATTCAAGGAGTCTGAAAAATCTGTTGAATTGTCTGTTATTTTAGACTCCCCACATAATTTTGTGGCTCCCCAATGCTGCCATGTATGTGCTGTCTGCTGACTACACATGTGACGGGATGACCTTCTGCAGTAACTTGCTGGGGTCCTGTCATTATTTTTAATGTCTGATGGGGTCCCAGGGCAAAATCGTTTGAGGACCCCTGCTCTAAACCTTCTGTATACACTGTTGACCCTTGAGAGACTTACAGAGGGCCATGTCCTGCCCGTCAGTTGCAGTAAAAAACATATCTCCTTGTGGGGTTCCCTTTAGATGACCGTCGGTGGATTAGACTCTGCCCCTCTAATCTGGACATCCGCCAACCTCCTTGTACAAGCTGTGTCCTCTGAGACTACCTTTGCAGTCTCCATACCAATACATGAACCCTCTTTATATTAAACCACCAAGACTTAGTTTCCACTTCTCTTCTTCTACCACTGGCCCACTACAGTTACAGCCAGAACCACAAGAACCCACAGACTTGACATATTACTTGAGAATGCTGGAGAGATTGGCAATTAATGTGGTGCATGGGGATGCAATGCTGGCTTGTGAGACAAATGAAGCAGGTCATTACTGGAAAACATAGGAGAAATCTGAGACTTGGAAAATTTAAGCCGCACTGATTCTTGGAGAGAGAAAACCCAGCAATTGTGAGAACTCAGGGATTACAGGAGAACTGCAGGCAAGCTGCAAAACAAAAACCATGAAGAATGTGATTGCTTTGGCCTTGAGCTAATCAACAGAGAAATATTATACATAGGAGATGCAGGTCAAAGATTGCCCGTCAGTCAGCTGAATCAAGGATTACTCTGCCTGGATGAGAGGCAGTCAGCTGACGAGTACCTGCATGGATGGCATCCATTCATCAGATCCACCACATAAGTGCTAGAAAAAGAAACTGACCTGCGGAACAGCTACAGTATGTGATGAATCACTTAGTACATGAAATGAATGCTAACAGTGATATTCTCAACAGGCAAATGCAATAAACATGGGGAAATCTTTTGAACTTTGAATATTATTCTAGAATATATATTATTAAAAAGATGAATATCCGTAAAAAATATATACTGCACAATAGAAACAGTGCTTGGATCTTTTCGTTACAAGATCTCTCTAATATCACATAACACGCAAAGTAGTTTAGATGTATTTGTAGTGATGAAATCCTTATTATAATTAGTTACCTAATAGGATTTAAATTTTTAATTTTCACTAATGATATCATAATGAATCAGATGACTCTAAATGAAAAATAGGATTAACAATTGAAGAGACACACAAATAGGATGACGTGTCATTTGGACATGTGATTTAAGTGTTATACAAACAGCTTTTGTAGTAGATGCTTAGATGTACAGATATGACATACTGTAGGTCTCAATTCTATATAAATGCTCTTTGATTAAAATATTACAGTCTGAAGCTATTGAAATAGTTGTTATTATCTCTGCAGGATTTCTAATCCCAAAAGGAAGTTCTAGTCACAATTGCTGTCATTTTCCTGTTTGCTGGTTTTGCTTTTGATATTATCGGTTTTGTGTAGAATTTTTTGAGGACCTGTCTCGTGTAGAAAGTGATCTAAGGAAAACAAAAGGATGGCACGGGGCTTTGTCGAATACTCCACAATATAGTGGAAAAGGAGTTACCATATCCAAGATTACATCATAAAAATATATTTTATATTTGATGCCCTTGCAGTGCAGTAGTAGTACTGGTCCAGAGGGTTAAAAAACTCAGATGTCTTGTGGACCACATACAACCAACTAAAACAGGACAATTAGTGCAAGGGAACGTTCAGTATTTTATAGGTCTGATCAGGGTGGACGGCTGACGTCACACAACGTCGGTGCCCACCCTGAATTTAGCCATCTCTGTTGGTAATAAAAGTCAGTTCAGACTGACTTTTATTACCGAAAGGGATAAAAATCATTAGATGGTCAGTGACCAATAAATGATTTCTCTCCCCTTTGGCCGCATGCAAGGGGATGTGTTCTCATACACATCCCCTCGCATAGTAGTGAATGCATGCGGGCAACGAGGGGTGTTAGGCATGGCGGTGGGTGGTGCTTACTGTTAACCAGCAGGTATACCCAGCCTAGCCAACAGGTCTGAATCAGGCCCTTGAAGTGGTTGTTCCTGTAGCTCAAACAGGGTTTTGCCTGAATAACATTGGAACTGTTAGCCTGCATGCTACTGCCTGATACAACTTCTCAACTGGATCTTCTCTATTTATTTTACATCAACTAATGGACAATTCTAGGTACTTATGTATTATCTGGACTCCCATGTTAAATGCACCCCATTTTTTCATACCCCTACTATCCAACTACGCATGGAGTTGATTTTATATAGTGTGGCGAGCGTGCCTAAAGCGTGGCGAGCGCAGCGAGGGGACGCAGTCTCATAAGAAAAACGGGAGTCCAGATATTACATAAGTACCCAATTCTACTTTGCTGAATATTGTGACTTTATTCAACATTTAGGGGCTGATTCAATTAACAAGCTTACTATGTAAACAATGGAGATATGCCTTAGGTGCTAGAGCAATTGGTGGTCTAGTAGAATATATGTTTATCAGCTGCCATGATAGTGGAGATATGCCAGCCTCCAAAGTTTATAAGAAAAAGGGGAATACTTCTATGTGGCACTCGATAATACACAAATATCCAATGGAATGAATGCACAAAATGCGTTGGAGACTGTGGACCTTGCCAGGACCTACCTCATCCCAAATTAGAAGCTGAGACTACTTTGACACACTGCATTGCCCCACCGCAAACAGTAGATGAAGTCGCAACCAGCCGCATTCTGAACAGAGGAGACTGGTTAGTGAGATATGAAAAGTCCTAAGTACATTAGGGATCCACCAATAATACTCCAAAAGGAGTGTAAGCATTGTTTTACTAACTAATCTTATTTTTAAAGGTGACCACTCTATACACTTTAAATGCTCCTTCCTAATTAACATAATAACTCAGGCCTTGGCTGAAGCACAGTTTGACTACTGGTCCCAGCAAGCCTGCCCCACATGCTGGTATTTGGTGAACCACGTGTACCAGTATGTGAGGTAGTAGGGCCTGCTGGTACTTATAGTAACCCATGCAAAGGAAATTTAAAAATAACCACAAAACACAGAATGTTTGAATATTTTATTTCTCTGGATCTTCACCTGGGAGGGGAGGCCTTTAACCCTTTGAGTGCCAACATCTCTGTGAGATGTGCAAATATCTTCTAAAAATGCCTTCACTCGCATGTGTTATATAAATTCAAATAAAATGTTGTGTAAGAAAAGATTATGGGTGACATTTAGTAGGATGAGATATGTCAACTTTTGTGATCTTTAGTCAAAAAAAGGCTGAATTTACACTTTTGTTTTTTTAAATCGCACATGTAATAGGATGCAAATTGCAGTAAAAATCACACATTTCCACATGTCAATTTCTCAGACTTCAATTTGCATCCAGATGTTTTCCAATTATAAATTATACAACTCGCAAATGTAATAGGGTGCGATTTTTGGTAAACATGACCAAAAATCGCAAAACAAATACACCAAATACTGATAGGTGAATTTGACAAAATCATGTACAGAACAGTGCGATCTGTGCGTGGTGTTGTTCCAAGAACTGTGTAAAAGTAAACATTTTGGGGGGAAAATGGCATAGGGTCCCCCCTCCTGAACATATCAGCTCAAAGAACATGTCCTGGTTTTAGAAATACAGGGGACAAAAAACATAGGTGATCCCCAGGATTTCTAAAACCAGCTCCAGGTTCAAGGGCCAGTCCTGGTTCCCAAAATATGGGGGACAAAATGAGTAGGGGTCCCCCATATTTTGGCAACAAGCATCGGGCTCAAACAGCCAACCTGGTAATGCCACTGCCGGGGGAAGCTTTTTATGCAAGTTAAAAGCATACATCCACGTGGCTGGTCAGCATGGGCAGGGACCCTGGAGGAGTGAGGACCCCCCAATAAAGGCCCCCCTTTCAGAGGTAACCCTGCCTGGGTTGAAGCCGGGTGCTATCCCCGATGACCCAAGTGTGGTGTAAAAACAGGCATAACTATTTAACATTGTTGTGGAACTACAAGTCCCAGCAAGCATGAACTGCATGCAGGGATTTGGAGAACAACAAGTCCCAGCATGCAGGGCATTAAAGGGCCCGCTGGGTCTTGTAATTGTACACCAATGCAAATAGTAAAAAAAAAAAACAGACATTAAAGAAAAGTAAAGTTTTATTACATGCTACAATCACACACACTATATGTACCTAAAGAGAAAAAACAGGTATGTGGGGAGCGCTATTAACAGCAGCTGCCAAGGGGTTGTCACTCCCCTATTAATCAAGAGAGAAATATATACAAAGTGCCAGCGCTGGCTGAATAATTGTTCAGACGGTAATCCGAATAAAATAAATGTATTTAACTCTACTAATAGCAAATGTAAAACACAATAAAATCTAACTTAGACAATGTACAACAAAATACATAAAAATGCTCCTGAGGAAGCCGGAATTTTACTGATCCGGGGAAACGCGTTGAGCATCACACTGGACCCTTTCACTCTCACTGATGGTCATCCTTGATCTCTGAAAATAATAGAGCACCACTGCCAAATTCTGGATTTAAAGTTTCAAACAGAGCTGCTGGGACACCAAGCCAAGTCCCCAAGAGACTTTCCAGTTCAAAGAGTGGTTGCTATCAGGATTCTAACAAGCTCTTTGCATACAAGAGCCCATCATCGCTACAATCCTCTACCCATCTACAACTGGAGGGTACACACCTACAATCCCTCATCCAATTTCATCAATTTCCCAATCGGTAATATAAGTTCCTATCATGGATGTTTTATGACATTTGACTTTTAAATCCTGCTACATACCACTATATGTCACCATTGTGACAATTCCCCCATCCTTTATGTTAATTTTTATGTATTTTGTTGTACAATGTCTAAGTTAGATTTTATTGTGTTTTACATTTGCTATTATTAGAGTTAAATACATTTATTTTATTCAGATTACCGTCTGAACAATTATTCAGCCAGCGCTGGCACTTTGTATATGTACCTAAAGAGGTCCACCACCGATCAGTCCCCTTCTCCAGTAGTATCCATGGGTACCTGTTGCAGGAAAATATACTCACACTCCCTCTAGTGACTAATGGTCCGCTCCTCTGGCTCCACTACCCCCTGCTGCAGAAGCAAAGATTGTATACAATATGGGATCCTCCCACATACCGGTGGGTTAGGCCTGCCCACCAGCCAATGTCCACTCCTGATTGACAAGAGGTTGACACAAAGAAAAGGTCACATGTAGATGGTTGACACAAGTTTTTCACGTGTCGCTGTCTATGTCGACATATGTCTACATGGGCACCATATTAGTATGCCTCATCCCCTTGCATGGCTAGCTGCTCTCAGCACACTATTATATTCTTCCTCTATGCCGACTTAGAACCTAAAGTAAGAAAAAGTCAGTTTAAAAAACCCCCATAAAAACCTGTGTCAACCTTATTCTATGTCGACTAATGCCATGTCGACCGTTTGCTTGTGTCAACCTTTGCTTATGTTGAGCCGTGCTCCAGACACACTGTACGAATGTACCTTTATGCTGAGTGATCAAGTTAAGCCCAAATCACTCAGCACAGATTGTTCAGCACCAAGCGATGCACCAGCGATGTGTGTTGAGCGATCTGTCACGGCCAATGTTCTCTGCTAAAAGATTAAATCAATCTCTAATCTCCCCATGTGTATGCCCATTAGACAGATTTAAACATGTGCTTCTTAAACTAGATACCCCTTGGATGATATTCATAATGATTTTGCTGATTCTGAGAAGTCGGAACCACAAAATCTAAATATCATCCAGTGTGAACTCACTATGTCACTGACGATGCATGCTCCCGCACGTCATCTACAACATCCTCCGTCATCTCTGCATGCAGGGTGATTGAAGACATCGCCAGTGAGAGCCATGCTGTAGAATGCAGCATGGCCCCCACTTATCCCCCCTGTTCAGTCTCTCACTAAGCCGCTTGGCAAATTCAAAACTTACAGCATAACCCTCCTCTACCCTCCAATAATCGGGCTTGATACGATGTCTGAAGAACGGTATTTATTATTCAGTAAAGGGATCACTTATATATGTGATGATTGATTAGATGGTATAGTAAGCATGACGTTGCATAGACATGACATTGTTGTATTGATGTGAAGTGGCATATACTTGAAGTGAAAGGGAGTTGCATATACAAGTGAAGTGGTAAAACTGTAAACAAAACATGCAATTACAATTTACACATAGGAAAATGCAAGGCAAACATATGCAATACACATAACATTGTGCATACAGACATAGCATTACATGTAAAAAATATATGCTAGAGTGTAACTGGTATTGCTAGCATACCTAACTGCCTAAATGAGTTTAGGGTGACATAGTTTTGAGTGATAAACTCACCATTGAATGCTGTATGAGGTTAGACCATGTGAAGTATGTCTGCCTGAATCCATGTGGAGAATTAATATGGCTACTAGCAGCATCTTTAGCCCAGAATGCATTGCTAGCTAGCAGGGGCAGATTGGGGACTAAAAGTGGCCCTGGAAATTTCCTGGAAGTGGCCTTATGTAGGCAGCAACAAAATCAATAATAGGTGGAGCCAGTATAACAGTAGGTGGCATTACTACATCATTATACTTAGAGACATAGGTGACAGACAAGACTAAAGCATCAATAGTGTCTGGAACTATACACATAGGTGTGCGCAGCACATTTTATTAGGGGGTGCACCATCAAAGGGGTGTGTCTAGCGCCAAATATTGGGTGTATCTAACACCACCCATTGGGTGTTTCTAACACATACAATCAGGTGTGTCTGCCATCACCTATTGGCACTCACTACAATATAAAATGTCTCTCAGCCACAGCATAATCTCCGGCCTATTTCAGTTGTAATCTTCTAGTTACTCTGTGTAACAGTACATGCAAATAAAGTTACAAACCTATATGGATGACGCAGGTATGTAGTGATATCACAATGGTCTAGTACAATTACCAATGCAAACACACATAATTAATTGTTGAGCGCTTCTTTTAATGGAATACAGTTCTAAAAAGCAAAAGTCTTTGGTAAAAGGAATTGCTAGCGGCAGGGAGGTGATCATAAGGGTGGGCACAGCATTAGGGGGTTCCTGTGCACCCCTAACACTCAATGTGCGCACACCTATGACTATACAGTACATCACACATGGCAGCACCCCTTGACTGATTTGGAACACTTGCAGTAAGAAAAAAAAAATATATATATATATATATATTTTTTTTTTCCTTTTAATAAAAAAAAAAGCCAGCTCCCCTGGACTGATACGGCACACATGGTTGTGCCCCTGGACTGATACTGCATGGAGCACGCATGGAATTATATAGCACACCTAGGAGTAACCCTGAAATTTTATAGCACACATTGTAGCACCCTTGAAATTGTACAGCACACATGGCAGCACCCCTTGAATGATATGGCACACTTAACAGCAAACTTGCAGTAAGAAAAAAATAAAATACATTATTTTAATAGAAAATAAAAAAATCGACACACATGGCGGCACTCCTGCACTGATACAGCACCCCTGGACTGATACAGTGCACATGGCGGCACCCCTGGACTGATACGGCACCCCTGGCGGCGCAGTGGAATTATACAGCGCACATGGCAGAATTAGTAAGACACAAAGAGAAATATGTTTAGGGACGCCGAAAAGCCAACATCATGCGGATCCATACATTTATACACCACCACCCAAATACATGCATACATTTATACACTGCCAACCTCATTCATGCATACACCGCCACCCTCATACATACCTTTACGCCACCCTCATACATACATTTATACACTGCCTCCCTCATGCATACATTTATACACCGCCACCCTCATATATGCATACATTTACGCCACCCTCATACATACATCGCCACCTTCATACATGCATACATTTACGCCACCCTCATACATGCATACATTTATACACCGCCACCCTCATACATGCATACATTTACGCCACCCTCATACATACATCGCCACCTTCATACATGCATACATTTAAACACCGCCACCCTCATACATGCATACATTTACGCCACCCTCATACATACATCGCCACCATCATACATGCATACATTTACGCCACCCTCATACATACATTTATACACCACAACCCTAATATATACATTTACGCCACCATCATAAATACTTACATACATTTATACACCGCCACCCTCATACATGCATACATTTACAATGCCACCCTCATACATACATATATACACCACCACCCTCATACGTGCACACATTTATACACAGCCACCCTCATACATGCATACATTTACACCACCCTCATACATACAGTACATACATTTATACACCGCCACCCTCATACATACATAACATGTATACAATGCCACCCTCATACATTCACTCAGTACATACACCACCACTGTCATCCATCCATCCACACACTGCCTCCTTCATACATACATACATACATACATATATCCATAACATACACTGTCTCTCATATACAACCATCCACTACCTCCACCAACACAACATGGTGCAGATACATAGATATGCAACAACAACACCCCCCCCCCCCCTAAAATTCTCCCCCCCCCCCTAACACAACCCCTGGCTGCCCCCCATTAAGGCCACTTTCCCCGGGTAACTTACTGGGTAGTTTTGCATGCTGATGGCTGTGCAGGGAGGGTGATGACGCTGGGCATCATCCAAATATGGAGAGGGGGGAGGTGCTCCGTGGGCCGCGGCCAGCTGATTTAGTGTGCCCAGTCACTGCCCACAGTTTCTGCGATGACTCCCAGGGTGGGGGGAGCTGCATTACACTTTGTACAGTCAAGTGCATTTCAGTGGGAGGCGGCAGCACAAGCCGCCCGTGTTCCCGGGCGTCCCCGCCTCCTGTGACTGGATAGAGCAGGGGTGGCCAATCTTCGGCTCATTAAGGAGAGAGCTGCAGGTTGGCCAACCCTGCTCTATACAGTCATAGGAGGCGGGGCCGCACGGGGACACGGGCTTGTGCTTGCGCCTCCCACTAAAATGCACTTGACTGTACAAACTACAAAGTGTAATGAGGCCGGGTCCCGGCCGCAATTCAGCCTCAATGTAAACGGCCTCCCGGGAAACGTCCCAGTCAATTTAATGACCAATCCGCCCCTGCTAGTCTGCTACAGAAAGCAAAGGGGGACAAACTACTGTACTTCTGGTATAGATCTGTGCTGACCACAGGAGGGAGTGGATTATGTCAGGGTTGCCTACCCTCCTGGAATGGCCGGACTGGTCCCGAAAATCGGGCCACCCTCCCGGCCCCCCGGAAAGGTGGGCAACCCTCCCGGATTCTGGGGGACCCCCTCTACCCCCCTCCAGAGAGGGGGCGGGGCCAAAGTGCCACCCCCTCCACGGAGATTATCAAATTGATGCACTTTCCTTCATGGGGGCGGAGCTTAATGGTGTCATGTTTAAGCCCCGCCCCCGAACTCCTCACCCCTCATCCCACTGTGACGGCCAGTCCTCGTCGCTGACGATCTCACTGGGTACAAACATTCAGTGTGTACCCAGCTGTAGTCATGAAATGTGAAGAGCTTATCCTCATAACAACAAGTGCTTGTTTTGTAGAAAATTCTACTCTGCAGATTTTCACCAAACTGTACCTTTTATGAGACAGTTCCTTTGCAATTTACTAAGGTTGTGATAGGTGATTAATCATTGATCCCAAGATACTGTATGTTAGGCACTCCTGAACAAGGAATGCTCATTAACAACAATGTACAGACAGTTGCTTTTATGGAGTGCATATGCTTACTGTATGTGACTGATCTCATAAAACTGAATAATTTAGTTTTTTTTCTTAAATAATCACATAAACATGAATTGCCCTGGTACCTAGAACAAGTTGCTTAATCAAGTTTTCACAATCTACTCCTCCGTTTCTAAATATAGATACACACAATTCCTTCCCACACATATGCTACAACATCATGTTATAAAATGAAAGTTATTTTCTAATTCCATCTGAGTATGCAGCTCAATAATTGCAGCTCATTACAAGTTGAAATCGCTCATTCATCAGAGTTTCTGTAACTGAGCAGCTGTAATGAAGTGCTAATAAGCATTCACAGGTATTGTAATGTAAGCAGCTGTTCTATATACCACAAAAGGAATATGTCCTTCCTGCAGGCTGCCTGTGGGAATAAGCATCTGCTCTTCCTAGCACAACAGTGAGATCACATGAAGCAAATAGCAGCTCTTTTGTTTAAACTGTCATAATGCAGGAAATGCATTGTTACACTGTCATTACAGAAACACTTATTCTGCTTCTGAGTCTTATGGGCCCTACACACACAGCAATATTCAGCCACTTTCTGAGTGATTTTACATAATCGCTCAGAGGGTGGCTGACTATAGCTGTGTGCAGCCCACACAGCAACAGGGATGTTCGGCCCTGGGGGGCCGCTATGTAGAATGGCCCAGCTTGTTATTCTCGCCCAGAAGGCCCATACATCTCTGCGTGTGTGGTGGCCTTCTGAGCGATCTGTCCAGCTGCCGTAAGCCACCCGAAGCCCCCTCGCCGCCGCCCCTGAAGCCACCAGAACCTCTTCATTCTGTGCTGCTGGAATGGAGACAGACGTGACGCTGAAGACTTCAGACTTTTGGTAAGTATTTTTTGTGTGCCACCAAGGCTTACATTTGGGGGTGACCCCCACTATATCACTAATGTTAATATGTTTTGGGGTGGAACCCTATACCACCAATGTTAATGTTTTTTGGGGGGGGACCCCTATATCACCTACATGTTTGGGGGGACCTCTATACCACCAATGTTAATATGTTTTGGGTGGTGGGGGAACCCCTATATCACCAATTCATATATATGTTTGGGGGGTGGGGGAACCCTATATTACCAACGCTTATATGTTTGACCAGAATGACTGCTTTAATTTCAGAACTAACTTGTTGCAACTTTTCCTGTACAATAGTTTGTAGCAAAGTGAGGATATTTAACCGTCCTGGAGTTGCTTGAGGATGCCGTCCTGAAGCCACCGGAGGAAACTGTCCTGAAGCGCCGGAGGAAGACATCTTTAAGCCACCCTGACTTTCCCGTGGTCAGGACTTGGTGAATATTTTTACCCACTGTGCCACCAACATTTACTTGCATTTATATGTTTATATTTATATATACACATAGCTAGTGGCAGGTGCTCAATTAGTTTAGTAATACTATTCAGGTGCATGGGAGGAGGGGTAATACTGAGTACGTAACAATACATGGTTTCTCCCAACTCGCTGAATGGTATGAGTAACCAGTCTAGAACACTACATGATAATAGAATTCAGAGATATCGATTACATATATTTGAGCAAATTTATGTGTAAGCCTCCAAGCCGTCGTCAAGGCTTCTCTGTATATTGGGGGTCCCTAGCACTATATCTAGGTGCAGGGTGCGGCACCCCAAAAACCAGCACAAGCTATAAACATCCTAGCATCTGATGTGTGTGCATGTACAGTATATACATTCACATTTCGTAAACTTACAAACTAAACCTGAAATAAAGACTCAGAGACTTAGCTTTGGCAGAAATTGTTAGCTGATTTATTTAAAGCACTTTAAGATAGATTAATTTATTAATAATGAATTACTTAATGGTGGCCCAGAAAGAATGGCTAATTAACTAAAAACTCCACCCCACAATCTGCATACGTAATCACACCTACCCTAACAAGCTACTGCATTGACTACCTACCCGTCCGGGTGGGGTTGCTAACCCCCGAGCGGGTGATCCAGCGAAGGATGAAAAAATTGAATCACCACCAGGTGATAAAAGGCGCTAGAGAGATGGGGTGTGTTGTAAGGCTGCTCACACGTAGGGGGGGTTCAGTCCCCTGAAGGTGGATACACAAAGAAGACAAAAATAGTGTAGAGCGCCAAAGGAATTGAGTTTCCCTAAACTTAAATAAGTCAAAAATAAAAATTAGATCAATTGGGTATCACAAAGTAAAAATACATTTAATTATCAATTAAAACATATTCAATGTAAATACACATGATTAAAAATTAATTATTGCACTTATAAGAAATATGGCATGCAGTAAACCACTTGTCAGAGAATAAAGTTGTATTGGATACTTAAGTGAGTCCCGCTTGTTCCAGGTACTGCTACCTTCTCAATAGAATTGGATGGTCCCCAAGGTGGAGGGGGACAAGGAGGGGCAGGGTAGGGGGGATCCAAAATGGCTTGTACTGGTGGTGGTCAGTTGATCCTGCTGGAGGCCTTGGTCTCAATTTCCACTGGTGGGCAAGATGTAAATACCTCACTGCTCGGATAAGAGGCTCCAGAAGTAAGCAGGTGTTGAGTCCCAAATTTGTACATCCAAGTTGAGAATATTAGTACAGTGCTGGGTCCATGGGGAACGAAGTTGGTAGCTGGTTCAAGGGGTAGTGGTGGGTATCCAAAGTGATATTCACAAAGTGCAGACAAAGGTTAACCTGACGCGTTTCGTTGCGCTCTGGCAACTTTCTCAAAGGTATGCCACTGTTAGTATGTTGTGGGTTTATATACCTACTAACAGGAAGTGCATCATCACAATACAGGTAACAGTTACCCAATTGATCTTAAAAATTAAATACAGATTATTAATAGATTTCCCTACATCTCTCTAATGAGATTGATATAGGGTGATCAAATAGGAGGCAGTCAAAAATTAAACAGACACATAATAGACATAAGATAACATAGAAATAGACTTATAATGTTCCATTTCCGGCCGTTGGAACGCACGCAGATGTAGGGAAATCTATTAATAATCTGTATTTAATTTTTAAGATCAATTGGGTAACTGTTTCCTGTATTTTGATGATGCACTTCCTGTTAGTAGGTATATAAACCCACAACATACTAACAGTGGCATACCTTTGAGAAAGTTGCCAGAGCGCAACGAAACACGTCAGGTTAACCCTTGTCTGCACTTTGTGAATATCACTTTGGATACCCACCACTACCCCTTGAACCAGCTACCAACTTCGTTCCCCATGGACCCAGCACTGTGCTAATATTCTCAACTTGGATGTACAAATTTGGGACTCAACACCTGCTTACTTCTGGAGCCTCTTATCCGAGCAGTGAGGTATTTACATCTTGCCCACCAGTGGAAATTGAGACCAAGGCCTCCAGCAGGATCAACTGACCACCACCAGTACAAGCCATTTTGGATCCCCCCTACCCTGCCCCTCCTTGTCCCCCTCCACCTTGGGGACCATCCAATTCTATTGAGAAGGTAGCAGTACCTGGAACAAGCGGGACTCACTTAAGTATCCAATACAACTTTATTCTCTGACAAGTGGTTTACTGCATACCATATTTCTTATAAGTGCAATAATTAATTTTTAATCATGTGTATTTACATTGAATATGTTTTAATTGATAATTAAATGTATTTTTACTTTGTGATACCCAATTGATCTAATTTTTATTTTTGACTAATTTAAGTTTAGGGAAACTCAATCCCTTTGGTGCTCTACACTATATTTGTCTTCTTTGGGTGATCCAGCGAAGGTCTAAGCCAATGAGAGGCGAGTGCACTGAAAACGAAACATAAACGTTGCATCAATACTTAAAGAAGAACTTACTCCATAAACCTGTTGTTCTTTCCCGCCTATCAGCCAACGCGCCTATCAGCCAACGCAATTAACATAAGGGTGGGAGGGCGGGAAAAACTTCAGGAAAGAGAGGAACAAAAAAAGGGATATAGACAAACTATATCGGTTTAAAGGCACTTGGTATGGGTGTGCTTGGCTATGAGCAGCAATCTAAAAAAAGGGGGAGTCACCCCCAATACAATATACAGGAAAACAAGAAGTGGTCGATTGCGCTAGCACTAACTAATATTCAAGATATAATAAATGGATCAAAAAACCTGGTCAGGTGTGAATATGAATAACACTTTAATAAGAAATATCAATAAAATAATTAAAAATTAGGAAAATTGTTAAAACAATACGGACAGAAGATCAATAGTCACCCATTGTAGTTGGAATAACGTACCAGACCTTGGGTTTTGTAGGGATCCGAGTGTATAAACAAATATTTGTAATCCAATCTTTCTTGTATTGGAAGGGGAATGGATACTCCGGTACTGGTGCCACTTTTTCCACAGAGAATTCCGGGCCTTTAGGAGGTGGCGTGCCTCCAAGATGATCTTATGCCACGGATTGTGGTAGACGGACCAATCCACTTTGTCCTGAGAGACAATGTCTCAGATGGAGAGTTGGATGTAACTTTGGGGATCCGCAGTATGAAAAGATTGGATTCGTCTGGCGAGGGTTAAATGACCATATGTCCTTTTTGCAAAGCACCTAAGCGTTTCGCTGGCTACAGCAGCTTTTTCAAGGGTGCTGCTCCCCAAAAAGCAGCACAAGCTAGAAAGACCAGAGCAGCACACCAGTGAAAATACTATGGTGTTAATTGCATTTAATTGTTTATATTTATATATGTTTATATGTGTATATTTTTTTATTCCTCTGAAGTTAAGCGTCATGCGGCAACACAGTGCAGAGAATGTTCTGAGCGATGCTAGACCACTCAGAACGCTCTCATTCCTCAGCACAGAGCGCTACACAGCACTGTGCACTGATTTACCTGTCAGGGCCAGTGTTCTCCTGTGAGAACACTGGTCCCAACTGATTAATATCCATTACCTTGCATTAATTACATTATTATTCTGAAAATAACTTATGGACCAAGATGTATAAATTATTTATTAGATGATGGCAAGTTTAACTATAAATGCTGAGATTTTTTAAAATATCTTGTATTTATTAAAGTACTGTCAAAAAAAGAACATTAATCCATGTGGACAGTTATATGGGGCTACTACATAAACTTAATACCATCTTCATCTTCTCCTTAGGGCGAGATGTACTAAACCTTGAAAAGTGAAAAACTGGACTGTGATAAACTGGAGTGTGATAAACCAACAACTAAACTGCTCCTACCCCCCCCCCCCCCCCCCCCCGTCTGTGGAGCAGTGTTAAGCCCGCTCCCCCCCCCCCCTGTTCTGGTCTTTAGAGTAAAGTAAATCTTTGGTGGGGGCAGCACACCCCCCCTGGAGCTAGTTGGCAATCAACGGCAGGACCCCCCTTCCCTGCTAGACAACAGCAATCCGCTGCAGGCGCCAGCTGCCCCCCCTTTGCTAGTCAGCCACAGAGAGGCGCGCACCCATCCCACCTGTAATCCGCAGGTGGTGCCCGCTGGCAACCCCCCCTCTCCCCATGAGTCTCCCATGTGGACCTGTTTGGTGCGGGTGAGGGGGGGCGCACAGGGGTGGCAGGTCACCAGGGGCAATGACAGGGCTTGCACCAGCCCTGAGTAAGAGAACCCCATTTTATTGATCTATGTCCTATTCTTATGGTTGGTACATGCTATACATTTTCCTGTTAATTTTGTACCTGTGAGTCGTTCATTTCCCAGGATCGACGATATTATTATCGATATGGGCAATGCCAGATATCGTATATTGTGTATGGGGCATAAATGTCTTCATAAATTTTACACACTATCTCTTATAGCTGTAAGTAGCATCTATAAAAGAAGTTATGTATTGTGTCATAAGAAAAAAATAGGAAAACAACCCCCCAAAAATACTGACATTATGGATACCCTAGATCAAAGCAATATAAAGTAGCTTCTGTATTTTTGTTTTACATCATGACACAATCCTATAGGTATTGAGGGTTAGGAAGCAACAGTAGATTTCATAGTGAAGTCATTTGGTTTGTCTTGGTTGAACTAACGCACATTGTCATTTACCTTCTGGTATTGCTAGTTAATGACTTACAAGGTATGTGGCAAATGTGAACAGAAACTGCCCTCTCCCTAACCAGTCCTTTGGCCACATAAAGGCTTCTGTAAAACTGTACATCAATAGCTTCTGTCTTCACCTCCTATTCCTGAATCTAAATTCAGATAATTGTTCTATCGATAGTTCATCATGGATGACTTTATTAATACTACTTCCTCCACATGATTTCTCTATGCCCCTGTTATGGCACCTGGCATCAAGTCAATTCTAAAATCATCTAATAGCTTTACAATTTATGTTTTTATGTAATTTCTTATAAGGCGCCCATACCTTAATAATACCATAACAACTTTATTGATAAAACCTCTTATCTAAAATAAATGACATGGACACCAATTAAATCACACGGACCATAAATAAAGACTCGGACCACTGAGAATTTAGTTTAAAAAGGTCAACATATTATTTATTGAATAGACCTTGTTAGCTAAACTAATTGAATTTGGAATTAATTTGGATTGTATATTCCCTAACATTTAAACTAAAGAATTGGAGGATGGCTAAAAAAATAAGTCGCTACCACATGCCAGCCCAGTCAACTTGATAAACGCAAACCAAACTCAAGGAGGGGTTCACCACCGCCTCCTAATGGCACAACCTGCATTGTGAGGGACTCTCCACCCCCTAACCTGGCTCAGCCAATGGGTGATCCCGCAGGGGAATGCCCCTTGTCCACCCGCATGGAAAGGACCACCCGCCGTCCTACAAAAAGGGTGGTGCCCCACAATGGCTTATTCCCTTCTTTGACCGCTGGCTGGAAGCAACTTCCCGCTACAACAAGGTGTAACCGCAGACGCCATCCCCAACCAAACAACAAGAACAAAAAAAACGTCTAATGTAAAACCTCAAGCCCACACTTAAAAAATATCTTCTAAGAAAATGCAATTTCCCACAGAGGAAAGGTGCACCCCGTCCTCTCTGTAGTATCTCACACTATCAAGGACTAAAAGCGGATGTTTCACCACCAAACCGCCCATTGCCTTCACAAAGACTCCAACGGCTGAGTTCACCTTCTTATGGGCTTTCTCAATAGCCGAGGTACGCACTGCCCCTCACCAATGAAAACGAGGAATACTCTCCGACCACACTATCACTACCAGTGCGCTCGCAATGCCACCAAGTCCGACTTAATACTCAGTATCAAATTGATAACCTTGACCCTGCCCATGTCATTGCCACCCAGGTGAATGACCAACCATTGTGTCTCCTCTCATGACTAAAAAGAACCTGCAAGAACTCCACCCAACGTAAATCTCTGACCCCAATCCACTTAACCGTCCTGTTTCCCAAATAATCATGTGATCTCCTCGCCAGAGGATGCCTCCCCGCCCAGTAAATAAAAGAATGGCCGATCTGCCATATCTGTCTCGATGACTCCGAAGAAACTGAAAAAAGAAGAGTCCCTACCATCAGTATGTTATTGATAACACAACTAAATTAACTTCAACCCATGTGAAGGAGAAAACTCAAAAAAACTCCCGTGGACCAAGTTTTGCCAATTGAATTCAGGCCCCCATGGAGGAAAAAGTAAAAACCCTCGATTTCTAAACACTGTCATTCAAAAACCGAAAGTAAACAACGTTTTAGGGTTGGCGCAACAGGCGCAATTACAACTTATCTAACCTTACATATGATTTGTATGCATCCGACTCCCACCAGCCTAACGCCTGGATCTCCACTGCAGAAGAACCAGACGCCGCAGCCTGCGTAGCCAACCCGATCCGAAAGGAATGGGCTCCGTATTTCTGAGGCCTTAGCCCCAAGACTTCCAAGCAACGTTTAAAAACAGCAGAAAACTGAAACTTCGAAAGCGCACTTCCGTCCGCATGCACAAAGAACTGCCCCTCCACACTTGGAGGGCGATTTAATAAATAGGCCTGCGCTAACCTTACCGGGCAGATATTTTCTTCGATCTGTACCTGCAAAGTTACCCAGCGACCCCGCCCTAACTGATCTGTTTTAGAACGAGCAATTTTAAGCAACAAACTTTCGCTGCGCAGTTGAACATTACTTAAAAGCAAACCTGAATTCTTATCTGACTTATTCTTGGCTACCAAATCGCTCACTTTAAGGGCCCCAAAGAACGCCAAAGTAAAAGCTGACGAAAAAGCGATGTTTCATAAGGGGACTCCCCAACACTCCCCAAAACCCTCAATAAATCTTTTACTAGAAACAAATCAACCGGCCGACGCGATTCCGTTGGTGACGGCTTCACCTTGGCCCACCACTGTAACGCTTTTGCCAAAACAAATGACCGTGTGGGATCCTCCTGACCCCTCAGACGTGAATGGAATGCAATACCCGCAAGGGCTGCAGCCATGGCCCCTTTTGCCCTACCCGCCTTGTAATGCTCCCATACAAAAACCCATAACTTATCCTCCAACGACTCACCTTCCCCACCATACCTACTAAGAAATACCTGCCAATCTCTCCAAGCCGCATCGTAGGCCCGCTGAGTGGAAGGAGCCAAAGCATTCCTGATATAAGATATAAGATAATTATAAATCAATGCCTTTGACATTCGCCAAGCCCTGATAACGGGCACAAGTGACAAGCCGGTCGCTCGCCACATTCGCCAAGCCATGATAACGGGCACAGGTGACAAGCCGGTCCCCCACCTCTTTGCTCTCCTCAAACATCCCCTAAGTAGCTTGTATCATTGACATGGTGCCTTTCTCTATTAGAGGGGGCAATCGTGCTCTAATGGTGTGTACACACGGTAGATGTGCCTTAAGATCCTATCCACGATCTGATCAGATAGGATCGTGGATAGGATCTTAAGGCACATCCGATTTGCATACTATCTTGATTATATAGTGCATACTTGCACTATATAGACAAGGCAGCCAAGACTTTCTGGCTTCCGATACGTGAACGCGCATTGGGATCGGATCGGGATCGCAAGGGTTAAAAGTTTTTCTGAAGTGAAACAAAGAAAACTTACCCTTAAAACGGGTGTGGTATAACCCCCAGACAGACTGGATTCCAACCGTCATTAGACCAACATTGAAATCCCGAGGACTGGGATTCTGACAGGGGGCGAGCACTACGAAGTCCCCTGTGTACTTGGTGGATCGCTGCGCCAGCCATCAGAGAAAATAGCCCCTGTCAGTCAAGATACCGACTGTCAGGCATGTAACATCTAAATGCCGACTGTCGGAGCGTCTTACGATGTCCATAATAGACATAGAAAATTAAAATCTATTATCTATCTTGTCACAAGCAATAATATTAGCAGCCTCTGAACCAATTACATTACATTTAAACAATAATTAAATATAAGAATTTTTTATCTATAGGTGCTTATCCTCTAGTGCGACTTATTGGAGGTTTGAAGTCGCATGCGATTTCCATTGAACTTACTGGCAGCTTTGCGGTCGGCAGGATCGCATATGATACACTGTGGCCCTTATTCTGATTCACTCGCAAATTGAAAAATTCTTTCTCAAATGGACAAAATCACGTGCACTGCAGGTGGGGCAGATGTAACATGTGCAGAGAGAGTTTGATTTGGGTGGGGTTTTACTTCAAGTTGAGATCTATATTGCAGTGTAAAAATAAAGCAGACAGTATTTTCCCTGCACAAATACAAATAATTGACCCAAATCTAAATCTCTCGGCACATGTTACATCTGCCCCCCCCCCCCCCTGCAGTGCACATGGTTTTGTCCATTTGAAAAGGAATTTGCCTTTGCAAGTGAACCAGAATAAGGGCCTGTATGTGATGCTTTTGCATATGATGTATCGTATGCAATTCCAGTCATGGCTGGAGGGATCTGACATATCCTTGTGGTAGTAATGACGATCTCCAGGTCTGCGCATCGGATCAGATTCGACGGTAAAACACATCTGATTTCACACTTTTCAACTAATTTCTTGGTCCAGTCCATTAAAATTGTGGGGAAAATTTAACTAGTCAATGGGCATTTTAGGACTGTGCAGTCCAATAGGATAGATTATCAAATTATTCCACAACTTCAACTGTGCAAATAAAGTCAAACCCAAAGAATTTAGTTTTAAAATATTTAAAGCAAAATGTGGTGACCAAGATGATCAAACCTAAAAGAAAAAAACATAACATGGAATAATTGTTAATACAAGAAATGCAGCTCAGTATTAAGTAAAAAATTATAGTGCGATCTAGATTATAGGAATTGTTAACTACCTGTCTACAATACCTTATTGCTCAATTTTCATGTATGTTTTAGAAATGTTTTACATTTTACATTAACTAGAATTTATCAATCTAGAATAACTATGAACAGCTTTATATAAAATCAGAGGTCACAATATATGCCTTAAAATGGAAATAATATTAATCAAGATAATTAAAACATTGTTTAATAAAAATCAGATTTAAAAAAAAGGATAAAAACTAATCATTTGGAAAAAATAAGGCATAACTAAATGTAGAAAATGCATGACTTAGAAATTATAGATGTGATTATCTATAAAAAGGCAACCAAATCAACTGCAATATTTAGTCACATAGGGGGACAAAGATTTTAGTTTACAGAAGAACCAATAGGTCTCCTGGTGGGATACATTCTTTTGATGATCGCCCTCTACTGTCAAGAAAAACTTGCTTAATGTCAATCATCTCAGTCCTGCAGGGAAATTATTATCAGAAAAGTGCTCTGAGATTTAGGCCTTTCTATTTAAAATGCATTACCTTGACCGGGTTTGCAAAGGTTGTGTTGTTTTCCCTCATACTGGAAGCCAAATGCCCACTACAGTATAGTAAATCAATAACACAGTTATAATTACATGTGATATTCTAAATAATGTTATATTGATTCCTATGTTCCCTGGAACGGTAAGAATTGCCTTAACACCAGATTTACAGAACTTGCAGTCAGGAAATGTAAAAATAAAACGTTTTCTTTGTATACAAAGATAACTTGCTATTTTATTAGTGTTTTAGGGACAGTGGGTGCCAATGTGTTTCTCTTTCAGTAAGTGGGTTTCCAAATTGTGAGAGTGCACAAATATTATCATATATTACACTATGAATTATATATATTTTTTAAGCTTTTGTGCACAAATTTCTCAAATTAGTCAATGCAAACTTCTGAAAAATCATTACTATACAATTAGTAAATGGGTATTGTCAGGCCAGAGGGCCTGGTTTGGTCTGGGTTAACCATAGCATGGAGTGTTGAAGTAGGTGTCTAAGGAGCATGAATGAGGCGAGGTGGCCTAAGACAGCGTGCTGAAGACGACCTCTTGATTATGCAAATTAAATAACAGTAGATCAGGCGAGAGCCTTGATAAAGCTGTAACCACTGTGAAACGCGTTGGAGGATAGAAGAGAGAACACACCTCAGACCAGCTGCAACTTAGTACCTGCATATGTCACCCAGTGACCGGACCAGCCTCTAGAATATTTATCACCCTGGCTTGCCAGTAACATCTCCCACGGGGGTCTTTCAGCTTTTTGGAGCACCGTTCATACTAGCCGGGGAGTGTTAGCCCACAGTGAACCTATTTGGCCACAGAGACTCCCCTATATGGTTGGTGCACCACCTAAATAGCTGCCATTAGAAGATCCCACAAAACCAATAACATCTATATTGTGGACATGTTTACTACATGAGGCACAATAGGAATGGACTTGGATAAACTGGACATAACAGGACACACTTATACATACCTACCAACTGTCACGATTACAGCGGGACAGTCCCGATTTTTGGGTCCTGCCCGCTGTCCCACCCGCGGCAGGCATTGTCCAGCTGCGGGGGGTGGCAGTTGGGAGACCCCCCAATCTAATAGAATAGACGCTGTGCGCATGCGCACAGCGTCTATTCTCGTATGAAAATGAGGTTGCGGCTAATTAGCATACGCCCCGCCCCCTTTTCGGGCGCTCGTGTCCCGATTTTGCCAGACCAGAAGTTGGGAGGTATGCTTATATATAAGGTACTATATGTACTGTTAATTACCACTTGCTCATTAATTTGCTTGAATGAGACTTTTTTTTTTTCCTATTTTATGTCATTATAAATGGAGAAGTTTTAATTCTAGTAAAAATATAATTCTATATTGCATGAAATGATTGGCACCTTCATCTTTAAGAATAAGATGCACTGTATATTAAGTTTGTTGTGTAGCGCAGTCTTCCACATTTTGATTGTTTATCTGTTTTTGGGTGTGACAACCCATTTTTCTGACTGCTGATTGGCATACCAGCCCACACAATATGCGCCCTTTTTGATAAGTTGTTATCATTCCTTTTTCTGCAAAAATTGCAGAGGAACTGTAATAATATGATACAAATAGAAGGGATATATCACTCGCTGCTAGGGTTTCAGCATTGGAATGTTCTTAAATTCCTCCCAATGTCAGATAATGATAACAATGACAGCTGTGTGTCCCACATGAAGAAACAATGGAATGTAAGTTTGTTTTAATGCATAAAGAATGAACAAATTTATATTGGGGTATCCACACAATGGGATTTCTGGGTTCCCAGGATATGTGTAGTTGGTTTTGTGTTGGTGTCACCACGTGGGACACAAACAGAAAGTAAAAGCTCACTTTATTGCTTACTATACATAGGGGGTTATTTTGGTTCACCCTTTCTGACAAATTCCTTCTTAGATGGACAAAATCATGTGCACTGCAGGGGGGCAGATGTAAAATGTGCAGAGAGAATTCGATTTGGGTGAATCATTCTGTTTCTGTGCAGGGAAAATACGGACTGATTTATTTTTACACTGCAATATAGATCTCTCTTTGAAGTAAAATCCCACAAATCTAATTCTCTCTGCACAAGTAACATCTGCCCCACCTGCAGTGCACATGGTTTTGTCCATCTAAGAAGGTATTTATCAAAAAGAGTGAACCAAAATAACCCCCATAATACAGACTAGACTCATCAAGGCATCTTTGAAACGTGAAAAACAGACAACCACTTGAAAGAATGTATGCTCACATCAATGTGCACAGTACTTGTGGAACAGAGTTATATTGCCCCAAGTTCCTTCTTTAAGAGGTCCCCACAAACAGAGTAGCACACTGCTGAACTGTGCAGTTCTAGTATCAGCCTGATGCAGACCTAGGTACTTGTGTAGTATCACGGCTCCCACGATGGACATCCTACAGGGAAAAATCGCATCGCATCGCATCGCATGCGATGCAATGTCATTTTTCACTTAAATCATGGTCATGTGTTAAAATCATGTAAAATACACCCCAAATGTCATTTTTCACACTGTATCAACCCCACTATTAACGCTAACCCGAAGCGTGGCGAGGGGCGGCGGTACGCGTCCTACGACCTTTTCATACCCCCACTATCTACGTCGGCGTGGAGTTGAGAGTATAAAGTGTGGCGAGCCCGAAGCGTGGCGAGCGGACACGGATACCTGTGAAGCCCGCGAGGGGACACGGATACCTGTGAAGGTATCCGCTGCCCCTCGCGTGCTCGTTGCGCTTGCCACGCTTCAGGTTGGCGTTGATAGAGGGGGTGGTACAGTGTGAAAAATGACATTTGGGGTGTATTTCACATGTTTGCTACTAATTTAAATGCATTGGGATGCATTTGTGATCAAAATCGCATGCCATCGCATGGCATGGCATCGCATGGCATGCGATTTTTTTCACAAATGCATAAAAAACCTGGTAAAATCGCATCGCATGCCACTACATATGGCATGCGATGGCATGCGATGGGAGCCGTGACCTATTTGTGGTAAATGCCGCCCATCGCCCTGCCGAGCGACAGCGACCTCACAGGTAAAAAATCATTTGATGGTCGCTAACCAGCTAATGATTTTTCACACGTTCACTAATAAAATTCAGTCTAGACTAAGGGCCCGATTCTAGTTTATTCGGTGAGCAAACCAAGCATCTGAGATGCTGCCCCGCCAAATACACCGCCCCCCTCACCGCCGATTCCCCTTTCTACCATGTGAGGGGATGTGCAATGAAAACCGCCTGCCGTTCCAATGGGGGACACCGTCAGCCGTCTGCCAGCGAACAGCTCGGCAACGATGCGAGCTCCCAGAGCCGTTAGCAATTGGGAGCTTAACATTCAAATAACATTCCATGCACATGAGAAAAGCCCCAAACATCAGAACTGGGCCAAATTCACCCCGTTCCCAATGAATTAGAAGAAGGACCTACAGTAGCTTTTATTATGGCCACAGATCGCTGAATTTGGGGCGGGCGCTGACATCGTGTGATATACAAACTAGAGATGTGCACCGGCCACTTTTCGGGTTTTGGGTTCTGATTACCTTGAGGTTTTGGGTTCTAATGGGTTTTGCCAAAACACCTCCTAAGTGTTTTGTGTTTGGATTTCTTGGGTTTTGGGTTCTGATTTTTTTGTTAAAAAAGCATAAAAACTGCTAAAATCGCATACATTTTTTTTTTTTTTTGCTCCTACGCTGTATTAACCTCAATATCATTCATTTCCACTCATTTACAGTCTATTCTGAACAGCTCACACCTTACAATATTGTTTTTAGGGCAAAAGGTTGCACCGAGGTAGCTGGATAACTATGATAAGCCACACAAGTGTGCGGCACAAACACTAGACTGATATGGCACACTTAGCATACCCTCCAGGCTGATACTGCACACCTAGAATTACCCCTGGACTGATATGGCACAGGTAGCATCACCCCTGGACTGATACGGCACATTAAGCATCACCCCTGGACTGATATGGCACACTTAGCATCCCCCCATGTCTGATACGGCACACCTAGCATCACCCCTGGACTAATATAGCACACTTGGCAGCACCCCATGAATTATACGGCAGACTTGGCTTACCCCAGGAATTATACGGCACAGATGGTGGCACCCCTGACCTGATACAGCACACATGGAATTATACGGCACAGATGGCGGCACCCCTGGACTGTTACGGCACACATGGCGGCAGGCATGGAATTATACGGCAGACAAATTCCTGCAGTAAAAATAAAAAAGTGTATTCTTTTAATTATAAAAAAGAGCAGCACACCTTACTTAGCAACACCCCATTAAATTATACAGCACTCTTGGCTCACCCCTGGACTACAGCGCATTTAACAGCCCTTGCAGTAAAAAAAAAATAAAAAAAACACCTTAATTTTATTTTCATAAAAAAAAGGGCATCTCCCCTGGTCTGATATGGGACACATGGGGCACCCCTGGAATTATACGGCACACATGCGGGCACCCCAGGACTGATACAGGACACATGGGGGCACCCCTGGACAAATACAGCACACGTGGGCACCCCTGGATGGATACAGCACACATGTGGGCACCCCTGGACTGATAGTACTGGTAGCCAGTGGAAACAGCAGATTGGAATTATATACTGCAATAAATACTGGTAGCCAGTGGCAACAGACTGGAATTATATACTGCGATAAATACTGGTAGCCAGTGGAAACAGCAGACTGGATTTTTATATACTGTGATAAATAATACTGGTAGCCAGCGGCAACAGCAGACTGGAATTATATACTGCGATAAATACTGGTAGCCAGTGGAAACAGCAGACTGGATTTATATACTGTGATAAATAATACTGGTAGCCAGAGGCAACAGCAGACTGGAATTATATACTGCGATAAATACTGGTAGCCAGTGGCAACAGCAGACTAGAATTATATACTGCAATAAATAAAATACTGGTAGCCACTGCCAGTGGCAACAGCAAACTGGAATTATATACTGTGATAGGTACTGGTAGCCAGGGGCAACAGCACACTGGAATTATATACTGCAATAGGTACTGGTAGGCACTAGCCAGTGGCAACAGCAGAGAGCAGACTGCAGCAGACACTAGGCAGTGCAGGGCAGGCAGTGGCACTAGCAGCACCAGTGGACTATCACACTGTGACTGACTATACAGGAGCAGACTCAGCAGAGGCAGGCCCCAGCACAAAGGAGAGACAGAACACAGCACCAGTCATCCTTGCAATGGTGATGTCTTGATCACTGAGCAGAGACACAGTACACAGCAGCACGGGCCCCAGCAGAGACCACACACAGCAGCAGCACACCCTTCCCTACCCTTCTCCGAGATTGGAGTGAAGATGGCGGCGCGAGGTTGCGGAATTTAAGGGTTCCGTGATCTCGCGAGAATCCGACGCCGGGCGATGACGTTTTGCCCGTGCGCCCGGATTCGAGTCAGGCGGGAAGCGCCGAGCGCTGCTCGTATCCGGGCCCGGATTGATGACGTCCGTGCTGGCTCGGATCTGAGGAATCCGAGCCCGCACATCTCTAATACAAATGGGGCTAAATCAGCCCCTGTGTTGTCTCTGTTCCTGCACAGGACTCCTACCCACCAGCCCCGATTTACAAGATGCTGTAGCCCACCAGTCACTGACAGCTGTCCTTTGCTGCATGGAATGGTGACACCCCAACACAGCTGAGTCCCAGGCACTGCTGATAAGAGGGGGAGAGCTGGGATATTGGGTGTAGACTCTCCGGCTTGATTCGGCTCAGCCTAGCATACTTAGACATTAATTTATTTGAACAATATACTATAACATATATATTATCTTTCATCGGGCTGCTCCCATCCTATGGAATGCCCTTCCACGCACAATAAGACTCTCCACTAGTCTCCAAACTTTCAAGTGTTCCCTGAAAACTCACCTCTTCAGGCAAGCCTATCATATTTAAATTCGTCACCATAACCCGCTGAGGCACTTATGTATTATATAGCTTGCCTTCTGGACTTGCAACTTGGTGGGACTGCTATGCTATTACTGGTGCCTGTCCTTGTGTTTCCCTCCTATATCCCTATAGATTGTAAGCTTGCAGCAGGGCCCTCCTACCTCCAAGTCTGTCTGTTGTTACCCAGTTTGTTTTATCACTGTCTACTATTATAAAGCGCAACGGAATCTGCTGCGCTATAAAATAAACTGTAAATAAATAAATAATAAATATTATATACTTTAAAATTTTTGGAGTCTTCTGCATTATATCTCTTCTGACACTTTAAAAGTACAAATTCAATGCATAATTTAGCATGGATCGCTAATCAGAGAATTCGCAAATCGAGTGATTATGGAATGACTGCACATGAGTGCCATAAGCATTATGTTTATCTGGATTTCGATTTGTGCTGTCCCGGGAGCGTGAGATCGCGAGTCTCTCTGCACATGTTCCATTTGCCCCACCTGCAGTTCAACATGGTTTTTTAATTTGCTTAAAAAATATGCTTTGCAATCAAGTGTGAATTAGGGGCAGATTTATTGAGCTTGGTGAAGTGATAAAGGGTCTAGTTTTTATCACCGGCCAATCAGCTCCTAACTGTGAAGTTACAGGCTTGGTTTGAAAAATGACAGCAGCTTATTGGCCAGTAATAAAAACCAGATAGTCTGGTTATGCTAGCCACACATCAGACCAACTTTCCTACAACCATCCAACTAGTTGCTTGGACGGAATAAAAATATGGTACTGATTGGGAGAAAATGTAATATTTACATCAGATATTTGCTCCCAAAATCTGGAAAAGGACGAAAACTGTCGCTCGGACTATGGCCCTTATTCTGATCGGTGCGGCCCGATCAGAATATGCGGCCAGGACCGTGCAGGCGAATCCCCGCCTTCCATACGGATCGCCACCTCCGTCCGTACGTGGATATGTGGCGGTCCGCATGAAAGTGGACGGGGATACACCTCCTCCATCTTGGGAGCAGCCCCTGCATTCGATGGTCGCCGAACATCGAATGCAGGGCCGCACGCTCCACCAGCTCCCGCCACCCTAGACCACACGGACACTTGTCCGTATGAAATCATGTATGGGGGCGGGCAGCTGACATCCGGCGATGTCAGATGCCCGCCCCCTACACAAGCGTCACGGCTTCATTACCATGCATACGCCCCGCGTTTGCATGGGAACGCCCATGAAACGCGGGGCGTATGCATAGGGTAATGAGGCTAAGTAGCCCTACACGCCCCTCTCCGCCCCCTGTGCGGCGTATAAAGAATACGTGCGGCGAAACCGCTTGCACATGCGCAGAGTGACCTCTGCACATGCGCAGTCCAAAAACATCGGCGGTACGACCGCATGCGGAGAAATCCGCACCGATCAGAATAAGGGCCACGGTACTGTAGTTGAACCTGTTTGATTTAAACAATTTGACTGAATGTTTTTGTCCATTTTCCTGGGATTGTGAGCATATTTCTGATTGTCCTTTAATGCCATACAGTACCATATTTTTATTCCATCCAAGCAACTAGTTGGATGGTTGGAAGGTAATTGGTCTGATGTGTGGCCAGCATTAGTTACAAGAGCGACAGAACTTTGCACATGGATGGCCATGCATCTGTCATCAATTAAGTTTGCTATTGAGAAGAAATAGATCCTCACAACACCTGTGGCACATCATTTTTTTTTTTTTTTAATGGGCCACAATGTTGCCAAGTTACAAATATATAGTATGACTACTGATCCTTTGCAGCCATCCATGCATAGACGGAATCAATAACTGAAGCTGCTAGAATGTGAATCACAATGGATACAATGATTTGGCACTCTCTCTCCCAGGGGATTGAATGAGACCCTGAAATTGAATTTATTTTTGTAGGGCATGACAGGTTTTTTTTTAGTTTACTGTGATCTCCTGAGTAATATAACAGTTTTATTAGTACAGGTGCCTATATGTGCATAGATCATAGTTGCCTATCATTCTGCATTCTGCAGGATACTCCCTGAAATAGCAGCAATCTCCCTCTCTCCCTCATTAGTCTACCAATCTTCCTCATTTCACCTATCCCACATTACACTGTTACATTTTTGAGCAAAAAAAGAAACGAGAGATCAGCACCATTTCCCAGCACTTTAGCAAGTATAGTAGCTCTTACCAACTGCTTTGGGGCTCATCTACATTTATATACAAGTCACTTTACAAGATTCCTCTCAGATGTAGCAGTACACACCCACGCTTCTAGGTGCCACGTTCACAATCTCTTTTCACAATCTCTCCATATATGGAACTAGCCACGCCCTTTGGGTGGAGCAAAACACACGCCCACTCAATGGGGTGAAATATTACACTACTAACTATAATCTCCCTGAAACTAATTTTCAAAAGTTGGCAAGTATGGCATAGATTTGTGGTTGTTAGACCCAGGTCCACCTATGCTTATTTCGGCCAGTCTCATATATTATGAGGTGTCATTATATAGCATGATATAATGTCCGTCATGTACACTCATTTCTGTATTATGTTAAATTTGTCTGATTTCTTGTCAGACTGTGTTAATGTTAGGAGTTTGTTCATCTATGTTATGCCATTACATGTTTGTATATTTTCTCCTTTAATCGTATAAGTAATTTTTTGCTGCAATAATTGTTGTATTGTAGCCAGGGTTCCCTCTAAGCTGTGCGCACGTGCGCGCGCACACAACTCGACGAGCGTGCGCACAGACATTACAACAGAGCGCACAAAGCAGCAGTGGTCCCTTTTTGCAGTTGTGGACTCAATTAATGTGTGTTTCACCCATTAACTACATTGTGTGCTGTGTTTTGAATGTTTACATGTTTAATATCATTTTGAAGTAAAGTTAACCCCTTCCTGACAGAGCTAGTTTTTGCGTTCCTGACAGAGCCATTTTTTTCAAATCTGACATGTCTCACTTAAGTGGGGATAACTTTTTTTTGCTTTTACTTATCCCAGTGATTTTGAGATTGTTTTCTCGTGACACATTGTACTTCAAGTTAGTGGTAAATTTTCGTCGATACAGTCTGTGTTTTTTTGTGAAAAATACCAAAATGTCGGAAAAAAATGGAAAATTTTGCGATTTGCAAAATGTTAAATTTTCTGCTTGTGAGACAAATAATCTTACCACTCAAAATAGTGAATAACTAACATAGACCATATGTCTACTTTATGTTGACATCATTATTTCAACTTCCTTTTAATTTTTTGGGACACTAGGAGGCTTACAATATGAATAGCAAATTCTCAAATTTTCAAGAAAATTTCAAACACTGATTTTTTTAGGGACCAGTTCAGTTCTGATGTGACTTTGAGGGACTTGTATGTGAGACACCCCCATAAATGATGCCATTTCAAAAACTGCACCCCTCACAGTATTCAAAACAGCATTTTGGAAGTTTGTTAACCCTTTAGGTGTTTCACAGGAATTAAAACAAAGTGTAGGTGAAATTTCAAAATTTCTTTTTTTTTGCAGAGTTTCAATTTTAATACATTTTTCTAACGAATACAGTAGATTTTACTAGAGAAATGTGACTAAAAATTGATTCCCCCAATTCTTTTGTTTTCATAAATATCCTATATGTGGCCCTAGTGTGCACGGTGACCAAACCACAGGCTTCATAATAGAAGGAGCACCTACTTGATTTTGGAGCCTCCTTTTTATGAGATTATTTTTTAGGCACCATGTAGGTTTCTAGGCACCATAAGATGCTAAAAGTTAGGAACCCCCCCACAAGTGACCCCATTTTGCAAACTACACCCCTCAGGGAATTCATCTAGGGGTATAGTGTACATTTCAAACCCCCAGGGGTTTCACCAATTTTGATACAACTGGGCTGTGAAAATGAAAAAAATTAATTTTTCATTTTCACAGCTCAGTTGTATCAAAATTGGTTAAACCCCTGGGGGTTTGAAATGTACACTATACCCCCTGATGAATTCCCTGAAGGGTGTAGTTTGCAAAATGGGGTCACTTGTGGGGGGGTTCCACTGTATAGGTGCTTCAGGGGTCATTCAACCAGAATCTGTGCTGCAAAATCCAAAAATCACTCCTTCCCTTCTGAGTCCTGCCATGCACCCAACTGGTATTTTTTGGTCACATGTGAGGCATTGCCGTACTCGGGAGAAATTGGGGCACAGATTTTGGGGTGCTTTTTCTCCTTCATTCCTTGTGAAAATGAAAAATTTTGAGCCAGATCTGCATTTTTGTGTAAAAAATGTAATTTTTCATTTGCACAGCCCAGTTGTATCAAAATTGGTGAAACCCCTGGGGGTTTGAAATGTACACTATACCCCTAGATAAATTCCCTGAGGGGTGTAGTTTGCAAAATGGGGTGACTTGTGGGGGGGTTCCACTGTATTGGTGCTTCGGGGGTCTTGCTAATGCGACATAGCACCCACCATTCATTCCACCAGAATCTGTGCTGCAAAATCCAAATATCGCTCCTTCCCTGCTGAGTCCTGCCATGCACCCAAATGGTATTTTTTGGTCACATGTGAGGCATTGCCGTACTCGGGAGAAATTGGGGCACAGATTTTGGGGTGCTTTGTCTCCTTCATTCCTTGTGAAAATGAAAAATTTTGAGCCAGAACTGCATTTTTGTGTAAAAAAATGTAATTTTTCATTTTCACAGCCCAGTTGTACCACAATTGGTGAAACCCCTGGGGGTTTTAAATGTACGCTATACCCCTAGATGAATTCCCTGAGGGGTGTAGTTTGCAAAATGGGGTCACTTGTGGGGGGGTTCCACTGTATTGGTGCTTCGGGGGTCTTGCTAAAGCGACATAGCACCCACCAAAATTCCACCAGAATCTGAGCTGCAAAATCCAAATATCACTCCTTCCCTTCTGAGTCCTGCCATTTTTTGGTCACACATGAAGCATTGCCGTACTCGGGAGAAATTGGGGCACAGATTTTGGGGTGCTTTTTCTCCTTCGTACCTTATGAAAATGAAAAATTTGGAGCCAGAACTGCATTTTTGTGTAAAAAAATGTAATTTTTCATTTTCACTGCCCAGTTGTATCAAAGTTGGTGAAACCCCTGGGGGTTTGAAATGTACACTATACCCCCTGATGAATTCCCTGAAGGGTGTAGTTTGCAAAATGGGGTCCCTTGTGGGGGGGTTCCACTGTATAGGTGCTTCAGGGGTCATTCAACCAGAATCTGTGCTGCAAAATCCAAAAATCACTCCTTCCCTTCTGAGTCCTGCCATGCACCCAACTGGTATTTTTTGGTCACATGTGAGGCATTGCCGTACTCGGGAGAAATTGGGGCACAGATTTTGGGGTGCTTTGTCTCCTTCATTCCTTGTGAAAATGAAAAATTTTGAGCCAGATCTGCATTTTTGTGTAAAAAAATTTAATTTTTTACACAAAAATGCAGTTCTGGCTCAAAATTTTTAATTTTCACAAGGAATGAAGGAGACAAAGCACCCCAAAATCTGTGCCCCAATTTCTCCCGGGTACGGCAATGCCTCACATGTGACCAAAAAATACCAGTTGGGTGCATGGCAGGACTCAGAAGGGAAGGAGTGATTTTTGGTGGTGGAATGAATGGCGGGTGCTATGTCGCATTAGCAAGACCCCCGAAGCACCAATACAGTGGAACCCCCCCACAAGTGACCCCATTTTGGTCACCAGCTTTGGGAGGGGGGCTGGCGCTGCGGCTGGCGGGGGGGTGGGAGGGGTGCTGGCGCTGCGGCAGCCGGGTGGGTGGGAGGGAGGGGGGCTGCCGGGTGGGAGGGGGGGGGGCTGGCGATCGTTGGTGATCGGTGCGGTATACGCACACACACACACACACACACACACACACACACACACATATATATATATATATATATATATATATGTGTGTATATATATATATATATATACATATATATACACACACATATATATATATATATATATATATGTGTGTGTATATATATATATATATATATACACATTTGCACATTATTTTTTATTTTATTTTATTTTTAACTTTTCCAGCAGCAGCATGATGCTGCTGCTGCTGCTGCTGCTGCGGGGGGGAGGGGGGAGGAGGGGAGCGCAGCGTGCGCTCCGGACGTAGCGGTGGAGCCGGGGGAGCTGCTGCTGCTGCCGGGTGAGTGCCCGGCGGGTGGGAGGGGGGTGCTGCCGCTCGGTGGTGATCGGTGCTGCACCGATCACCACCGTTTTCTGTGTTACCGAGCGGCTTAGCCGCCGGTAACACAGGAAACGCTGTGATTGACTGTTCAGATTTGAACAGCCAATCACAGCGATCGCCGACCGGGGGGGGCACCCCTGCCCCCCCTGGGCGGCGAGGGGGGATGTCTGCTGTCAGGGACAGCAGACATCTCTTAACTGTCACCGCGTCTATAGACGCAGTGACAGTTAGAAACCATGACGTACATTTATGCCATGTGTCGGGAAGTACTTCCCGACCATGACGTAAATGTACGTCAAATGTCGGGAAGGGGTTAACACAAATGCTGAACGTCATTTTCCAGTTATATATAAGTGACGCACAAAAATTTAAATTCCCTTCCAAAGTTGCACAGCCAAAATCTTTTGCCGCACACAGCCTTCGTAAAATTAGAGGGAACATTGATTGTAGCCCAAGTAAAGGAAACTCGGAGATGACGTCACTAGTGGACGTCTATCACAAGATCCAGGACCAGCATGCACGCGTGGTTTCATGGCTACTATAAGGTCATTGTTTATGTGGTATGTTATTTGTATCCTGAAGATGAAGTAGAAAACTTCAAATTGTTGGGTACTGCAGAACCCTTATGGCATCATATAAATAAACAATAATACTACTACTAATAATAATTATTATTATTAATAATAATGGTACTTGTTTCCTAGCACGGCGCCCATTGCATGGCATCGTGTACCTTATTTTTTTTTTTAAATTGAGTAATTTTTATTGGTTTTGCAAAATAAAATAAACAACTACAAAAATTTTTTTTTTACATTACAGACAGCAGTGTTTCAAAAAGATAAGTAGGTGCATACAGGAGGTATATAACAGCGCAACTAGTATATGTGCACAAGAGTATATATGTGTTCACGCATAGATTTTATGTTATCTATACACAAAATGAGTACCTTCCCCTCAGGATATAGGTACATATTAAATCAAGTACCTGGAGGCGCCATCCAGGTTCTCGGGAACGGAGACGTAGAAAGAAGCACACTTGCATAAACACAGTGCATAACAAATCAGAAGGCACCATTAATCTGTATCGTTAAATAATCAGCTATCAAAAAAACCCACTGTCTAAACTTAAATAACCAACTAACATTAATAGAAAAAAAAACCTCCCAAAAGGACCCAAAGCAAACCTCCCACATAACCCCCCACCCTGTTCTACCCACCCCCAACTTAGGTGTACCTGGATCCCTACAACCCCACTACCCCTCTACCCATTACTACCTATCGTGAACTAAAGAGAAGCAGTTTAGTGGTCTTTAGCTGTATGGTAGCTAACTTGTACCAAAAACCTAACCTACTCCCCCCCCCCCCCCATCCTACCCACCCAACTATAACTATAATATACTACAAGAATACTAATCTAACCCATCCCTCCCTTCCCACCCACCCAGGTAAAGAAGGATATACAGAAGGATATTGGACAGGGGGCTATAAGCTAATGGCCTTAGGACAAGTGCTCTCACAGTATAATAAAATATAAAATACCATAACCCTCAGAATTTAGAATAAGTACAGCCCCAAGAGGTGTTGAGTGCAGACATGACGACAGGCTAAGTCAGAGCATACGTGACGGAATACACACAGCTGTGTACATGCGCAAGAAATATTAATCTGCCCGGGCCTGCAAATTCAAAGTCACTCGAGAATAGGTAGGAAACTAACTATACCAACCATGCCATCTATCCAATCCCATCCCCCAATTGTAGTCCCCATAAAAGGAGAATACCCGGATAATAGCAGGAGTAAACTCCTCCCCTTTATTTACAGGATAATAGAATCGTGTACCTTATTTAGTGGTGTGCAATGCGTGCGATGCGATGCTTGTACAATTAAATATCGCATAGCATCACTTGCCAGCAAATGGGATGCAATGCGATTTTTAATTCTACAAGCACCTATGCCATGAGATGTGATGGGTACTTACAATGAGATGTAACCCCCAGTATCCACGCCATCCCGAAGCGTGGCAAGAGCAGCGAGCCCCGCGAGGGGCGGCGGTACGCGTCCTACGACCTTTTCATACCCCCATTATCCACGTCGGCGTGGAGTTGATTTGAGTTAGTGTGGCAAGCCCGAAGCATGGCGAGGTGACGCGGAATACGAGCCCGAAGCGTGGGCGAGCGGCCGTGGGATACATGTAAAGCAATATGTGTCCCCTCGTGGGGCTTGCTGCGCTCGCCACGCTTCAGGCTCGTATTCCTCGTCCCCTCGCGGGGCTCACTGTGGTCGAACATGCTGCTGGCTCGGTGGCTTGCTGCGCTCGCCACACTATCTATAATCAACTCCACGCCAACATGGATAGTGGGGGTATGAAAAGGTCGGAGGACGCGTTCCGCTCACCACGCTTTGCGATGGCGTGGATACTGGGGGTGACATCTCATTGTAAGCACCCATCCCATCTCATGGCATGGGTGCTTGTACAATTAAAAATCTAATTGCATTTCATCGCATGCCGCAATATTCCAGGGGGATGCGATGCAATGAGATTTTTAGGAGCCCATACAATGGAAATAGTGGGCGCCATTGTAGGAAACCAGTACCATAATAATAAAAACTGTATTGATCTATAGGGCTAAGGGCCTGATTCTGGTTCACAAAAGCAAATTCTCTCTTTAGTTGACAAAACCATGTGCACTGTTACGTGTGCAGAGAGAGTTAGATTTGGGTGAGGTTTGTACGTGAAACTGATATCTTTATCGCAGTTTAAAAATAAAGCAGCCAGTATTTACCCTACACAGAAACAAAGTAACACCCAAATCTAACTTGCTCTGCACATGTTACATCTGCCCCACCTGCAGTGCACATGCTTTTGTCCATTTGAGTGAATAAGGCCTATGAACAATACAAAAACTATTTATTCACAAAAAAAAATATCAAATCACCAAAGGAATAAATGAATACCCAAAGGGATTTATTTTACTAAGGTGGGGGTTCTATTTCAAATGGGATGTTGTTATGGACAACCAATCAGATTCTATAATCTTCTAGAAGGTGCTAAATATATAGGAAATATATTCTGATTGGTTGCCTATAGTATCTCATCTGAAATAGAACTCACATATTAGTAAATATACCAAACTGTAGAAAGTGCACAAGTCTGTACTAATAAAATATTATATATATATATATATATATATATATATATATATATATATATATATATCCAGTGATCAATCATCATACCAATCTAGAGGTTTTGGAGCTGCTGATAGTAAATATAGTCTCAGTGTGGAATACAGTAGCTGCATATACTTGTACCAACTTTATTCATCTGAATTTTTTACAGTTTACATTAAGCAATAATAATTTTACCGAGGTAAAAAAGTGTGCTGTAGATATGTGCTGTGTGAGGCTAATCATAAATGGTTAATTGCACTTAACCCTCTGCTATAGTGAATATGTATGAGCACTTTGCTACTTTTCAGTTGTCTTGGTCACATCTCTGTGCTGCTCTAGGTCATGCTGAAGTGCAGTAGCTGCCATTAGCCCGACATGACCTTGCACCGCATTGCAATTTTAGAATGGTTTCATCCTAAAAGCCTACATGCGGCCAATAGTAATCATAAAAGCTTTATAAATGTTGTAAGCTGTGTAGGTTTTGGACTTTTGGTACACATAATAAAATAGTTTCATGTGAATAGGTAAATTAAATACAAATGAAATAAATTATAATAAAGTGATTTTCAATGTTGACCAATGTTATTATTTCAAACTAGATTCTATTGAATTTACTGTAAATAATCTGTTATAAAATATAAAATTCATGCTATTGTACTGTATAAATGGGAAGTTACAATTTCTGCATAAATAAATACAGGTAATTTACTGAGAACGAAGTACATGTAAAGTGATTGATAGTGTCTGGAAATATATGATTGTGCTTTACTTGTACCTAAATGGCACTTTAAGTACTTACTGTATGATGACTGCACACAAAGTAGTCTGTATAATAAGCCCTCTGGGACTTTAATTTCTGTGTCCTGTAGCTGATATAAATTCCATACACACTGGGGGCGGGATGTTTTAATATACATTGCCGCCCCTCACCGCCTGGCGCGGTGATGCTAGCACATATGTAATAAAATATGCGGCTAGCATCGCACTGTGGTGACAGAGGCCCCCACGATACCTGTAATGTGGTACACCTCCATGGGCGCCTCCTCCTCCCCTCATGCCGGGACAGCTAAGCAGGCTGTCCCCAGCGCCTCCTCCAGCCAGAAGGACATCTGGCTGCCTTGCTAGGGGGAGGAGGGGTTTACCTTCTGGGTCCAGGAGGACCTGCAACAAGGTAAGCCATAGGGAGGTGGAGAGGGGGGTCAGCAGAGGCAGCGGGTTTGCAGCGGAGGGCGATAAGAAGCCCATAGGCTTCTCTAGGGTATCACCGATACCCTGCCTGCCAAGACGGTGCGGCCGGGTTTTCGTAAATTTGAAAATGCTGTAAAATGGGGGGTTTACCGCATTTTCGGCTTAGTACATACCGCCCTGGGAGTTTTTGCCCAGCGTGAATGCAGAGGGATTTCCGCCCGTCCTAGCGATTTTCCTGGTTGTGGATGGCTTTCCATAGGAGGAAACTATAGAAAGCCATCCACCCTGTCGCTCATCTGCTGGCAACACCAGCAGATAAGCAGTGGTGGCTGGAGATGATGCGGGAGCGGGTATCATGGCTCACTGATCATCTAGATACACAAAATTGAGCTACTTTCAGCCCCAAATCACCAGTTGATGGGCCTATAGTGTTAACAAATGTAATACCCCAGAAGCCAGGGCCAGATTTAGGGGTCAGGCCGCCCCTAGGCACAATATTTTTGTCTGCCCCGTATGGAGTACAGACTGACAAATGGACAGGGGGAGTCAAAGACAGACAGATGGGGTTAGAACACCATAGTTAGAAAGAGGGAGGATATATGAACGGATGTGGGTATAGGCAGATAGGGCAGAGCTCCATAGATAGAAAGACAGATGGGTGGTGGGCATAGAGAGGGGGGCATAGACAGGGCAAAACACCATAGATAGAAAGATACATGGGTGGCTGGCATAGACGGATGGGCGAGGAGCATAGACAGATGGGACACTGTAGATAGAAAGATGGATGGGTGGAGGGCATAGATAGATGACAGATGGGGCAGAGCATCATAGGTGGGCATAGACGGATGGGTGGGGGGGTATAGACAGATGGGACAGAGATAGACAGATGGATGGGTGGTGGGCATAGACAGATGGGTACCACTTAGTAGAAACAAAACTGAGTGCTTTAGCCAATACTTTTTCCTTACTGGGGCTTAGTTCCCTGGAGGACAGATTGTAAATCAGTGACTCTTGTCTGGGTTTTGGCCTTGGATCTGCGTGTGTTGGCCTCTGCGATGGGTGGGCGTCCTCTTCCTTTAACTGTAGAGGCCCTTGGGGTCCCCCCTAAAGGGACTGCCGATGATGAGCCTTGGGCATAATCAAAGTGCATACAAGTGAATTCGCTGTCGCTATTTGAAGTGGCTAGTTCCCTATGTGTAGGGTTCCTCCTTTTTCACCACTGCTTGCCCTTACCATTATATGGTTTAAAAGACTCTGACTCGCCACCCATGAGCCATTTATAGACCCTGTTGGATTCATTGTCATCTTTGACGGCTGTGTACTTAGATTTTTTTAATTTGACTAGTTCCTTGTGGTAATTGTCAACTGCAATTTAGTCATTCACTTCTGTGAGAGGTCCTGCTGGGCGGCTAATGTGAATGATGGCTTGACGCTGCTTAGCGTATTTAGTGTAATGGCCAGTTCTCTGCCTGCCTCCTCTACAACCAAGAGAATAAGGTCAATACTACATTTTTTAATAATGCCCACCCATTTGGCACAAAAGTCTGGGTTGTATCGCCCTACAGTATGGTGGGCATGTTGCGGACCCTGAATCCTCTGGGGATATATTTATCTCTTAAATAATCAGAGTGAGATCCCATGAAGCATGTAGTCAGTCTCTCTCTCTCTCTTTTCAATTTGAGCATTTGATGGTATAAATCCTCCACAGTAGAAGACGTTGTATTGTAGGGTAATCGTACCCTTTTTGTCAAGGTGTGAGAACAAATAATAAAAGTGCAGCTTAAGAGTCAGAAAGTGAGAAACCATCACCGCCAATCAAGCTGACGTGCTGTGTGGAGGGTGAAAGCTGTCACTGCCACTTCCTGCTCTGCCCCTCTGCTGACGTGTGAGGGTTGCCATAGAGATCCGGCATCTGAACTCTGCTTCGCTATGTCGCCATGGGAACCTGATGTCTCATGGAAATGATTGGCTGGTGCTCTATCACTCTCCATTTTCAAACTTTTTTATGTTTAGTACATTTGGCCCTAAAGGTGTTTACCAACTTTGTTATGCCAAACCTCCCAACTTTTCGCAGGACAGTCACAATTTGCTGCGACTGTCCCTAGTCCTACTGGTGGCCGGAAATGTCCTTTTTCCCAAGTTCAAACACAGAATGTTGGGAAGTATGTTATGCTAGTTGTTGATGCACAAGATGTGTCCACTATCACATATACCATTATATTATATTTACATATTAAAAAGATAATAGTCATATAAAAAAAAATAATGACATGCAGATTACTGCCTCTCACATTGTTTTCCCACTGATACATGCACACTAAATCAATGTGTTGTACACCCTTGGCGTAGAACAAGAACTGGTTATAAAACCTGCAATTTCTTTTAATTCTACTGAGAAGCAGGTGGCACAGGGAGAGAAACCTTGTCTATCACATTGTTTTCCCGCTGATAGGGAAATGGATTCACTGAGCCTCTTTGAAGTTACCAAAGTGGGAATTCAGGAGAATTAGGGCAAAGCAGGCACTGCTGGCAAATAATTATGACACATAAGCCCTTATTCTGGTTTACTCGCAAGGCTGCAAAATTCCCACAGATTCCGCCTGCCTCCCCCACGGTCACCGCTTCCTTTGCACGCCGTGATCCCCTACATGGCTGTGAATAGATGATTTGCATAATCGTCCATTTGCAGCCTTGGGTGCGGGGGAGAAATCATTCGATGGTCATTGACCATCAAATCATTTCTCTAGCGCTCACAGATCTGAGACACCTCTATGGTGTCTCTGATCTGCAATCACCATGTGTGGGAAGCAGGTGGGCAGCTGACATCCTCTGACATCAGCTGCCTACCCCCCACACCCGCGTCACCGGGACATTTGCATGGGAACACCCAGCGTTTTCATGGGAACGCCCATGAAATGCTGGGCATTCCCATGGGATGTGCCCCCTGCCGCCACCCCACGACCTTCTCCCTCACAGCTAGGTGCGAGTGGGAGAGCAAACATGTAGTTTGCCGTGCCTGCGCGAACCCCGCAAAGCATCAGTCCCCCTTGCAAACACATGGGAGGGGGGACGGAATCAATCAGAATAAGCCCCCATAGTGTATTTTACTAAGATTGTATGTGAGAATTTCAGGTGAAAGACTAGCTGGGGATTAATTGATTAACCAATGAAATTCTAATTACGCTTATTTCCTCTTTGAAACAAAACCAATGCCTGCATGAAACCACTGACAACAGAGTGGAATACTAGTTCTTGTAGTGGAACTGGACTGAAAACAATGTATAGCATCTCAGGAGAAGATACGAGAAGTTATGGGAGTTCTGATTGGCAAACTGACAATAGCTATGGATACATGTAGCATGTAGTATTACTGTACCTGTCTACCTTCACCTGTTGCTCTAGTCCAGGGGTCAGGGAACTTTTTACCTTTACCCCAAAATATATTTAGATACGCCAACATTACCCCCTTGATTTGAAAGGAAAGAAATCATATAATTGTAATACACACTGTACCCTGAGAAATTGATGATATATCCTGCTAGTATGGTACACAGCCTGGCAGCCATTGATGATGATGATTACCATGTTTGTACCACACACAGCCATACATGGTAATCATCATCATCATCATCATCAATGGCTGCCTGGCTGTGTGTGGTGTATCCATTGAGAATGTGAAGTCCAGGCAACTATTAATGTCGGTATTACAAGATGATACTGTATAGTTACAGTCTGTGCAAATGTTTTTCCCTAGACTAAATAAAGGTATACCTTGACAGGAGCATATACAATCTATATAGATTGTATTACTAGATTGTTAGTAGATTGTATCTACTAGCTTGTCAGCTCCTCAGAGCAGGGCCCTCTACTCTTCACATTTCACTCGCAGCTCTCCCATACTCAAACACTCATCTCCATCATTGGCCGCAAGCCTCTAGTCCTCACTACTTATATTTAAGCTGTAATGTGTATTGAACTGTGTCACTCTTTACCTGTGCTCTATTTTTGTTATTTATTCAATGTAATGCTAAGTTTTGTCTCCCTGTACTGTTCCTTTGTACGGCGCTGCGAAACACTTGTGACGCCCTATAAATAAAATTATAATAATATATATAGATTCTATAGGCAATGAAATGAAATTCCTGTGGATAATGGGCTGCTGAGACACAGCCGGGCATGCACAAAGAGTCATATGTATGCCTGGCTGTGTCTCGGCAGCGCAACTGTCCATTAACCCTAGGAATTTCATTTTTACCCCACTTGGGGTCATTTACACCTGTTCCCTGACCACTGCTCTAGTCCTTTGTTATAGTCTTTAGCTATAAATAGGTTATTAATAGTGCCGATAGAACACTAGAATGCAGTTTCAAATATGTAAAAAAAATAAAAACCTAACAAATTAGTTTTCTAAGTACCGTTTCAGTGCCTTTGGAAATAATGCAGCAGCTTCAAATAGTATAGAGGGACCGTCAGAGCCTTGTGTGCTAGTATTACCCCAAACAGGTCCTTATTCTTAGCCATCCACATGGGCGGGTTTACACTTTGTCATGGAGCCATTTTCCTGATTGCTGGGCTCCAAACAGGCAGTGTGCAGGCATTGGTAATGGTTCCATCACAAACAATAATGTTGTGTATAAGGGCAGCCTGACACCTAAATTTGGCCATGCCAGTGCACCACACATGCTGCACCAATTATGCTCCTTTTACACTGCCATAAATATCCCAGGTTATTGCACATGCATGTGCAGCTAACCGGGATATTGTGCAGTGTAAAAGGATCTAGTTGAAATTACCTGAGCCGAGTGACCCAGCATTTCAACCCAGGTAGGGCGCAGGGCAAACATGGATTCAACCCGGTTTATGGTGCAGTGTAAACGGATAATCTGGGCCGATGCGACCTGTGACCCTTTCACAGCAAAGAGAAAAGTTAGCACTGGAAGATGATCTTATCTTCAAGCAATGGCCCCAGGACCGCCTCCGCTGACAACACCCACCCGGCCTTGTGTTGGGTAGGGACACCAGTGTTAAAGGCATAACAAGCCGGGTAGCACCCGGATTATAGGTATGTAGGAGCTTTTGGTGATCAATTGCACAGGAAGGGAGATAGATATCAGAATAGTTTTTTAATTAATTTAATTGGCCCCCTCTGGTCAAGTTTATTCAGTTTCTATTAGATCCAGGGGTGTGCTCCCACCGACAATTTATTTAATGAAATTTTTACAAAAAAGAGAATGGATTGTCATATGGCGGTGCACCATTTATAGAAAAGAGTCATAAAATTTACCTTTTATTATTTATATTTTAAAAGTGAAGAACACGAAATATGACAAACAACAAATAACATTAACACAAGTGAAAACAGTGTGCTATTAAAAGGCACGTGCGAGTTCCCAGGGCAAATTCCCTCTATTCAATATTATCAATTACACTACTAGCTTTCTCCTTCTTGACCTTTAAACAATTTTTTGAGGAGAGAAGTGTGTCAATCTTAAATAGGTTTGTGTTCTATATACAAATGTAACAGCCTGTCTGTTAGCTACTTGGATGTGGTGTTTGGTACTTAAGTTGATTGAGATTGAATTAATTAGCTCAATTAATTACCAGTTTATCTGGCGTGGTGCTGTTTGTATTATTTGTATATTGATAATACAATTGAGCTGTGTGTTATCACAGAAATGCAGTAATATCACTAATCGGTTACCCCTTTCCGTCTGAGGTCACTATTAAATCAGTGCTTACAGAGCGGGTTTTTAGGGTGATGCAGCACCTCTATTATATATATGGGTTACTGCTAGTGAATCAATTCAATGCCCGGATAAACATTGCTACCTGGGCTAGGGTTATTAATTAAGCTGATGGTGTGGAGTTATTTCCTTACGCCGTTTATTGAGAATATAGCTTATAGTTGCGGTCGCAGGCAGACTCTTTAACCAGTACAGCTTAAACCTGCCCTATATGGACGGTAAGCAATGATTCCCCCAAAAGGAGAGGCTGGTGGTAACAGTAACAATAGTATCACAGGTACTAGGTAGAACCCCGTGCTGTCGACCTGATACTATGGTCGCGTACAGCTAGCGGGGAGCCATCCGTTCTCCGTATAACAGGTAGCTATCGGCGCGCACTCCCTGTCCTAGGGACAAGTGCCGCAAACAGGATTTCATTTGCCGTATGTCTTTGAGTCCAACCCTGTGCCACTGTCAGCTCGTACTGCTGCTGGCGTGGTCTTAGGGTGACTAGTGACAAGAGGCTGCTAATACATTAGAGTCCTGAAAAGGACTAATAAATACATTTCATAGAACACAAAAAAAGGGGGGTAGGGAATTGCTGGAGGAACGTGTGCGCGGCTGGGTCGGCCGGCGTACGCTTCATAGGTCTTCCTCAGGGCAACCATATATATATTATTATAGCTGCAAAATCCCGGGTGCGACCCAGCTAAACAGTGTAAAAGGGATATTTTAGATACACCAATGCTCACACAGAAACTACAACATAGGCCTTGCCTACTGGCTGAAAGTAGTGTGTCACACATAAAAATAAGCTATAGTAATAAAGTACAAATAAGTACAAATGTCAAAAGCAGCACTAGAAAGATGGATTTCCTGAAATAAAACTCAGTTTTAGAATAAACTGCACTCATGGGGCTCATAAGTAAATAAATAAGTAATTTATTGTAGTCAGCAAATTGCAACATACCACTTATAAATTCATCTACAGACCCGCAAGCACCGTTTCTTCCGTATTGTAGAAACAAAATATGATAGCAGTAAAAGATGTCATCACAAGTCATCCACTTTGTCTAACCTCTTTGAACGTCTTCACATTTATTTTATTCTCAATATGGAACGCAGATGGATTGCAGAGGATTTCAGCAAATTTATTCAGCTACTGAGAGTGCAGTTATGTTTTTTTATTTATTTATTTTTTTAACCCAATCTTTAACAAGCAAATAAACACATTAAAGGCCAACGGCAACTATAATATTTTCATAAAAATATATTTTCCATGGCTGTTTCTAAATAATACAGTATTGTCAGATTACATTACAAGTATACATAGATAATACATTATTATATGACACACGTATGTATAAAAAACATGCATAACAGATAAAAATAAATGTAAACAGACTAATCGTCATAGAATATATACTAAATATGTACAATGTTCAACTTATGTAACCATGATGTATTATAATGTAATTAATTGCCATTGTCTGTTACAGTAGTTTAGCTTTTCATAAATATGAATAGTACAGTATTGCATATCTAGTTAAGAGAAATTTTAAAATGCAGCTTAATAACAACTGCAGCTTAACATATGTAAACATGAAATGTTCCTGAATGTTGCATAATTTAAGATTTTTACAATCTTCTATAGCTTTAAACATGTGGAATAAATATTGAAGAGTTAAGCCCCGTACACACGTGGTGGTTCTGGCCAATATCGCCCAGGATATGGGGCAAAGTGTGTATTCGTCGCCGGTCGCCAGCGCGTACTCTGATCACTGGTGGCAGGAGATATAATCTTGAATGATAATTACTTAAGACTGAAATTAGTAATGTTTGATTGTTGTTTTTTAACTGTGGCATTTAAAATACATTTTTATCTTTTAAGATATTTGAAATTTTGAGTTATTTTGGATTTAGCAGTTATCTGATATTTTTGTGTGTGATTTTGATAATTAAAAAATTATTTTTGTGAGAAAAAGATAGATAGATAGATCTACAATTATCGTGGCTCAAATTAGTATTGTCAAATACAGAATAGTAAGATGTCAAACAAATATCCTTCAATAACAATAATGTCTAACAGTATGCCTTTTTCCAGCAAGTAGTTCATCTGTTCTTCTATATACCCAACAAGCAAATATCCTTGAAATAAAGGGATATAGTTCACAGTACCGTGAATCTGAATAAATGGTCATGCTACAATACAATATACTTGTAAAGTTGCAATAAAAAACCTCACAGACAAGTACTTTGGTCCTTAGCTGCCGCTTTAGGGAGCGCAGGGGGGCAAAAATGGCCCCTGTAGCAAGATAAGGGGATGGGGCGCTAGGTCAACAGCTGGAAGCCCGGGTCCTCCCCCTCCCTTCAATAAAGCTGTGACCCATTTTAATTTCCCACTAACATTGTTGTGTGTCTCAGTTGTTTGGTTGACCAGAGCGGGGCGCCGGTAAGTCACCCTCTCCTGCCTTATCAGAGATTGTAAAAATGTCCAGTGGGGTGGAATAGGAATAGATGCGGATAGTAGGGCTCTGTGCCGTACTTCTCACATTATCATTTTCAACCATTTCAAATTTATAAAGGCAAAGGGAAATGGCACTTGTGTAGTTTCACGCGTCTGAGTACCCTTGCGGAGCTCGCTTCGCTCGCCTACGCTGCGGACTTGGTGGCTCGCCACACTCGCCACGCTATCTAAAGTCAACTCCATGCCAACGTGGATAGTGGGGGTATGAACTATCCACGTTGAACTATAACGTTAAGTTACTATAACTATAACTGAACTATAACGTTAAGTTACTTTATAGATAGTTTGGCGAGTGTACAACCCGGAAGTAGCACGGTGCCATGCTGGAGCCATGAAACTACACAAGAACCAGGGAAATTGCTAAATAATACTGAGCAGTGTCTTTACGCTAAAGACAGGAGAGTGTCTCAAGGATACACATTAACACCCAGTGGCCTAACTATAGAGGATGCAGGGGATGCAACTGCTATGGGGCTCGGCTGCCTGCAATCCCACTGAATCCTGTTGAAGGTTTTTGTCCCATGTTGTCGCAGCGGTACACGGCAGATATGCTACTCACCCGTCCATTTCGACGATGTGTGTGTGGTACATGTGTACCTGTGTCACATATAAATTAAAATAACCCCAAAATAAAATGGTTATTTTATTCCAGATAATTTTTTCAGGCTTTGCCTTGTGTGTGTATGTGTGTGTGTGGTACCCTCGTCCTGTGTCACATATAAATTAAATTAACCCCAAAATAAAATGGTTATTTTATTCTAGATATATTTTTCAGGCTTTGCCATGTGTGTGGGCCAGGTACACTCTCCTGTGCCTCCCACATATAATATTTAAACTCCAAATAAAAGGGTTATGTTTAAACTGTATACTTTTTTCAGGCTTGCCGTGGGTGTGTATGTGTGTGTGGTTTAGGGATACACTCTCTTGTGCTGCATATTATTATAACTCTGGAAAGATAATAGAGAACAAAACTTTGAAGGATAAATCTGTGAAAGAACAAGAACCACTTTCTCCTAGTCCTGAAGCTGCTGGCACAAGTCATGACATGAACATAAAATTTCATCAACATCGTCTGCCAAGGCCGATGCCCAATGTCATCATAGAGGGCATGTAAAATCCAAAATGCCAAAGCTTGGGAATTTGTCATTTACGACACAGAGTGGCAAGAAAGAGCTCTGGCCTATGTGCATGACTAGTGGTTCATCTTCACACAATGATCAAAGCCCTCCTCCTCCTCCTCATCCTGCTAGAAATATTAAGATAGTAAAGCTGTCATCAAAAAAACAGCAAACAACTGTGCCATCTAAAAACATGGCATCACAAAACCCAAGGAGAGTCCAAGGGTGTTGGTGGTTGCGATGCCTGACCTTCCCCCATCACTGTATGGCAAGAGGTGGCACCTTCCACCATCTGTAGCATGCCCTCTGCCAGTGGCGTAACTATAAATTATGCTCCCCCAAGCCAAAATATTTTTAGCCCCCCCCACCCATAATTCCCCATACACATTACCTCTCTGTGTCTACCCATGTCCCTTGAAAAAGCCTGGCCGGGCCGGAAGCTTCTGTGGGGCCGGGCCGGAAGCTGCCCGCCCCACAGCCCCCCTATATTACAGAATACACAGCCCTCCCCATATTACATTATACACAGCCCTCCCCATATTACATTATACACAGCACCCCTATATTACATTATACACCGTCCCCCCATATCACATTATACACAGCCCTCCTCATATTACATTATACACAGCCCTCTTCATATTACATTATACACAGCCCCCCTATATTACATTATACACAGCCCACATATTACATTATACACAGCCCACCCTATATTACATTATACACAGCCCACCCCATATTACATTATACACAGCCCTCCCCATATTACATTATACACAGCCCTCCCCATATTACATTATACACAGCCCTCCCCATATTACATTATACACAGCCCATCCCATATTACATTATACACAGCCCTCCCCATATTACATTATACACAGCACCCCTATATTACATTATACACCGTCCCCCCATATCACATTATACACAGCCCACCCCATATTACATTATACACAGCCCTCTTCATATTACATTATACACAGCCCCCCTATATAACATTATACACAGCCCACCCTATATTACATTATACACAGGCCACCCTATATTACATTATACACAGCCCCCATATTACATTATACACAGCCCACCCTATAGTACATTATACACAGCCCACCCCACATTACATTATACACAGCCCTCCCCATATTACATTATACACAGCCCTCCCCATATTACATTATACACAGCCCATCCCATATTACATTATACACAGCACCCCTATATTACATTATAAACAGCCCAAAATTGGAGAGAGAGAAAAGTAGACTCTTTTGTGGGGCACTCTTTTGTTTCTCTTTTGTTTCTGATTCTGCAGATGTGCAGGTTCTGATTTACTCTGATTTACTCTGATTTCAAAGCAGGATCTTATTGGTTATCAACTGTCAACAACTGTCATGTGATTTGGGATAGCCAATAAGATCCTGCTTTGAAATCAGAGTAAATCAGAGTAAATCAGAACCTGCACATCTCTACTTTTAATATATTCAAATAAGATAAAGTAGACATGCATACACAGACAAACAAACAAACAAACAAACAATCCGAATCTGGGCAGATAAGGATACATTTAGATTTTGCAGTGAGCTTTTAAACTATAGGCTATGCAAGAATTTTTATGAAAATCAATCTTATATCTGAACAGAACATGTGTGATTTTTCAGCACAGCTAATTGCTGTTTTATGCTGGAAGTTGCAGTGAGCTTGTAAAAATTGCTGTGCAAATAACAAGATTGGGTTCTGTGTCAGTACAAAATATATGATTGTTGTGATAAGTCTAGCAAAGCCAATTGCTGTTTGTGCTAGAGATCGTCTGAAGGTTTTTATTTGAAAAGTAGGTACTTGTTTCCTAGCACGGCCACAAATCTTATGGATCGTGTACCTTTAGTTAAGGTACACGATCCATAAGATGGACCCGATTTCCTTTGAAATCAGGTCCATTTGGCCGGCTAGGATAAAATATCGGGGGCATCGCGTCGGTCGGGACCGTTAACAATGGTCCCGACGCGACCGACGCGATGCCCGAGATTTCCCCATAGGCTTCAATGTTAAAAAATATTTTAACATTGAAATCGTGTCGGGAAAGGTAAAATATCGGGGGCATCGCGTCGGTCGGGACCATTAACATAGGTCCCGACGCGATGCCCCCGATTTTTACATAGGCTTCAATGTTAAAAGATTTTTTAACATTGAAATCCTGAAAAAATGTGAAAAATGTGAAATGGGCGAATATGACCCATTTCACATTTTAGATGTCCCGTCGTCACCCCACGATAGACGCCAACCCGAAGCGTGGCGAGCGCAGCGAGCCCGCGAGGGGCGGCGGTGCGCGTCCTCCGACCTTTTCATTCCCCTACTATCCACGTCGGCGTGGAGTTGAGAATAGAATAGTGTGGCGAGCGCAGCGAGCCACCGAGCCCCGCGAGGGGACGCCGATACCTTCACAGTTATACGCGTCCCCTCGCGGGCTTCACAGGTGTCCGTGGCGACGCGGACACCTGTGAAGTCCGCGAAGGGACGCGTTTACCTGTGAAGGTATCCGCGTCCGCTCGCCACGCTTCGGGCTCGCTGCGCTCGCCACACTATTCTATTCTCAACTCCACGCCGACGTGGATAGTAGGGGAATGAAAAGGTCGGAGGACGCGCACCGCCGCCCCTCGCGGGCTCGCTGCGCTCGCCACGCTTCGGGTTGGCGTCTATCGTGGGGTGGGATGTACGCCGTGACATTTGGGGGGGTTGGGAATATTTTACATTGAATCCAATGTAAAATCGGGTCCCAGGGACCCGATTTACATTTAATTAAAAAAAAAAATCGGGTCCAAAATCGGTCGGTCGCGACGATCGCATCGCATGCGACCAAATCGCATGCAATGCGATCGACCCGATTTTTCCGACACGACCACCCCGATGTAAATCGGTGTGGCCGTGCTAGGAAACAAGTACCGAAAAGTATTTTATCGGGGAAAATTTCCCTACTTAGACTGCACATTTGTTCATGACTGCTACTGAGCATTTATAATGATGTGTCAGATTTTTGGAATAATTTGTCTGAAAATATACTCTATCGGGCAGTGCCTGCTAAGAGTTTCTTATGTCAGAAATATCCCAAAACACATCAGTATGTGCTCCTGGTCTCAAAGGTCACTTTCCACATATATAGTTGTAGTAACAGTGAGGGATTACTTATATACCATGACGTTGTTATACTATTGGTGAGAGACGCTGATACAAATAGATTACTGTACACATAGATTTTTGTATGTCACACAAATATGCTCTGTCTCCATTTACCAATGTTTTCCACTATCAGTGAAAAAATTGGATTGTTGCGAAAGCAAACAAATGACCAAATCTTGCTATGCAGCAGACCACTAAGTAATTAATTCCTGTATCGCAGAGCACCTGGCTCACACCATTGCACAGAGGAAAAAAGTCTGGTCTATTGTTATGCCACAAGAAAAATATTGATCAGCATACTTAAGGAAAGATAACCAGCAAGAAGGTTTACATTTGTTATACAGACTAGTGTGATAGATTGTTGCAATCAGTTGTATCAAAAAAGTCTCTATGTTTATAGATTGTTGCAATCAGTTGTAGCCACACAATTAGTCAGTAATCCTGATCTCACAAGAGTGACCTTCTAGCGAGTCAGATTGGACCTACTGCTGTCTCTGAGTCTTGCATACGTGCATAGGGCTCAGGATGAGAGAGTCCGTCTCTGTGCTATAGGGTCAGGAGAGATAAAGTAATGGCACTTTTGCTGTTTGCAATGTCAGCATAGCAAGGCAGTTCTCCCGCAGTTTCTCCAACAGCAGAAGTGCCATTACTTTATCTCTCCTGACCCTATAGCACAGAGACGGACTCTCTCATCCTGAGCCCTATGCACGTATGCAAGACTCAGAGACAGCAGTAGGTCCAATCTGACTCGCTAGAAGGTCACTCTTGTGAGATCAGGATTACTGACTAATTGTGTGGCTACAACTGATTGCAACAATCTATAAACATAGAGACTGTTCCTGATTTTGATAATGAAGGTGTCAATGTTGTACACCAGGAGGAGGATATTGATATAGCTGGTGCTGAGGAGAATTGTTGAGGAGAATGCTGCTGATGGTGATGTGGTTTGCTTAAATGAGGCACTGGATGAGACAGTTGTTGTCCGTGGGATGCAAAAGGCCATCAACATTCCTTGGCAGGAGACAAAAAAAACACCTTTTGGTTTGGAATAATTTGCGTCCAGATCCGTTTCAGTTAGAGGCACAATGCCGACAACCTCTTAGAGAAACAAACGGATATCATTGCGCAGTGGCTTACCTCACTTGGACTCTCCTGGGGATTTGTGGTATCGGACAATGCCAACAACATTGTGCGGGCATTACACATTGGTAATTTCCAACATGTGCCATGTTTTGCCCACACAATAAATTTGGTGGTGCTGCATTTCCTCAAAAGTCAAAGGAGCCTGCGGGACACTTTTGCTAATTCTGCCACTGCCTGTGTAAGGCTGGAGCGACATTAAAAACTCCTGAACCTGCCCTGCGTCACCTCAAACAAGAGTTTTTGACGTGCTGGAACTCCACCCTCTATATGCTGCAGAAGATGGAGGAGCAGCAAAAGGTCATTAAAGCCTACACAGCCACCTACGACATAGGCAAAGGAGCGAGGATGCACCTGACTCAAGTGCAGTGGACTGATTTCCGTGTTGTGCAAGATTCTCCAGCCGTTTCAACTTGCCACATGTGAAGTAAGTTCCGACACTGCCAGCTTGAGTCCGGTCATTCTCCTGATAAGGCTGTTGCAGAAGCAGCAGGAGAAAGTGAAGAAGAAGCTAAAGCGTTGCGATTCCACAAAGCATGTTGCTGTTGTGGATGAAGCCCTTCATATGCTTTGCCAGGATACAAGGGTGGTCAGTCTATTAAAGTCAGAATACATTCTGGCCACCATACTCGATCCTTGATTTAAAGCAGATGTTGTGTCTCTGTTTCTGGCAGACACAAGTATACAGTGGTGCAAAGACCTGTTGGTCAGGAGATTGTTATCTGAAGTGGACCATGACACGGCAACAGTTCCTTCTTCATTTTCTCCCACACCCGTGGCTGCGAGGAAACAGCTCAAATTTCCTACCTGACCTACTGGCTGTGATGCAGGGCAGACAAGAGCAAGTTTGGACATCTGGCCCGGACTGAATGATCTGACAACAATTGCTGACATATCAAGTGTCACTGCATACAATGCTGTCACCATTGAAAAAATGGTGGAGGATTACATTGGGGACAGCAGCCGAGTAGACATGTCAGACAATTTGTACCTATACTGGCAGGAAAAAAGGCAGTTTGGAGGCCTCTGTACAAACTGGCTCTATTTTACCTGAGTTGCCCCCGCTGTAGCCAGGACAGATGGGAGGTATGATATCATGTCCTAATTGAACTGTAAATTGTAATTTTCAAATACAGCTTTCCTGTACTGTGGACTATATGCAAAAAATAAATGTTCTGTGTTTACACCTATTGCAGTGCAGTGAGGTTTCCCCAGAAGTAAAGTTTCTGGGGGGTTATGCTCCCAAATGTGCAGCAGCCCCACCGTAGTTCTATAATAATGCAAATGCAGGAAGCCATATGCCTTGATGAAAATGTTTTTTTGTTCCATATGAATACACATTTGAGTCATCTTTTAGTAGATACAGATAAAACAGAACTGGGTGTACTGTGGTGTTTAGGGAGTGTGTATTGTTTGGCATCAATGACTTTAGTTCCTGAGGCAAACCTGTAACAGTTGACGACTGAATCATGACCTTGTGTTTATCTAGCAAACAAATTGTAAATTGAATTTTTAATACTGTACTAAACCATGATATTGCTTTCTGCAATGCGCAAGTGCTTTCACGCTTTGATTTCTACATTGAGCTGCTGTCTCTCTAATATTCTTTAGTACCGGATTTCATTCAATATCGATTTCCTCTTGAACGAACTTATTGCTGGTCCATACAGTAATCCAGCATCATTTTAAAGAGAATGATTAGCCCATTCATCCAATGATCGCCTAGTTGTGGGTAAAATGTGTGATTCTCTTTCCATTTTTAAATGATTATATTTAAAGAACAAGTGAATAGATGTAATGGGGTAGATAAGCTAAAATTCAGTATAAGGTATTAATGGGCAGGGAGGTGTGGAGTGGATGTGGTATGTATATTACAGTGCAAAGGAAAGGGTGACTGGGTGGAGTTATAATACTGACTGGACTGGAAGCAGGACATTGCAGTAACCTGGGGCAGTGGTGTGGTACTGTTATTGCAGTGAACTGGTATTATAGGGATATTATATTGGTCTACAAGTTGTGGAGCAGGGGACTTCATTTTACACTGTATTTTGAGAATATAATGTACCTACCTTTTGCATGCCAACCTAATATGGGTTAACGAAATGACCCATACCCCTCTTGATATACTGTACATTCCTTGATCCCATTAGCACTAAATCATCTATTATTATTAGGGGTGTGCACCGGACACTTTTCGGTTTTGTGTTTTGGTTTTTGACTTGGAACTACCGTTGTGTTTTGGATCTGGATTGGTTTTTCCAAATCCAAACTTTCGGGTTTTGGTCTTGGATCTGTATGTAAAAAAACAAAATAAAACATAAAAACAGCTAAAATCACATAATTTGTTGGCTCTTTTTGTTCCTCTGCTATTATTAACCTCAATAACATTCATTTCCACTCATATCCAGTCTATTCTTAACACCTCACAATTATGTTTTATGCCAATAGGTTGCACCAAGATAGCTGGATGACTATGCTAAGCGACACAAGGGGGTGGCACAAACACGTGGCCCATCTAGGAGTGGCACTGCAGTGGCAGACAGGATGGCAGTTTTAAAAACTATGCCCCAAAGAGCACATAATGCAAAAATAAATAAATAAATAGGAGCAAGATGGAATTGTCCTTGGGGCCTCCTACCCACCCTTATGTTGTATCATAAACAGGACATGCACATTTAACAAACCAATCATTTCAGCGCCAGGGTCTGTCACACGACTTTGGCTGAAATAATTGTTTGTTTGGGCCCTCACACAACAAGTTGGCAATTATTCTCTCCCTGCACAAAATGGCTCTACAAAGACAAGATGTCATCCTCATCCTCAAGCCCTTCAGTGTTGTGTGCATCCTCACGCAGGGCCGGATTTGTGCCTAGGCACGTGAGGCACCGGCCTCAGGGCGGCACCAATTAAGGGCGGCAGGCAGGCTGACATTCTGTTAAATAGCAGCATGGCACAGCGGGTGGGCAGCAGCGAGTGACGACCGCTGCCGCCGCAGACATGAATTATCATGTGTAGGCGGCAGCGCCGCTCGTTACCCGCCACTGCTCACCCGCTGTGCCATGCACATTATATCACCGCTTAGTGGCTGGGTCCGTCGGTCCCCCTGCGCGACCGGAAATGGCTCAGGCTCACTGCTGCCGGCTCCCGCCCACTGGCTACTCTACACACACACACAGTATATTGGCTGCTGTGTATCCAGCAGCTGAGCTGAGTGGCGTGCAGATCCTCCCTGCGCTCAGTCAGTCACAGTGTGAGAGAGACTTATGGAGAGTGAGACACACTGTGCTGTAAAACAATGTATTAATAAGTGCCTCCCTCCATCCGGGTCCTCCGTACAGTGAGCAGTCCAGAGTGCTTAAAAAAATATTGAGGTGGGCTACAGTTACATTTTTATGAAATATATAAATAACAATGTATATACATATATGAGTACATTAAAATAGGAGCCTGACCCCTAAATTCGCCCCTGTCCTCACGGAGTATTAATGTGTTCCCACTGGAGTGACACTGCAGTGGCAGAAAGGATGGCATTTTTCAATAATAGGCGCCAAAGAGCACATAATGATAAAAAAAAGAGGATCAAGATAGAATTTTCTTTGTGCCCTCTCACCCACCCTTATGTTTTGTAAATAGGACATGAACACTTTAACAAACTAATCATTACAGCAACAGGGCCTGTCACATGACCTTAGCTTAAATGATTGGTATGTTTGGGACCCACAAAATAAAAAGCAATTGATATCTCCCTGTACAAACCAGCTCTACAGAGGCAAGATTTCATCCTCATCCTCCGATTACTCACCCCCTTCAGTGTGTACTGTATTATGTATTACTGACGTCATCAGTTTATATACATGTATCTCACTTACTAATGGATTAGCAGCTGATAACTGACAATTCTCTATATTCTGGCCCCCCTGTGGAGCTGCTTATTCGACTAATTCGTTTTGACTCGTAATTATTATTATTATTATTTTTTTGAAAAATTATTTTTATTGAGTTTTTAAAAACTTTGCTCATAGCGAGACAAAGAAAAAGACAAAAAAAAGGAAGAAGAAAAACAAACAAAAAACAATTTCATAGACAACATAGAACATGTACTAAAATTCCGTTACATTGTTATAATCTTCCAGTACACATTAGACAATACAGGTGGTCAGGTCGGGCGGGGTTGTTATGGCTTGGGACACGGTAAAGTTCCCTGTGGAATATTGACTTTCGGGTGAGGTAGATCAGTGCATTTGTCATAAGTATTTATACTAAATTACCATACCGGGCCTAGATGGCTTGATCGGCTATGGAGTTATAGTATCGCAGTATACTGTACTGTCATCTCCTTACCTATTAGGTAGCTACTTAACTATTTGAGTGTATATTATGTGTAGAATATTACTCTTACTCATATAGTGTATATCAAACTAACGTATATTTATTGTTGAAACTAGTACTGATACTATTAAATTATGTGGATAAAAAAGTAGATAAATACTTGAATAAACAAGTCGAGAAGAGAAATAGAAAGAATTAAGAAAAAAGATTATTAGTGTGCGTTGATCTTTAAGTCAACTTATTATTATGTGTTACTCTATGTAGAATGCGGTGTTTATAGTATAGTGTTGTTGCTAAGAAATCATTTGTTTACTGTGTTCCTAGTGTGCCAATAAAGTGAAGCTTTCCATCTATTCCATATTGTGTCATGTTTACTGAGTGTGTTTCTACCAACAGATAAGTACTTCTCTTGCTCAGCTGTATAGTTAGCCAATGCTATCCATTCCTCGATTACTGGACCGGTTTTCGCCATCCAGTATCTAGAAATGAGTACCTTGGCCAAGGAGCATAGACATATTACGTACATTTATAAACCTCATTCAATTCCGCTTGTGTCAAAAATATTCAATAGACAGCAATTCCGTGACAGTAATTCTCTCTTTACCCCCGTATTGACCATTATACATATCACTTTATCCCAAAATTCGGACACAGGTTTACATTCCCAGAGCAGGTGGAAAAATGTTCCTGGGAATTCCTTGCACCTCCTACAGTATATATAGGACACTGCTCCATACTTGATCATTCTCGAGGAAGACATGTAGGCTCTATGCAGTATAAATAATTGAATTTGTTGCACTCTCAGTGCATTTGTGGCTTTAGTAACCGTTGATAGAGCGGATTGCCAATCCTCCTCTGATAGCGAACGCATGTTTTCCTCCCACTTGACCCTCAGTTTTGTTAGGTAATCGCATGGGGTCTCTCTTATTATTGTTTTATAAATCCTAGATACCTTTTTCCTATTACCTGATTTAATTATTTTCTTAATCGGAGAATCTTCAAAATTTGGCGGTGAATTAACAAAATGGTGATTATATACACTCCTTAATTGCAAGTAGCGAAAGAAGTAGGCCTTTGGAAGACCAAATTCAATCTGCAATTGTGTAAATGACTTAAACTGGGCATCCAAATAAAGCTGGCTAATACAATTAACCTGAAATGAACCCCATATCTCATTAAGTTGTAGCTCTTTTAAATCTCCTAGCATCCAGTTATCCTCAATGGGGTGTTGTGGATCTATCTTTTTAAAGCCAATTGCTTTATTCGCTTCATTCCATACCTTAATTGCCTGGATTACCAAAGGAGGGTCTTTCCGAACCGTATGACCCTGAAGTAGCCTACTGATTGGGCTAACTCCAGGGGTGGATATATTTACGAGCTCTTTTACCATATTGCTTCCTTGATCGTCTTCCACCCAGTCTCTCATTTGAGATAGTTGGGCTGCCAGGTAGTAAGTTCTAAATTCAGGTAAACCCATCCCTCCTTGATCTCTATCCTTTACAAGCATGTTAAAACGAATCTTAGATCTAGAGTTATTCCAGATAAATGATGTTATAATACTGTTGATCTTCCTAAAAAGAGAGCGCGGGAGGTATATTGGGGATTGTTGTATTACGTATAGCATTTTTGGAAGTATAGTCATTTTTACAAGGTTGATACGCCCCATCGTCGTCAAGGGCAGTCTACTCCATGTCTTACATTTTGTCTCTAAATATTTAATTAAGGGTTGTATATTTAAGGAGATAAATTCTTTTGGATCGTTAGAAATCCAGATGCCTAAATATTAGAATTTCGGTACCCATTTTAAGAACATAGGATTGGGGAGAGGAGGGGCACTAACTTGGTTTACCGAGAGGATATGTGATTTATTCCAGTTTATCTTAACGCCCGAGACATCACCAAATTAATCTATCATGTCTAAAGCCCTTGGCAAACCAAGCTGGTAGTCAGATAGGTATATAAGAAGGTCGTCTGCGTAGAGGGAGATTACATCCGTATCTACTCCTACTTTAAAACTCTGGGTGCTTAGTTGTTTTCTTAAAAGGCAGGCCAATGGCTCTATTGCCAGAGCAAATAGTGAAGGGGATAATGGACACCCCTGCCTCGCTCCCCTATTCAAGGAGACGGGAGGAGATATCCATCCGTTGACCGAAACCCGGGCAGATGGTTCGGTGTACAGTAATTGTATCCACTTGATGTATTTCGGGCCAAAGCCCATTGTCTCGAGAACTATCCATAGATATGCCCATTCGACTACATCGAAAGCTTTTGTTGCGTCTAAAGAGACGACAGCTGGTCTAGTTTTTAAATCTTTGGGGGTCTGCAAGTGGCTTTGTAATTTACGAAGATTTAATGAAGTTGTTTTACCCGGCATAAACCTGCTCTGATCCGGGTGGACGATTTTTAATATATATTTATTTAAACGTGTTGCAAGAATTTTCGCCAATATCTTGACATCAACATTTAATACAGATATGGGCCTAAATGAATCGACTTTACTGTCTTCCTTGTCCTGCTTCAGGATGAGACTTATTCTTGCCTCTACCATAGATGGAGGAAGTTTGTTCTCCTCAAAGCAGGAGAGGAATGTCTCTACCAGTAATGGGGCAAAAAGATCTATATACTTTTTATAAATTTCAACTGGAATTCCATCGAGCCCAGAAGATTTACCACTTGGCAGATCCATAATTGCCCTCCTCACCTCCTCAAGACTCAATGGAGCTTCCAGATCTTGTACATCCTGATTATCGAGGACTGGGATTGTAATTTTGGAGATATATTCCCTTATGTCAGTCGGGCTTATATTTAATCTAGAAGTATATAGGGAGGCAAAATTATGTGTAAATTCTTGCCCTATCTCCGATGTCGTATATATCCGTGTTCCATCCTCTCTTTCTATACTTTTTATATTGCTAGAAGGGGATTCAACCTGGGCAAGATATGCTAAATATTTGCCTGATCTATCGGAATATTGATAGTTCCTTTGAGTGTTGAAGGCCATTGCTTTTATATTCTGAAGCCGTAGTGCCTCCAGCGATTCACCCTGAGCCTCGAGCCATTTAAGCCTAGAGGGTTCACTACCGTCTGTTAAGTATTTTATCTCTTGCATTGTACTTTCCTTTTCCAGATCCTGTATAACTTTCCTATTTTCCTTTTTTATTTCGTCAGTACGCTTTTTTAGGGTTCCCCTAACAAAGGACTTAAATGCATCCCACATGTTTGCCGATGAAGTTGAGCCCCTATTTATGGTCCAAAATTCCTCCCACTGAGAAGAGATGTTCTCCTCCTGCCCCAGTGATTGTAACCAGTTAATATTGAATTTCCAGAACCCGTGGCCCTTATCTCTTGTTTCTAATAATTCCAATTCCATGGGCGAATGGTCGGAAATTCCCCTCGATTTATATTCGATAGTTCTTACCTGGGGGACCATATCTCTAGATATAAAGGTTAAATAAATTCTGGAAAAAACCCGATAGCTAGGCGAGTAACAGGAATATTGGCAATTGGTTGGATTTCGATCTCTCCAAATATCGACCCATCCCATATCTGTTATGAAGTTGGGAAAACTACTATTACCCTTCTTTTTATCTAGTGGTGCAGATCTCCATCTGTCTAGTTGCGGGTCAATTATATTGTTAAAATTACCCATACAAATTGTGGGGATTTGTGGGTGTGTCTATACCAGTTCGGCTGCTTTTACCAAAATTTCAAAACTAAAGGGTGGGGGGATATATATATAAACATCAATAGCATATGACTGTTATTTATCATACAATCAAGGAAAATGTAGCGCCCACCGGGGTCCAGATATGCCCTATTGCAAGCAAATAACAAGGATTTCCTAATCAAAACTGAGATTCCCCGGGAGGACGAGGTAAATGGTGCATGGTAGGTCTTCGCTATCCATGGTTTCTTTAGCGCTAGCAATTTCCCACTGATCAGGTGTGTATCAAGCATACACATAATATCGGCTTTAGATTTCCTTAATTGATCCATAACCAAGGAACGTTTGATTTTATTGTTTATGCCACGGACGTTCCATGTTATGATTTTCACCATTTATTCATAGATACGTCTGTATATACCATGCACCAATATAACCTCTTCCCAGGTTTATACCCCAATTTATCACTGGAACTTCCCACTTTCCCCTTGCCTGTACCTGCACTTGACTGACCAAACATACAATACATAAATCATATAGTACAAAAAACACAATTCCCACACATAACCAACCCTCCCCCCTCCCTGTATACCGTCTAAGTATTGGCATACTTAAAGTTGTCCCCCACCCCTAGAGAAAAAAAAAAAAAAAGGACAAACAAAAAAAAAGAAAAAAAAAACTCTGTCTCCTCAGGGCTATAAAAAAAGAACCCTTGACCACCATTGTGTGGGGGAGCTCTCCGGTTTCATTAATATATTTTAGCTGGTAGCCAGCTGTTGATGGGCAGGTTTCAGTTTATCCAGCCATTTTGCTGCTTCCTCCGGGGTAGCAAAAAACTGAGTCTCTCCATTGTCGACAACTCTAAGCTTTGATGGGAAAATCATTGAGTATTTCATACTACAGTCCCGCAATCTTCTTTTTACTTCTGTAAATTTTGCTCGGTCACGTTGTACCTCAAGAGCTAGATCTGGAAATACTAAGATTTTGTGTCCATTCATTTCCAGGTGGCCTTTTGTACACGTTAGTCTGAGTATTGAATCTCTGTCTTGAAAGTTCAAGAACTTAACTATGAGAGTACGGAGGGGGGCACCCGGTGGTAGTGGTCTAAAGGGAATTCGGTGCACCCTCTCAACGGCGAATTGTGATGAAAAGGATGTCTTTCCAAATACATCTACCATCCATTTTTCAATAAATTTAGTTGCTTCTGCCCCCTCCTCGCGTTCAGGTAGGCCAATAAATCGCAAATTATTTCTGCGTAGCCTTCCTTCAACGTCGATCATTTTGGCCCTCATTTCAAACACCTGTTGTGAAAGTTTATTTATTTTGGTGGAGCAATTAATGTTTGCGTCCTCCAACAAGGAGATGCGATTTTCTGTTTCTTGAATTCTCTCGTTAGTAAGTTTAAGATCCGTTTGTATTGATGTTATTTGTATTTGTACTCCATCGATTTTATCAGTAAGGCGTTGTTCGCTACTGGTTATTGCCTCAAGGACTTGCTGCAGTGTTATTTCCGAGGAGCCTTGGGAGCTTACAGCTTTAGATGGTGTAGTATGTGGCGTCGTACTTGGCGTCTGCGGTAAATTGGCTTGTGCTCGCGCAAAACGCTCCAATTTAGCAGCTGCTGCGGCATTAGTTGTTTTGCCCATTTTAAGTTAGTGTTTTTACTGTCGGTTGATAATAATATATACTTCTGTATTGAATTGGATGTATTCGCCTCGCATCGGTCGTTAGATGTTAACTATAATATCCTGCTTTCCAGCCTCAGCTTAGGACAGACAGTATTTCACCAATAGCAACAAATAGCGGCCAGTTAATTATGAGGTGAGTCCCCTGCAAATGAACCAACACTCCTCTAAGTTTACAGCCTCAGCCTAGACCAGGAAGTGTTTCACCTATTTGCAGCCAGTAGCAACCAGTAATTATATGGTGACTTCCCTGCACCTGAGGAGCGCTCCTCTGAGGTCAACAATAGCTATATTTTATCTTTTTTAGGGCAATAAAAAGAGAGGATAAGGGATAATGAAAATCACATCAAGTGTCCGAGCAGCAAAATAGAGAACACCAGTGTCCTCAGATAATGTCCTCAAAGGAGAGCATTTGCAGTGCCTTTTGCTGGTTATTTATTACCTTTGCAAACAGTTATTTTTATTCCAATATGTTAGATAGGGCTCTCACCTTCTCTCAATGCTGCCGTATGTGCCAATCATTCCACTCCCCGACTGTCAGTGTTCCTAGGCTGTAGGGTTGTACGACGCTGGAGTCGACAGTGCACCGCCGCTGTAGCAGGTCTGACTCCAGACCTCATATGCCTCTTATGTTGCTCACAGCTGACGGCAATGAGGCTGCGCTGGAGTCACCGGCTGGCAGCTCTCCTCACCAATCTGCTAGTGCCGCTGTCTTAACGAGTGGGGAGATTGCTCTGGTAGCGGGCTGCTGTCACTGTTCCCGGTCACCTTAATGGAGGATGCTTGATGGCCTCATGCTGTATGACACTGGCTGCCGCTGAGTGCTACTGCCGGTCGGTAACAACAAGTAGCGCTGCGGCTTCCGGATCACAGTCTGTCTCCTCTGCTGCCTCGAAGCCACTACTCCCCCGAGCCAGGCGTACGGGACTCGCGTCACACCCGACCCCGGAAGGAATCAGCAAATTCTGGGTCAAAGACCTCTCTGCTACCGCTGGCTGATATTGGAACGGATGTTAGCCAGAGAGCTCTCACTCATTCCTCACTCCTTCACTGCCGTGGTCACGCCCCCTGGGGACTGCCGTAATTATTTTTATTTTAGTGGGCAGTTTTTTCTCCAGAAGTTCAGGTGTGCGATGGGGTCCAATGTGGCCCCATCATACGCCGATACCTTTATGTGGGCTCTGAAAGTCCAATTGTTTGACAATAGGCAAGATCTTATGATGCACTTCATTGAGGATCTGCTGCTTATCTGGTCAGGTCCAGTCCAGGTTTTTGCCGCAGTCTCTTACAGCTTACAATAAATCAGAACATGTGGTACAATTCACCTTTAATACTAGTTTTGAACAGTACACTTTTTGGACGTGAATATATTAGCGATGATACAATATGTACATCACTTTACATAAAAGAAACTGACAGGAACTCTACATTGCACCATAGCAGCTTTCACCCTCTTCCATTATGCAGGCAACTTCCTCACTCGCAAATATGGCCCTGTTGAAACCACTTTGGCTTTGGAAACAATGATTGTTAAGTTTGTTGAACATGGATATCCTAGAAAGGAATTAATGGTATCAAAAATAAGGTCCTGAATTTATCACGTGAACAGTGCCTTTTACCTCAGAATAAAAATGCTACTAAACCAAAAATTGCAAATACAAATTGCATTAATAGGTTTACTAATATCAGTAATCAAGCTAATAAAAAAGTAAGAAGTTACTGTATGGCCAATTGTTAATATGTATCGCAATCTACCTGCCCTTTGTGGCTCACGATTAATGTCTTGCTTTCCTCAAGGGCCAAAATATAAAAGATAGAATTGTGAGTTTAAATGTGAAAGATTTGGTTAAATCTAAACCGGCGGTGCACTAGGCTGTTACTGCTGTGCACTACATGCAGCTCATTACTAACAGATGGGAACAATTATTACCCACATATTGTACACTGGGCCAGATGCACTAAGCTTCAAAAGTGATAAAATGGAGAGGGATAAACAACCAACCAATCAGCTCCTACCTGACATTTTTCAAACAGTGGGGCAGATTTATTAAGCTTGGAGAAGAGATAAACTGGAGATAAAGCGGAGAAAAGGTAAAAGGAGATAAAGCACCAGCCAATCAACACCAAACTGTCTTTTTCAAACACAGCTGATTGGCTGTGCTTTATCTCCTTTTACCTTTTCTCCGCTTTATCGCCAGTTTATCTCTTCTCCAAGCTTAATAAATCTGCCCCACAGTCTGTTACAAGGCAGGTAGGAGCTGACTGGCTGTTTATCACTCTCCATTTTATCACTTTTGAAGCTTAGTGCATCTGGCCCACTGTCTGCTTGCTGGACACACTTGGTGACTAGCCTGAGAACAAAGATTATTGATCATAGACCTGTGCCCAAACGGGGAGATGACCATAGTAAAAAATAAATGCAGCTGGAAGGTCGCTGGATATACAAACTAGATACAATTTCACCACAGGGCATTTGGTATACATTGTTTTATTTAATGTTTGACAGTATATCCAAGGTGTTTCCAGACTTATATTATATTGATAGATGTTTAGTGAAAATCCAGCGTCATTTGGGTAGTTTCTGTTGTCATGATTTAAAAAGAGTAAACACAATTGACAAATATATGGGCTTCACCCAACCACTAATCATAAGTGAAAGAAAAGTTAGTGAGTTATCATTCATATTCTGAAAAATGGCCAGAAAATCACAAATTCTGTGCTAGGGTATGTAAGCTTATGAGCGCAACTGTATATAAACTATTCATGTGCACCGGCCACTTTTCGTGTTTAGTGTTTTTAGTCTGTACCTCGGGCTGTGTTTTGGGTGTGTTTCAAAACACCACTCTTCCGTATTTTGTGTTTTGGATCTGGTTATTTAAAAAAAAAAAACACTATAAAAACTGCTAAAAAAATGCAGAATTGTGAGGGGTGGGGGGGGGGTGGGGGGGTTTGCTTCTATTCTATTATTAACCTCAATAACAGTCATTTCCAGTCTATCCTGAACACCATATAGCTCACAATATTGTTTTTAGGCCAAAAGGTTGCACCGAGGTAGCTGGATGACTATGCTAAGCGACACAAGTGGGTGGCACAAACTCCCTTGGCACTCAAAGCTTTAACAAACCAATAATTTCAGTGACAGGGTCTGCCACAACTGTGGCTGAAAAAATTGGTTTGTTTGGACCCTTACCAAAAAAAGAGCTGCAAAATAAGATTGTCCTAAATAAACAGGACATGCAGTGTTTGACAAACTATTTCAGTGACAGGGTCTACCACAACTGTGACTAAAATAATTGGTTTGTTTGGGCCCAAACAAAAATAAAGAGTTGCTCTGTCTGCTGTATAAGCCCAGGGGTGCTGCTAATACCCCTTTTACACCAAAACGCCAGGTCGCACCCGGCTTTTTTAGACCCAGGTTCAAGCCGGGTGCGACCCGGCGTTTAGTGCAATTTACACCGGGCGGACAGCCTGGCCCGCACCCCCCCCCTCCCCTCCCGGTGCTTGGAGATGACAGGATGATGTCATCTCCAAGCGCCAATCACCGCCGCCGCCGGACCGGAACGCTGCTGGGGGCAGCCCAGCACTAAGGTAAGCTGCTAGGCTGCCCCCAGTCACCGCGCGCACCCCCCCTTCCCGCCGTCACACAGGAGGTGAATGGATGCCGCACACAGGCATCCGTTCACCTCCCTCCCCCGCCACCGCTGCTGTCTGCAGGGTATAGCAGACAGCAGCGCCGGCTGTCAGTGTCAGGCTGACAACCCGTCCAACCTGCGGACGCTGCGGTCCGCAGGTTGGACGTTCCCCATTCATGTAAATGGGAGCCGGGTCATCCAACCCGGCGTTCCCATTTACACCGCCCTCTACCCAGGTCCTAGCCGTGTTCTACCCAGGTCAGGACCTGGGTAGAAGTCCCGTGTAAAGGGACACCGCGTTAGGGATTTACACCGCCGAAGATCCGGGTCTGACCCGCCACTGACCCGGATTTTTCGGCGGTGTAAAAGGGGTATAAGTCTATAGTATAACCCCAGGGGTTCTTTGTATTGAAGTAAATAGAGGACAAACAATAAAAGATCAGGAATGTGACAAAAGTGGGCGGCACAAACACCTAGCCACATCTAGCAGTGGCACCTCAGTAAGAGGATGACAGTTTAAATAACTAGGCTCTGAGCAGCGTGCGGTGGACACAATGGGGCAGATGTATTATAGCAGCGCTTATCGCGCCGCTATAATACTTCCTGCTTCGCCTCATTAACGAGGCGAAGCAGGAAGGGACATCGACAAGATGTATTAACATCTTGTCTGCCGAAGCGGGGGAGCGCTAACTCCCCCCTCCAGCGATGTCCCCTCCTGGAGATAGCGCATCAGTTTACACTGATGCGCTGTCTCCTGTTTCCTGGCCGGCTGCACTGGGCATGCGCGGGATCTCGCTACTCACGCGAGATCCCCAGCGCAGCCCAGACCTAACAGCAGGGACAGCGCTGTCCCTGCTGTTTAGATAGGGCTTCGCCAGCCTGATGCTGGCAAAGCCAAAACCAGAGCGGGCGGAACGGTCAGCGATGCTGACCATTCATACATTCGGCCTGCTATCATTTAGATAGCAGTGCCGATATGGACAGGGGCGCATAGCGCCCCTGTCCTTTACCGCATCTCGGCTCCTTCATACATGGGGGAGAAGCGGTATCAGTGCACATAATGTGCGCTGATACACCTTCTCCCCCATAACGCCCAGTCATACATCTGCCCCCATGAGAGAAGCAGCGTGGATTGTGTGCGGAGACCCTGGTGAACCGCATCAACATGCAGTCAGCATCTGCAAAGTGGTACGATAGGAGGGATTATGTTTTCATTTAATTTTGCATTGAAGATGGCCAGTGGTCAGGGAACTCGGTCCTTATTACCCCACACAGTGCATGTTTTGCTGGTAACCCAGCAGGTGCACAGGTGTACTAATTACTCACAGACACATTTTATAAGGTCCGCAGGTGGAGTTAATTATTTCACTTGTGAATCTGTGAGGAGACCTGCAAAACATGCACTGCATAGGGTAATGAGGACCGAGTTTCCTGACCACTGCTCTAGGAGGACCTGATGAACACCAAAATGAAGTTGACCTGTATCAGTTTATTGATCCCAATGAATCCAAACATAAATGGTTATTATGTAAAATCCCATCTTACACTTAGGGTGTCATTCTGAATGATTCGCTCCCACATGGGAGAGCGATGTTTTCAGTCTGCACGTGAGGATACTGATGTATGCGCATGTGCAGGGTCCCAAGGTGTACAGACTCGACGACTTGCATAGTCGCCGATCCATTGTTTCATGGGCGTCGCCATGAACACACTTGCCGTTTTCATGGGATTGTGGGCGGGAGGAGGCGGGCCAGAGGCAGGCAGCTGATGTCACATGCCTGTGTGAAACACTATAAAGTAGCATTAGCACATTAAACATCCCAACATCTCATGTGTACCTTAAGCATGTCATAACATATGTGATCTTAACTTAACATAACTAAACCTGAAATAAAGACTCGGAGGCATAGGTTTGGCAGAAATTGTTAACTGATTTATTTGTAGCAACTTTTAAGCTAATTTGTTTATTTAAATTAATTAAATTAATTAATTATTGGTGGCCAAGAAAGAACGGCTACAAATGTAACTCCACCCCAATTCTGACGTAACTGGCCTAAATCAAAAAACAGGCGGTATCCAACTCTACCAAACCCATTGACTACCAACCCAGCCGGGTGAGGACGCTGTCCCAGACACGGGTGATACAACGAAAAGGCCTAAGCCAATGAGAGGTGAGTGCACCGCAAACAAGCCATAAAAACGCCCACAAAACACGTGGTGTGAGCTAATTGATTAAATCTGCCGTTCTTTCCCGCCTATCAGCTAACTCGATTAACACCCACCACCCTCGGCAAGTAACAGGGAAGGGAGGGTGGGGAATTCTGCAGGAAGAAGAGGAAGTCTCCTCCCCTTCCTGCAATTATCAATCAGCCATCACAGCCAGACCTATGTCCTTATTGGCTCTCCGAGTCACATGCATCCCAGTGTGACACGCAGATGTGGATGTTTAATTCACTCCATGTCAAGTGTTGGCATTACGTTACTCTAATGAGGAGTTGATTTACTGCAGTGCATAAGTGCACACACCTTTGTGGATCTGACTTTGGGCCAGATGCACTAAGCTTCAAAAGTGATAAACAGCCAGCCAATCAGCTCCTACCTGCCATGTCACAGAATGTGATTGAAAAATTTCAAGCAGCAGCTGATTGGTTGGTTGTTTATCACTTTCCATTTTATCACTTTTGAAGCTTAGTGCATCTGCCCCTTAGCCTTCATCCTGCCCATTTGAGTATGGGGGAAAGGCATCTATTTTTTTTTACTGTCACATTCGCATTTCAGTATACAGAATGGAGGACAAACAAAAGATCAGGAAACAATTCCATCAACTTGTGCTGAAGCTACTGGCACCAGTCATTACACTGACGTGCAAGTCCATCAACATCATCTACTCAGGCTGATGCAGAATGTCATAGAGGGAATGTAAAATCCAACAACCGAAACGTAATAATAATGAATAACCCAATTTTTTTAACTATCTACAGAGAAATGCTAACTTAGCAACATGCTAATTACAACAGGAAGTGGCAAGTAAATGCTAAGGCCTTCACCTATGCTCATCACTAGTGGGTGAGCCTCTCTTGTTAAAGCACAGGAACTAACTGTGCATTCAGATATCACAAATCCCAAAGCAGAGTCCAAGTGTGTCCATGGTTTGCAATGTGTATGACTGACCCTACCAATACTGTAAGGTAACTACACTTGGCTGGTGGGAAAATAATTCTGTTTTGGAATACTATTTAGTTTTACAAGGATACATAAGCACCAGTGCACCAGCCACCTACCTGCTACTTACCCTGCCAAACCGGATCCAGACCAGCCGCCACCGGAGTGCTTTTCCATCTTTTTACCACTTATATGGAACTTTGGGGAAACCCCCTCACTGCCATTTTATGGGCTCTGCTGACATGCAATCCTAAACGGAATAATCCACATTTGGACTACCTTTGCGGTAAATATATACACCTCCACAATACTAAGGAGACTTTGTTGCTTTTACAGAGAATTAGGCGTTATACTAGGAATGGACCCCTGATTGTAGGCAGCCAATCAATTGAGGTGCTGGTGCATATGTTTATTTTAATTTGTATGTGCACTATAGATCTCTATTACATTTGTAAATTTTATTATTGTTCAGCGCTACTATTTTTGTGTATTTTTGTCTTTTCCTAAGGGACTCTCAATCCCTTGTTTAGTAGCAGCTTCACATCACATCCCACCACAGCGCCCATTTTTGTTGTTTTACGACCACCTTTGCCTAGTTTTACAAGGAGCAAGGAAGATGAAGCATGACAGCAGTCACCCAGTCACAAAGCCGATTACTAAGGCCATAGCAACTATGCTGGCGTTAGACATGCATCCAGTATCCGCCATTAGTGCAGTAGGATTTACACAGTTGATTGACGTACTGTGTGCCCACTCTGGTTTCAACTTCACTAGACAAGCAATTCCCAGTCTATACAAGGGACATTTTATGAAAGTGTCATTAGTGTGCTCACTCAGAAATGCCATTGTACCCACTGTCCACTTAATCACCCACATGTGGGCAGGACAAAGTGGAGCTTATTATCTGTATTCCCTTACCACATATGTTATTGTATGCAAACGCATTTATTGTAGGAATAATTTATGTTGTGAGACAAATAACTACAAATAAACTACAAAACAGTCCCATGTTTTTCTGACACAATTTATTTGATAGCGGAGGCTAATTTAATTCCATAAAATGACAGGGGCATGCAGGAGATGCTGTCGGCAGCCCGAAAAGGGTGGACAATCTGTTGAAATCAGGTCACTGTATTTTGGCCACTGCACTTAATCCCATGGTATTGGAAACCTGTATCTTTGTTTCTGATGGACACAAATCTGCAGAGGCGCAAAGAGCTGTTGTTGAGAAATTTGTCAGCTCAAGCGGAACATGACTGGAATTTTACAGCAGTATCACTGGACTGGACTTTAATGGCAGTATCACTAGACTTTAACGACAGTACCAATGGAGTGGACTTATACAGCAGTATCACTGGACCGGACTTTAACGGCAGTATCACCGGACTTTAATGGCAGTACCAATGGACTTTATTGGCAGTATCACTGGACTGGACTTTAATTGCATTATTACTGCACTTTAAGAGCAGTACTAATGGACTGGATGTATGCAGTATCACTGGACTGGACTTTAACAGCGGTACCACTGGACTGGACCTATACAGCAGCACCAATGGACTTATGGCAACACAGGACACCAGGACTAGGCAGCACAGAACACCAGCACTAGGAGGCACAGGATTGTACTTATACACCAGATCTCCACCCGCACAGACCACCACAGCACCAGAGAACCAGAGACCCATCCACCCATTTCCCTCTCCAATGCTGGAGTGAAAAGATGGAGGTGACAGCTTGAGACTTTTATCGATTCCAGAACTAGTGAGAACCGATGGCGGGATGATGTTTTGCCTCGTTCTGAAACCTGAGCCTGGTAGGACTACCCGAACAGTGCTCGGGTCTGTATTTGGATATCGGGTGTCCGACGGTATTTGGATGTTACCCACTTACCTATAGTATAAACTGTGGCAATCAGCATTTGCTTTGTGGCCACAGTATCTCAGATATGCTGGATCAGAAGGCCGGCAATAGCATCACATCTGCTGCTATAAAAATTATTATTAACCTGGAGTTTAATATTTTATTATTGTATGCATTTTCTGCACATCCTGAAATGATTTGTAAAATGTTAATTTAGTGTTTAAAAAAATATCAGAGCAATTACGCTAGCCATACAGCATGTGAATTGTTTGATAATCTATAGAATGAAATATTCCATCTGTAGAATCCAGCTGCTGATGCTCAAGGCAGACGCCTACAGCTGTAAGGAGCTTTCTCAGCACAAGCATGTGTTGTATTTCTATTTTACTGCTCTACTGCTGAGCAAAATGATACATAGAGGATGCAATAATAGAGTTTCCAAGACATTACTGGGGTACTTTGTCATTGCTATTCAATGAACACCTAAGTTCAGCTTGAAGAGTTGACCAAAAGCTTAAAAAATGTTGCATTTGTCCATGGAATTAGATACATTTGAAATGTTTTCTTTGTTCTATGCAGTCATTCTGCATAGAATAATTATCTGACCATTGTCATCCAATGGCTCTGGGCGTGATTCAAGTCCCAACATTCCTGCTGCTACACATGCATGTAATGATGTTTGGTGCTTTCAGCATGTCCAGGTTCCATACTGTGCATGTGCAGTATGAGTCCTGTGTCATTGGACAAACTATGACAGAGATTTCCTGGCCCCTTGGAAGGATCTACAGCAGCAGGCCCAAGTGATCTCATGTGTCACTCAGCCAGCCAATAGTTTTGCAGGTAATCCAATCCTGCATCACAGAAGCAGCACTAGACTACAAATGGAAGTAAGCAGCAGCAATGCTCTCTCCATCCACATGTGAATCAGACAGTTTGTAAAGTCCACAAAATAATAGTTTACAGGCATGTGCAATACTAGGGACTCAGGGCCTGATTCTGATTTGAGTGCAGTGATGATGCACACGCAACTGAGCCACATTAAGCACATGCCAATGTGCCTTAGAAGGGACAGGAAGGGACCGTTTGGAGGAGGTAGTGGGGAGTGGTGGCAAAATACAGGCATGTCACAACAGTTTTTGTGCTATGTCTCTACCTACATCTGCATTCCCATATGCAGGTAATCAGGTAGCAAAGGGAAATAGAAGCCGTTCCTGCGAGGATGCCTCCTAGAATATGTGGGCAGCAGTGCTAGCAGCAGAGCAAGTAGGATGCCACCATCACCCATGGTCATTAGAGAGGACAGTAAACAGATATGAGAAATCTTGTACTCAGCAACAAACTCTGCCAAGGTCTTTGCACTATATCAATAATTGGGCCTTGTGCTGAAAAATTCATTAAATGATATACAGTGGGGGGCTGGGGGTAGCAGTGACTGGGGTGCATCAAAACATGTATAATTGTCCACTTGGGGTGTTTCGCAGTGCTTGCAATAGCTCAGATTCTGGTCCTTTCACAGCCAGCGTTCATTCAAACCCGCCAATGATGAAGGGCCCACTGGAGCAATGCAGTGATAGGGGCCCATGTTTAAAGGATGTGGCCAGCCACGACTGATGCTCAGCCAACCTGTGGTACACTAGATTTTGTGGTTTGGGCCCATTTATAAATATGTACAGTGTATTTTGATAGTGCATGTAGTATAATGTAACAGCAATGCTTACACCATGTGAATCCACTGCAAAAAAAACATAACCTAAACAGAGCCAGCCGTACCTTGGTACCACCTAAGTCAATAGTGTAGTGAGTAGTGACATAACAAGCATTTAAAGATTACCTTCAGGAAGAATCTCAGTTACACCATGCAGAAAAAACTAATAGGATCTATCAACAGCTGCTATACAATCTGCTGTATGTCACTGTTAGATTGAGTTTGAATTGAATATATTACATATATAAAAGGCTCATGGAATATCCCACACAAGTAATCTTGTTAAGATCAAGTATTAGTTTTGATCCCTTATATGTTTTTTTAATATGCATTAGAGATGAGCAGGTTCAGTTCTAAAATAACCGAATCTATACGTACTTAGGAGATCTGAGTAGATCCAAGCCAGGACTCAGATCTCACCACCTTTCTTATATCTCAAAACGAGATATAACTTAATCTTCCCCCAGTCAAATCTCACTAGTTTGGGATTCAGGAATCAATCTCAAAGTCCTATTGAAATCAATGGGATGATGGTTATTGGCTGAGAGAGCCATTCTTATTCGACATTTTTGACCTGGACAATTTTTTGAAGTCACCACCAAGATCTAATCGGGCCTACAAACGTAGCTATTTCAGGCCATTTTCTTAGCGATATTGCTAAATTTAACTAGTTCACTCAGAAAATGGCACTATATCACTGTGTGTGTGTGTGTAGGAGCCATGGCAATATCGATGCACAACAACGCCCATCACTATCACCCAGAGATTAATATCCAGCATGCTGGATAAATCTATAATCGCCGATGCCAGGCCCAGTGTTCTTACTGGAGAACACTGGCCCTGACAGATCACTCAGCAGCACATCGCTGTGCAGCGCTGTGTGCTGTTCTATGCTGAGTTTTCTGAGTGATCTCGCATTGCTCAGAACGTTCAGCAGCACATCTCCCCATGTGTAGGCCCCATAAGTCTTTCGGCTCTCTGCTTTGCCTATGCATTATATTCTCTTTACTGTGCAGAGGATGATATACTGGAAATTAGTACAACCTCGTCTGTGGTTCTCTGCAACATTAGTATTGACACAAATAATGATATCTGGGCAGACAAGATGGGCCAAATGGCTTTTATCGGTCATCAAATTCTATGTTTCTAGCAATAAAACTCAAGTAGTATTCTTCAGTATTAATGATGAACTTGACTGACAGCTACTGGAGTACTGCATTACCTCTCCTTTGGTAATCAGCACAGGATGTTAGATATTGGAGCAATTAATGATTGGCATTACAGTAGCCAGGGATGAAACTAGGTGCCCGGGTCGGCAGTCATTTGGTCGCCCCCCCCCCCCCAAAAAAACCCAAATCACTGCCTTGGGGACAGGCAGCGGGGGTCAAGGACTGGAGAAGGTTAACTCCGGCTCCTAGCGCTGCCGGGCTGTGGGCGGGAAGCAGATTTTGAAAAGACTTGCCGGACGCTGATTGGCTGAATTCAGCCAATCAGCGTCCGGCAAGTCTTTTTGAAAATCATCAGCGCTTCCCGCCGCCAGGCAAATAGCGAGCGGCTGTGTATGTGAAAGCCGCCAGGCAAATAGCGAGCGGCTGTGTATGTGAAAGTCACCAGGCAAATAGCGAGCGGCTATGTATGTGAAAGCCGCCAGGCAAATAGCGAGCGGCTGTGTATGTGAAAGTCACCAGGCAAATAGCGAGCGGCTGTGTATGTGAAAGCTGCCGCTACACCAGTCCCTGGACCCCCGCTGCCAACATACCTGTGTGCCGCGTCCAGGGGTCCAGGGACTGGTGTAGCGGCAGCCTTCACTCACTCCGTCTCCTAGCGCTATCTGCCTGGCGGCGGGAAGCGCTGATGACTTTGAAAAGACTTGCCGGATGCTGATTGGCTGAATTCAGCCAATCAGCGTCCGGCAAGTCTTTTCAAAACCTGCTTCCCGCCCACCGTCCGGCAGCGCTAGGAGCCGGAGTTAACCCACCAGTCCCCGGGACCCCGTTAGGACCTGGCGTTAACCCACCAGTCCCCGGACCCCCGCTGCTCATCCCAGGGACCACGCTGCCGGGACACCACACTAGCGCCCCCACCCTCCAGCGCCCGGTGCGCGTGACCCCCTATCCCCCCCTAGTTATGGCCCTGCAGTAGCTGACAGATACTGGAGTACAGCATTACATCTCCTGGGCTACACTGTAGCATTAGTTATGCTGAGTACAGGCTGAAAGATAATGGAGTGAGTACTGTGTTACTTGTTCTGAGGTACTCTTCAGTATACGTTATGATGAACCCAGGCTTAGATGCTGTAATGCAGATTACTTCTCCTTCACTCATGGTGTACAGTGTTATCTCTCCTATGGTACTCTGCAGTAATGATGGTTACAATATAGGATGCATGAAACATCGCATTTTGTTCATGTTTTGCATCTGGGTATGGGTCATAGGGTCGACAGCAGTAAGGTCGACATTCATTGGGTCGACCACTGAAGGTCAACACATGGGAAGGTTGACATTGGCTTACAGTAGGTTGACATGTCAATAGGTCGACACAAGCATTAGGTCGGCACAGATCGGCTCCCAAAAAAGTGAAAAACCCCACATCGACCTTTTGATTGTCAACTAGGCCATGTCGACCTAAGCCCATGTCAACCTTCCCATGTTTGACCTAATGACTGTATACTTTGCATCCCACCACTTGCATCATGCATATTGGCATTTATTAACATCGTATAAATTGAAAAAATTCACAAAGGATAGCTCTTGTGGTAAAAGCTGACCTTTGTGATGATAGGACTTCCGGGTTTATGCTCCATGAGGGTGCTGGAATACTTCTCAGTGAGTAGGTCAAATAGAAGCCCAAAGACTTCTATAGGGCAGCGGCGGCGCCATCTAAAGATGATGATGCACAGTTTGATCCTGGAGGACATTTACTCCAATGTGTAGACTTATGGGATAAAAATTGCCTAAAGCAACATAGCATATATGCATATAGCCAAATCAAACACTACATGCAATCATTACTATGCATCAAACACTACATCCATTCATTACCATGCATCAAACACTACATCCAATCATTACCATACATCAAAAACTACATCCAATCATTACCATGCATCCAACACTACATCCAATCATTACTATGGATCAAACACTACATCCAATCATTACCATGCTTCAAATACTACATCCAATCATTACCATGCATCAAACACTACATCCAATCATTACCATGCATTAAACACTACATCCAATCATTACCATGCATCAAACACTACATCCAATTCATTACCATGCATGATCAAACACTACATCCAATTCATTACCATACATCACACAACCAAATGCTCCCCCAGACCTGAAAATGAGTTTACTAATACTATTTAAATCCATGATGTAGAGGACTCACTGATTATATCTAGATTTGTTGGACTCACCTCAAAGACGATGTGGACAAGACTGGAGAAGGCATGGGGTTACCTACAATAAATTTCCAAGAACAGATTATTAAATATTACGATGTAACAATGAAAATTAGTAGAAGAGCATACATATCCCAAGCGTTACACAATAAATTTCATCCAGAAGCACAGAATAAATGTATGAAATTGGATAACAAAATCATCCCCATCAATAAATGAGGATTTAGAAATGTATTTTTTTAAGATACTTTATTATGATAGGCAGTCTACCCTGCCAGATCAAGGAACGGGAGTAAAATCCTTTTACAAGAAATGGAGAGCATACATTGACACAATGGATGAACAAGCACAGTCAAAGATTTTTTGCAAATTTTTGAGAAAAAAAGGAATGGTGGGAATATAGACATTTGTATACTATGTCACGCCTGTAACTCCTGATAAGATTGCATATGTTATTCATGTTAATATACTTATCTTATACCGTTTTAAAAATTGAATTTCTTTTTGTATTTCTTCTTGTTGACAGGTTGCTCAAAAAACCCTTAGACTACATGACATACTATAAACCCCCCTCTTTTCTCTTTTTCCTTATTTCTGCAAGTTCCCAACCCGTCCCCTTTTATACACCCCCTCCCCAATCAATATTTGTTGTTCGCTTTACTTTGATACATAGTAGAAAAAGATACACGACAATGATGTTGAGTTTCAATTATTATTCTTTATTAAAAGTATAGTGTTCTATGAGACCCTATGAACAATAATTAAAATTAATACAAGCAAATACTTTTGATTTTAGACTTTGTTATTTTGGATCCTTAGCTGAATGTTGTTTTCAACTATGAGCATTTGACTAACTTAGATTTTGTCATAATGTACTTGTTTATATATATATATATATATATATATATATATATATATCTATACAGAAGTACCAACACACTCGCCATTCCTAAGAATGAGGTGCAAACAGCACCCACTTCCCAGGATGGGGTGCAGTGGCCTGTGACCACACACTCTAGTAAATACAAACACAGGGGGCCCAGCACTCACTACAACAAACTAACTCACCTAACATTCAAATGATCAATTAAATAAATAATGGGGTTTTAGTTCATGAAATGATCAATGCATTTAAGCTTGCAGACCATCAGTTGTTGTAATTACACTGTATTTGTACTAAAAATGCTAAAATTATGTTGACATGTACTATTACCCACAGCGGGCCGCCGCATACCAGTGAGCGACGACACACACTGTTACAGCTAGCAGTTACATACTATTATTGATGCAGTGCTGCATGGCTAATATCCATATTTGATGCAAATGATATATTGCCTTACGGGGTGACAGGAGCGGCCAGGACGCTGCCCGCATCCAGTACCCTGTCAATAATTAAATAGATTTACTCACTAGGGACATGATCCCCACTCTCAGTGGCATTGCAGAAACACAGCTGACCTTAATGAAGACAGTGTCACTACATGTATCAGGGACACGGTTCCCAGCATTATTTGATACTGTAAGAAACACTGTTCATTTGAATGTGATACATTGTTACTACACATACTGAGATGCATTTCATTGTTTTGTGTTACAAGTATCACTGTGCTATTTACCCCATATTAATACACACTATACTTACCAACAGACCAGCAATTAACCTCTGATATGCTAGGAATGTTATTTCCCTTTTAAAACAGTGTCCAATTGAGTCCAATATGTTGTATGTTACCTTTTATTCCTTTGAGAAATTTTAGAGACTAAAAATAAAAGTTATATTTTAATTTATTCACCCTTTGTGCACCGCACCACAGACATTCTTTTTGTTTTCCCTGAAATAATCTATCCATTGTCTTGTGGTAGCACACCTCCAATCTTTTTATAAAGAGGTAATACCTGTTATTATATTGAACTCCTCAGTGCGATCAAATATCCTTTTTTTCTTTTTGACGTTTGGAAATAGCTAATAGGCGATCAGTTATAATATGATGCAGCCCATTGCCAAGACTGCACAGTATGGGAATTATTGCAGTTTGAATGGGGCATGACAATGGATGTCTAACAGATGGCACATTCTATTTTTGAATTTGCATGGTCATTCAACATTCCTGCATTGTACAGTGTTATGTATGTATCAGAAATACCTCTCGGAAGGCATTATTTGTCAGAGGACAACAATGGTGCTTAATGATTATGGCCAGTGGCCTTCAGCCACAATTGTCCATAGTAACAGACAAGTGATACTGTCTCAAATCACATCCACATTTATACCCGGAGGTACCAGGTGTATATCCAGCAGCTCAGTGCAGCATGCTTTAGATGAGCAGAAGAACACCACAAGTGCCCTGGTGAACACTTCAAAACCTGGGTGACATTTGGCATGGTCAGATGAGTCATGGTCCCTGTTGTTTCAGTCTGATGGTAGTGTTCAGGTGTGGCACAGAACTCAGGAGGCCATGGACCTCAGTTTTCAACAAGGCACCATGTAGACTAGTGGTGGTTACAGATCAGTGTCTTTACACGGCATGGATTGGGTCCGCTAGTTTGCTTGAACATGACATTCACCGGTTAATGCTACATTGCAGTGCTTCGTGGTCATTTATAGCACTTCATGGACTTCTAATGATACTGTCTCAAATCACATCCGCATTCAATGCAGGAGGTACCAGATCCAGCAGCTCAGGGCAGCATTTATAGCCCATCAAATGATGGAATATTCTAGCAACACAGTGCACCACGTCGTCTATACCAAGTTGTGCATAACTGAATTGATTTGCATTCCTGGAGAGTTACTACAAAAGGTATGGCTACATTGTTTTCCCCACATGAACCCAATCAAGCATTTATTGGATTTGGTGGAGAGATCAATCCACATCCAAGATACTGCACCTACACATACAGTATATGGTAGCTGTGGGAAGCTAGACAAAAAGAGAAAAAGCTGCTCGGCTGGGGTGCTTTTTTTGTCTAGCCCTGTGTATATTATACAATATGCACTGCTGAATGTCACAAATTCAAACTTGAAAGACTTAACTCTGTCTTACAAATATTTTGTGATCCACTGAGAGGTTCCTTCTCCCTATTCAGCCATTCTCAGAGAACATTATCCTTCTCAAAATAATTTTTTGGGGGTCCTACATTATTAGGCACCTATCTGATGACTTTTAGAACTTCTATGTATAGGATCAAGCAGTGCATGACCCAGCACAATAGTATATAGGAGCAAAGGACTGTTTCATTTACATATATCAGTGGTGGTCCCATATTGTATCCAGCCTCTAACCAACCCAAGTACAAATATTCTTTGTACTTCCTTGCTGAGTGTGGCTTATAGGAGGTTTAAAGAAATGCAAATTAAATAGAAATAATATACAGAAGTTATATCTTGTACTAGTGTAAGTTTATACCAACTAGACAGCTGCAATGTTTTGACCTTACAGTAGTTGTAAGGTCAAAACATTGTATCAACTCAGGCGGACAGGAAGATCTGTAATATACAATGACCTACAGTCAGAGCTGGCCCTAACCTATTTGATGCCCATGGCAAATTTTGGCTTGTGCCCCCTAGAACTGCGCTAGTTTCACCTCTCCCCCCAGCTAACATCCCCTTTTTTTAAATAGAAAAAAATGCACACCTACGGCGAGGGTTTTTTTCTGGGAAGGGGCTCGGCCATACAACAATACCCCCAATTCAAATTATGCAAGTAGTACTGCCCTATTAGCATTATATCACACAACAGTTTACCTTATATACATTATATCACATAGTCGTGACCCTTATTCACATTACAGTGGGCAAGAGAGCCCACTGTAGCAGTAGGCAAGAGAACATGTGGTTGACAGGGGAGAGAGAAGAGGGTGACCGAAGGGAGTGGGTGACCAGTGCAACAGGGGGTGTCAGTGGCAGTAAGATGCAGAGGGTGAGAAGCAGAGAGTCAAGCAGGACAAGCAAACAATTCAACCTCCACCATATCTGTTTAAATGAGCTAACCTGGTCAGACAGGAGAGGGAAAGAGGAGCAGTAGCAAGAGATGGGAGAGAAGGAATAGAAGGAGACGGCAGAGGGAAAGAGGAGCAAGGGCACAACTATGACCATAAACTCAACCTGGAGGCACTAGGAAGAAAAGCCATAGCAGAAATGGGAGGTTGCACAGGAGAGGCCAAGGACCATCCTAGGAGGGCAGAGAATGGGAAAAAAACATGGCCAGACAGACCTAAGGGAGTAAGAAAAGGGAACGGAAAGGACCAATGGCAACAGGAAAGAAAAAGCCATGGAGGGTGAAGTGGCAGGAGCATGATAATCTTGGGGGGAGGGAAGGGGCTGCAGAAACAGCAAGCAGTAGATGATAGTGAGGGGACTGCAGGGAAAAGGTGAGAGAGGGAGATGCAGCAGACTGGGAAAGGGAAGAGTTGGCAGTAGCAGGGTATGACATGTTGGGTGGCTCTCCAAAGGTGGGCAACCATACAGCCACAGCGGGGGTCACTTGATACTGCAAGGGAGCAGGGTGAGAGAGCAGGAGAAAAGTTTCTGCACCTGTGACAAGGAGGAGGTGCACACTCGCATCACCAAGGCCAGCAGGGATTGTGAGACCTGCTGGCTGTCACTAGGAGGAGTGGCAAGAGTGGAGTGAGGCACTAGTGGCCTGGAGGGAGGACACAAAATAACCATGAAAATGTAATATACCTGGTGATCGGGCTGCAGTTCGGATGCACACATTCCTGAATCTAAAAGCAGGAGGTGCAGGCTGGAGTGGGGGGAACGCTGTTGCTGAAGTCTGGATGCCTGCCAAAATGTCGCAGTACACCCCCTGCTGCTTCACAGCTCTACGCAATGCTGGTGGGTGGAGCATCATTGCACATTACACATGTCCCTGGTCGCAGCATGATGTAATGAGCAGAGTGACACCAGCCACTCATTACATATGCATGAAGGAGGAGCCGCGCCGCTGGTCATTCCAGGCAATGCAGTGCATTGGGTGGGTGGGGACTGTGAGGCGAGTTTTAGAATGCGCTTTCTAGGGCTGGCTCCCGGCACCGGCAGACAATGTCCACTTGATCGGCGGCGATGGTGGCGCTGACCATCAGATGCCGCGGTCACCACTGATCACCAATGTTAAAGGAGGCTGCAGTCCCGCCCCTAGGCATAGGCGCACGCAAGGGCGTAACTACCACAGGTGCAGGGGGTGCAGCTGCCATGGGGCCCAGAGCTGAAGGGGGCCCATCTTTACTGTCTAAGTAATATGTTTTACATACATTTCTCACCATAAGTTGCTAAATAGGGGGCCCTTATAAACTTTTGCTATGGGGCCTACGAATATCAAGTTACGCCCCTGGGCGCACGCCCTAGGCAATTGCAGAGTATACCTATGCCTAGGGCCGGCTCTGCCTACAGTACTGTATGAAAGCCCATTGAACAGATTGAGGGGGTTATTCTGGTTCATTCGCTCCCCCCGTGTGTTCACAGGGGAATGATGTTTAGCATCTGCGCATGCGCAGTTGCATTTCTGCACATGTGCAGATGCAGAGTGCGTGCGGCCATGGTGAACAGGGTGTTTGCTGTGCACATGCACCCAAGTGTGCGGGTGGGGGGCATGGAGGGGCGGCAGGCCAGGCCATTTCCATATGGGAACACCCAGCATATCATGGGCTTTCCCATGAGAACACTTGGTGTTCTCATGCAAGTGCCCCAATGACGCTGGTGCGGGGGGCGGCCAGCTAACATCACAGGATGTCAGCTGGCCGCCCCTCCAGAAAATCCATGCATATGTAAGTGACTTGAGCGTCCCTTTTCTTTGTGTGCACCTTCACCATCGCTGACCATCGAATGATGTGGGTGGACCCACTAGGCTGCGAATGGATGTTGCGGTGTCCATTCACAAGCCCTGCAAGGAAATCATCCTTGCGAATGGGTGGCGGCCAAGCCACAATTCGCAAGGTGGGGTTTGGCAGACTCGCAAGGCTGCAAATTCGCAGCTTTGCGAATCTACCAGAATAAACGCTGAAGTTCAATTCAGAAGATTGAACTACTTGCATTATGACTATGCCATGTTGCAATTGAGGTCATGGGAAACAAATTGATAGAAACAAATGTATATTATGATATTAACATATAAACCAAGATGTCATTCCTGCTGACAGATTCACTTTCAATTGTTATTTAGTAACATTTTAAATTGTTTAATGTTATACCATGCCCTTTAAAGTCTTCACCAAGGTATAAGAATGACATTGTCAAGTCTTAGTAATGATATAGTCCGGAGGAGCATATAAAAGATACACTTTTACAAGGTTAGTATTGAATGTATATTATTAAAAACAAAATGACTGCTACACAGCAGGATTCCAAATTGCTAAAATGTAAAACTATTAAATGCTGCAACATTTGACAGGGATATAGTCGATAAGCCACATGTCACCCTGAGGAAGAACAAACTGTGTTCGAAACGCATTGGTGTGTTTAAAGGATTTTTTTGGAGTGTCCTGTTTTACCATTAAAGTGTGAACTTTTTACTTTGGATAAATTTACAAGTGTCCCGGTGTCTACTTCATCTCAACAAAAGAAACCTTTGGATGTACATAGGGCATTTACCCTAGGTGAGTCCTATTTCATGTGTACCTGATTTGATGACCGTATAAAAGAAACCTTGATGTGAACCTCTCCTAGCCAGTCTAGGTGAGTGTCAGTGGTGGTTGACCATTCAGTTAGAAAATATTACATGCTGATGGTAACCTAGAGATTTCTTTTTCTTTTCCTGGTGGCCTGAATACCCTGGATGTGAATGGCCTTTTGAGAATTATTTCTGAGAAAATCCTGTGAACAGTGCTGAAGGGATCCACATCCTTGTTGTGTATTAGTAATGATATAGTCCGGAGGAGCATATAAAAGATACACTTTTACAAGGTTAGTATTGAATGTATATTATTAAAAACAAAATGACTGCTACACAGCAGGATTCCAAATTGCTAAAATGTAAAACTATTAAATGCTGCAACATTTGACAGGGATATAGTCGATAAGCCACATGTTCCATTTTGACATTCATTCAGTTTTTACTGTGGGCTGGCCCCTCCTCTGAGACCAGCCCTGCACCCTTCTCACCTCCCACTTCATATGGTACTGACCACTTCACACTCCCACCTCTGTCCTCCCATCCCCCTCCCCCCTATTTCCACCTTGGTTCAGCAGACAATGTGCCCTGTAAAGTCTGGATCATGATCCATAGGATTGAATAATTGTGTGTGTTCATGAGAAGGGTTTTTGAGACCAGCTAGTTGCAATTACGAAACATCCACATGTGCAACCCATTTATAGGAAAGCTGATGATGGCCGCTTCTGTACACAGAAAGATACTCGCAGGGTCGTTTGCTCCAGGAGGGGTGGTACGGGGGTAGACAAGCGGCGTAAGCAGGGGAACACCTAGCTTTTTATGGGCGTCATGTGATGGGCGTGACATCACATGACGCCAACGCCCTCCCCAAATTTCGGCAATCTGCGGCCAAAATAGAAGACAGTCTAGACCATGGGTCTTCAAACTGCGGCCCTCCAGATGTTGTCAAACTACAAATCCCAGCATGCCTTGCCACAGTTTTAACACTCCCTTATAGCAAAACTATGGCAAGGCATGCTGGGATTTGTAGTTTCACAACATCTGGAGGGCCGCAGTTTGAAGACCCATGGTCTAGACTGACTTTTCTTAGCAAACAGATGAAAATCATTTGATGGTAAGTGACCATCAAATGATTTTTCACCCATGCAGCCGCATGCAAGGGGATGTGTTAATGTACACATCCCCTCGCATTTTAGTGAGGGGATTCAATTAGCGAGAGTGGGTGTTTGGCGGGGCAGCACGCGGAGTTTACCTGTTTGGTAGGTTGCCAACATATGCACTCGCAGCCTAGCAAACAGGTCTGAATCAGGCCCTTTGTTATTTCTATGCCCTAAATTCATAAAAAGAATGTAAACTAAAAAAATGTCAAAGACTAATCAGCATTCAGATGTGTACATGTCGACTTCAGTGGTGAACATTCTAAATACGCCTTAGCTCTCAGTCTTAGAAGACACTTTTCTATCTCAGAGCTAAAGTCTGATAAATAAAACATGACTCTATCTGAAATCCTTTTTTATCCTTGTTTGTGGCAGAAAATGTTTCCGTTCAAAGAAAGAGACGTAGATGTGCTTGTGTTATGAAGATGTAATGTTGTGGTCATGTTGGAAGTCTGTGTTTAACTATAAGCGAACAGAAAGTGCAAAAAATCTAGAAAAGAGGGTTAATCATATACTACTGAAACATTGGTCCTTCCAAACCATTATCTTTACTTTTTATAAGCTACAAATATTGGAGCCAGGTTTGTGCCTCTCCCATAGGCAGCATGAGAAATTGTTACCTTCCAATACAGCATACTTTTTGGACAATATTACATCCTATAAACAATAAAATATATAACCTACCGGTATACTCCAGATTGATGCCACTTTTAATCATATCATAGGATGTGGTCAGATCCCGCTGGATCCTGCTGGTAAGGTGTTAGTGGGCAGGCCTGGTAACAGGGAGGGGGGGGGGCAAAGGGGACATCTGCCCCGGCCCTATTGTCCTCAGGGGCCCCAAATTTAGACCCAGTGGCGTAGCTACGATTTGGGCGCCCCCCCGCCGTTAGGTGGGGGGCGCCGCCCCGCCGAGCACCCCTACCCCGCCGAGCACCCTTACCCCGCCGAGCACCCTTACCCCGCCGCCCATGCAAACCCCCCCTCAAGCCCCCGCAGCGCAGACTTACCTGTCCCGGCGGCTCCGTTCTTCTGCTGAGGACCACCAGAAAATGGCCGCCCCCATACAGCAGACAGTTTCAGATAACTGTGTGCTATATGGGGGCGGCCATTTTCTGGTGGTCCTCAGCAGAAGAACGGAGCCGCCGGGACCAGCGCGATAGGTAAGTCTGCGCTGCGGGGGATTGAGGGGGGGTTTAACTATAGCACCGCAGCCCCCGGCACCCCCACATGCGCAGTGCCCCCCCGCGGTGGCAGGGGCTGCGGTGCTATAGTTACGCCCCTGTTTATACCCATGCGCATCCCCCAGCTGCTTGGTCCTGCTGAGCCCAGTTCAGAGTTCAGACACATGGGACACATAAGGGGCAGAGCTACAGGGGATTCATCTGGGACAGAGCTACACAGTACTCAGGAGGCTGCTGAGCTTGAGTGCAAGGCGGAGAACAAAGGCTGCTGTACGGCCTGTATTCCTATTGACAGGAGCGACAACTACCAGCAATAGATAGGGTAAGATTAGAGAAAGTCCTGCAGCGACTGCAATTTCTCCTCAAAAGAGCATTAACATTTGTTGCCCTGTTTCATTATTTCATTATTTATTATTATACAGTAATTTTTTAAAAATTGGATGGGGCATAGACAGGAGGTGGCATAGATGGACAAAAGTGAGAAGGCATAAATGGGAAGGGTACAGACGGATAGATCGGAGGGGCGCAGATGGATGAATGGTCAGTAGAGGCATAAACATTTGCTATAATATGTTTATGTGTACCCTTTATATATTTTATGTTAAACACACACACACACCTCCCCCATCCCTGCTTCATTATTATAGAATATATACAATACTCACAAATTGTGGGCTGTTAGTCCAGGAAGTCAGACTAGTCCACTAACAGCGCTGTTCTCAGCATGCAGCACAGCCTGCTTGCAGAGGCTGGAGCCGGCTGGGTCAGACAAATTCAGTGAATCGGGGACAGCTGGCTGGGGGGCCGGGCAGAGACCTCCTTGAAAGGACCCGTGCCGCAGTTCCTGGTCACATGAATACAGGAGGAAGCACCCAGGGAGTAGCAGTTGGGACCATGCTTCATCTGCTGGCTGCTGGCTGCTCTGCTAGTCCGGTGGGAGTACAAGCAGCCTCTACCTTCCCGCTTCCTGATAACATAGCTGGCTGGGGGCAGTGACTTCTCCTACCTGAAGGGTCTGTGCCGGAGCCGCTGACGCTGTTCCTGAACACCAGCACAGGATTAGGCTGCAGGGGTTGTGTAAATGCATGCCGTGCATTCTGGGAGATGTAGAGATGTAGTCACTTCCAGTTGGTTGCATGCTAAGTAAAGATGTACATTAACCTTCATGCTTCACAGGTGTCTGTGACTTCTTTACCACATGCATCTACATGGTGTCAGAAGCGGGATGAACATAGCAAACGGAGTGAGAAGAATAGATCCGCTGGTATTCAACGAAAACATCACTGACAACTGGCTCAGGTTCAAAAGGGAATGGCATGTGTACTGCATAGGACAAGTCGAAAAAGTTCCAGGCCTACACGCTGCTGAACCTTGCGGTCACTGATGCCGTCAAAAAATCAGATGCCTTCACACACGCGGTCACAGAGAACAGAGGATCCTGACATCCTTGTCACAAAGTTTGAAGAAATCTGCATGCCGGTAAAAAATGTCATTATGGATAGGCACATATTTAACAGCACAAACCATACGGGTGACGACACCATACAGTCATATGCCTACACGTTAAAGCTGCTAGCAAAGAAATGCAAATTTGGCAGCCTCACAGATGAGCTCATCCGTGACAGGATTGTATGTGGCATACGTAGTGACAAGGTACATGTGCAACTATTACGGGAAATAGGCCTCACACTAGAGACTGCCATAAAAAATTTGCATGCTCCATGTACAGGCTGAAAAGGACACAAGGGAGTTAAAAAAAAGGACGCTGAGATGTGTGCCACTCCACCCCGATCACCCACATGTGGGAACTGCGCAGCACAGCACCCCCCAGGCAGACAGAGTTGCCCCACTTATGAAAAATGCTGTAATGCATGTGGCAGGTGGAATCATTTTGCATGGTGCTGTCGTTCCAAAGATCGAGCCCTCAGGGAGCGGCAGACTGAGTCAACATACAGCCGTTCACCCCGGCAGGTCAACCAGGTAGAGACAGACCTAGAGTGCGACATAACCCGCGCAACAGTCTGTGACAGCGTGGACTACTTAGATGAGAATGGTGAAATATTTATCTAGCTCAAGACAAAGAACATAAACAAAGTGGCCACGGTCAAGATAGACTCAGGAGCAAAATGCAATGTCATGTCATGCAGGCAACTGCGTGAAATAGATCCTGCTGCACAGATAAACCCACAGGACAATATCAATTTAATAGCATATGGTGGCCAAGTCATCACCACACTGGGTACCATGCAGATACAGTTCACTCGTGCTGACTTACTATTCCACAACAGGTCAAATCACTGTTTGGCCTCCCTGACAGTATGAGATTAGGCCTGCTCCAACTGGGGCCTGATGTGCATGCAATTCAGGTGAGTGTTCCAGAAATGAGAGACTTTCAAGACTTATTTGATTGCAGCACACTGGGCAAGCTTCCAGTCACATACCACATGAGGCTAGATGACTCAATCGTTCCCACTGTCTGTGCCCCCCGGAGGGTCCCCATCGCAATGAAGGATAAGATCATCCAAGAAATACACAGAATGATGCAACTGGGTGTTATTGCCCCCATAGAGGAAGCAACACAATGGGTGTCTGCATCAAAGAAAGATGGAACTGTACGTCTCTACATTGACCCACTGCACCTGAACAAAGCACTCTTACGTCCATATCACCCTCTCCGCACCATCGAGCAGGTTATTGCTGACATTCCAGGTGCCACAGTCTTCAGCACTCTGGATGCAAAGTGCGGCTTCTGGCAAATTCCTCTGGACAGAGCCTCCTCCCAACTCACTGCTTTCATGACCCCAATAGGGCGGTATGTATTCCTTCGCATGCCCTATGGCATCACCACGGGCAGTGAGGTCTTCCAGCGTTGCATGGAAGAGCTGTTTGCGAGCTATCCCTGTGATATCATTGTTGACAACATCCTGATCTGGGGCCGCATCATGGAAGAACATGACCTGCGTCTACACCAGGTACTTGATTGGGCTCGCACCCTAAACCTCAAGCTCAACCCAGACAAGTGCAAATGCAGAGTCTCAGAAGTTGCGTACGTGGGCCACATACTCACCAGCAAGGGTGTCAAACCAGACCCGAACAAAGTCTCTGCTGTCCTACAGATGCCTCTTCCAGCAGATCAACAGCCTACAGCACTTCCTGGGGATGACCAACTACCTATCCAAATTTGTCCCGCCCATCACTGGATATCAGCTGGTCGCCCCTCCAGAAAATCCACGCATATGTAAGTGACTTGAGAGTCCCTTTTCTTTGTGTGCACCGTCACCATCGCTGACCATCGAATGATGTGGGTGGACCCACTAGGCTGCGAATGGATGTTACGGTGTCCATTCACAAGCCCTGCAAGGAAATCATCCTTGCGAATGGGTGGTGGCCAAGCCACAATTCGCAAGGTGGGGTTTGGCAGACTCGCAAGGCTGCAAATTCGCAGTTTTGCGAATCTACCAGAATAAACGCTGAAGTTCAATTCAGAAGATTGAACTACTTGCATTATGACTATGCCATGTTGCAATTGAGGTCATGGGAAACAAATTGATAGAAACAAATGTATATTATGATATTAACATATAAACCAAGATGTCATTCCTGCTGACAGATTCACTTTCAATTGTTGGAAAAGGAAAGTAGGAACCAACCAAAGGTTGGGACCAAAGGGCGCTTGAAATGAGTGGTCTCCTAGCAGCTGCTAAAAACAGGTTAGTTACTCCTGTGGGTTATGCACATAGAAAAACAAAAAAAAGAACATCCGGTGATGTTAGCTGGCCGCCCCCCGCACCAGCGTCAAGAACATCCTGGCTGTCACTGCAGTGCAACTGCTAGATGTGCCTATATATATATATATATATATATATATATATATATATATATATATATATATATATATAGAGAGAGAGAGAGAGAGAGAGAGAGAGAGATATTCTCTAAGCTTCAAAAGTGATAAGATAGAGAGTGATAAACAGCCAGCCAGTCAGCTCCTGCCTGACATTTTTCAAACAGTCTGTGACATGGCTGGTTGGAGCTGATTGGCTGGCTGTTTATCACTCTCCATTTTATCCCTTTTGAAGCTTAGAGAATCTGACCCACTGAGAGAGATACTGATACTCAGTGGGTAGCTTTTGAGCTATGTTAGCAGCGTAGCACCTGTTTGAATCCTGGCAGCTCGCCAGCTGCCTTACTTCTGTAATCTACTTTATCAGCGTCCTACGCTGACTCAGCGGCAGCCCAGCGCTGCTACTCCTGTCAAGCCTAGTGAGTGCCTCTCACACAGTGCTGACGCTTGCATGATATGCTCTCCGTGGAGAGGGGATCATGCGGGCGCCGGCGGAGAGGCGCTCCATCTGTGTGATACGTAGGAGCGTCTCAGACGCTCAAACAATGAGACGCTCCTGCCTCTGAGCTCTGAGTAGCTATTGCTCAGATGTATGATATGGCAGGTGTGAATGTGTTCCTGAAACAACCCCACTATCCACGGCAGCCCGAAGCGTGGCGAGCGTACGCGGATAACTTCACATGTATGCCGTGTCCCCTCACGGGGCTCGCTACGCTTCGGGCTCGGTGGCTCGCTGCGCTTGCCACACTATATAAAATCAACTCCATGCCAACGTGGATAATGGGGGTATGAAAAGGTCGGGAGGACACATAATGTGTCCTCTCGCCATGCTTTGGGCTGCCGTGAATAGTGGGGGTATCAAATGGAGGCATTTGCCAGTATGTAACATGGAACACTCGTAAATGCCTCCTTCATTGTGCATGATACACAATTGCATCTGCACCCCCTCTTTGGACAAGAGAGGAACGCGCTACTCAGACGCAGGAGCGTCTCATTGCTGGAGCATCTGAGATGCTCCTATGTCTCACACAGATGGAGCTCCTCTCCGCCGGCGCCCGCATGATCTCCTCTCCACAGAAGAGAGGATATCATGTGGGCACCAGCGCTGTGTGAGAGGCGCTCACTAGGCTTGACAGGAGCTTAGGAGTAGCAGCGCTGGGCTGCCACGGAGTCAACGTAGGACGCTGATAACGTAGATTACAGAAGTAAGGCAGCTGGCGAGCTGCCAGGATTCAAACAGGTGCTACGCTGCTAACGTAGCTTAAGGCAGTCTGGCAAGCTGCCAAGATTCATAGCTAGAGCGGCACGCGCTGTCGCCGTGAAACTAAACAAGTACTGCTTTTGCAGAAACCAAAAATTTCAAACAGAGATATCCTGGCGCTTATATAGACTAGTACTTCCCTTTAGGTGGGTACTCTTGCAAGAATGGGTCCTCTGATGCTCAAGATCCAATTTATAGATGAATGCTCGTGTTGAATATAGAAAGAGAATACATAAAACAGAACAATAGTGAGGACTGTCCCAAATCAAAAATGACAAATATATAGTCTTAGTCTATTCTTCACCCGTGTAATTAGGCCTACAGGGCTTGTGCTGATTGACCCTTCACCAGTTATGTAAGGGTTTCGTACCCGACTAATATTTATACAGGTCAGATGATAGGAATGAGGTGCATACCCCAACTCACTCAGCAAGATGTTAGTACTGTACATTCCCATCAAGGTATCTTTAAGGAGACCAAAATGATGGAATTTCCACAAGACACTTTATTTACATGGATCCTCCAACAACAGGATACACCATAAAACAAACAATAAAAAGGTAGTGAGGACTACAAGAGCTTCCAGACGTGTTGAGATAGGCAGCTGTTGAAAAACAAAGTCTACAACCTGGAGTGGTGTCCGGACTCGCATCCCAGGTATGTCTGACTTTGGGCCGTATTCTCCAATCTGGATCCAAATGTTGTCCTCCTTCTCTGCTCCCCTACGCGTTTAAACCCTGCCTGGGTCTTTATCAAGGTGTGCAGAGTGTTCATAATGGTGGGTTTATATACCCACCAGACAGGAAGTGCCTTTCCTTCCTGTTTCCTGCCATGCATCATTGCTAGCTACTAAACATACAATTTATACATCGTATCTTTGATTATATATGCACTATTATTTGGGAGCTGTTTATATAAATTTGGAGATATAAATCTAATATTACTAGATGTCCCGTTTGCGCCGATTCCCGGCGTGCGTTCCATTAGGACAGCGCTTCCGCGTTCCAATGACCGGATTTACAGCAGACATTGTATGGCTGTAGTGAATGTGGAGCGCAAAACAGGAAGTCCTTGCGCTCCACACGCCGTGCCTCCCCAGATACTGGGGGCGTGTAAACATTGCGGCACCGAGTCCTGGAATGCAAGACCCAGAAGTCCTTGCGTTCCATCTACTATTGACGGCGGCTGTCCTATCGGGAGACCTAACTGTAATGGTGGAATGCAAATTTGCGTTCCACATCGGCAAAAACATTAAAGTGCATGGTGCTCGATTGCTCCCAAATGTAGTCTCATATATGTACACATATCAACATCCTAAGACTAAGGGGGAAATTTACTAAAGGAAATTTTTAAAAAAATTGGTGTATTTGTATCCAGAAATACACTTATTTTTGACATTTTCTATCCCCAAAATATGGCAATTCGTAGTCGTATTGATGTGCTATCAATACGAATACGAATTGCCGTATTTTCGGGATAGTAAATGTCAAAAATAAGTGTATTTCTGGATACAAATACACCTATTTTTTACAAATTTCCTTTAGTAAATTTCCCCCTAAATGTTTAGACATAAAAGCAAGTCATTCTAAAATATCATAAAAACATCATAAAACATACTAAAATCCATATCTAGGGATCAATACATTTCCAATACGTACAAAAATGTATAAAATATATAAAAATACAAAAATACATAGGGCCTTATTTTGGTTCATTCTTTCTGACAAAATCCTTCTTAGATGGGCAAAACCATGTGCACTGCAGGTGGGGCAGATGTAACATGTGCAGAGAGAATTAGATTTGGGTGGGGTTTTACTTCAAAGTGAGATCTATATTGCAGTGTAAAAATAAAGCAGTCAGTATTTTCCCTGCACAGAAACAAAATTACTCACCCAAATCTAATTCTCTCTGCACATGTTACATCTGCCCCCCTGCAGTGCACATGGTTTTGTCCATCTAAGAAGGATTTTGTCAGAAAGAGTGAACTAGAATAACCCCCATAGTTACAAAAAATAGATCAGGAATATGCAGGAAAATGAGGTAGTTAACCCCTTCCTGACAGAGCTAGTTTTTGCGTTCCTGACAGCCATTTTTTTCAAATCTGACATGTCTCACTTAAGTGGGGATAACTTTTTTTTGCTTTTACTTATCCCAGTGATTTTGAGATTGTTTTTTCGTGACACATTGTACTTCAAATTAGTGGTAAATTTGGGTCGATACAGTCTGTGTTTTTTTGTGAAAAATACCAAAATGTCGTGAAAAAATGGAAAATTTAGCGATTTGCAAAATGTTAAATTTTCTGCTTGTGAGACAAATAATCTTACCACTCAAAATAGTTAATAACTAACATAGACCATATCTCTACTTTATGTTTCCATCATTATTTCAACTTCCTTTTAATTTTTTTGGACACTAGGAGGCTTACAATATGAATAGCAAATTCTCAAATTTTCAAGAAAATTTCAAACACTGATTTTTTTAGGGACCAGTTCAGTTCTGATGTGACTTTGAGGGACTTGTATGTGAGACACCCCCATAAATGATGCCATTTCAAAAACTGCACCCCTCACAGTATTCAAAACAGCATTTTGGAAGTTTGTTAACCCTTTAGGTGTTTCACAGGAATTAAAACAAAGTGTAGGTGAAATTTCAAAATTTCATTTTTTTTGCAGATTTGCAATTTTAATACATTTTTCTAAGGAACACAGTACATTTTACTAGAGAAATGTGACTAAAAATTGATTCCCCCAAATCTTTTGTTTTCATAAATATCCTATATGTGGCCCTAGTGTGCACGTTGACCAAACCACAGGCTTCATAATAGAAGGAGCACCTACTTGATTTTGGAGCCTCCTTTTTATGAGATTATTTTTTAGGCACCATGTAGGTTTCTAGGCACCATAAGATGCTAAAATTTAGGAACCCCCCCACAAGTGACCCCATTTTGCAAACTACACCCCTCAGGGAATTCATCTAGGGGTATAGTGTACATTTCAAACCCCCAGGGGTTTCACCAATTGTGGTCCAACTGGGCAGTGAAAATGAAAAATTAAATTTTTTACACAAAAATGCAGTTCTGGCTCAAAATTTTTCATTTTCACAAGGAATGAAGGAGACAAAGCCCCCCAAAATCTGTGCCCCAATTTCTACCGAGTACGGCAATGCCTCACATGTGACCAAAAAATACCAGTTGGGTGCATGGCAGGACTCAGAAGGGAAGGAGTGATATTTGGATTTTGCAGCTCAGATTCTGGTGGAATTTTGGTGGGTGCTATGTCGCATTAGCAAGACCCCCCAAGCACCAATACAGTGGAACCCCCCCACAAGTGACCCCATTTTGCAAACTACACCCCTCAGGGAATTCATCTAGGGGTATAGTGTACATTTCAAACCCCCAGGGGTTTCACCAATTTTGATACAAGTGGGCAGTGAAAATGAAAAATTACATTTTTTTACACAAAAATGCAGTTCTGGCTCAAAATTTTTCATTTTCAGAAGGTATGAAGGAGAAAAAGCACCCCAAAATCTGTGCCCCAATTTCTCCCGAGTACGGCAATGCCTCACATGTGACCAAAAAGTACCAGTTGGGTGCATGGCAGGACTCAGAAGGGAAGGAGTGATTTTTGGATTTTGCAGCACAGATTTTGGTGGAATGAATGGTGGGTGCTATGTTGCACCAATACAGTGGAACCCCCCCACAAGTCACCCCATTTTGCAAACTACACCCCTCAGGGAATTCATCTAGGGGTATAGTGTACATTTCAAACCCCCAGGGGTTTCACCAATTTTGATACAAGTGGGCAGTGAACATGAAAAATTACATTTTTTTACACAAAAATGCTGTTCTGGCTCAATATTTTTCATTTTCACAAGGAATGAAGGAGAAAAAGCACCCCAAAATCTGTGCCCCAATTTCTCCCGAGTACGGCAATGCCTCACATGTGACCAAAAAATACCAGTTGGGTGCATGACAGGACTCAGAAGGGAAGGAGTGATTTTTGGATTTTGCAGCTCAGATTCTGGTGGAATTTTGGTGGGTGCTATGTCGCATTAGCAAGACCCCCCAAGCACCAATACAGTGGAACCCCCCCACAAGTGACCCCATTTTGCAAACTACACCCCTCAGGGAATTCATCTAGGGGTATAGTGTACATTTCAAACCCCCAGGGGTTTCACCAATTTTGATACAAGTGGGCAGTGAACATGAAAAATTACATTTTTTTACACAAAAATGCAGTTCTGGCTCAAAATTTTTCATTTTCACAAGGAATGAAGGAGAAAAAGCACCCCAAAATCTGTGCCCCAATTTCTCCCGAGTACGGCAATGCCTCACATGTGACCAAAAAATACCAGTTGGGTGCATGACAGGACTCAGAATGGAAGGAGTGATTTTTGGATTTTGCAGCTCAGATTCTGGTGGAATTTTGGTGGGTGCTATGTCGCATTAGCAAGACCCCCCAAGCACCAATACAGTGGAACCCCCCCACAAGTGACCCCATTTTGCAAACTACACCCCTCAGGGAATTTATCTAGGGGTATAGTGTACATTTCAAACCCCCAGGGGTTTCACCAATTTTGATACAAGTGGGCAGTGAACATGAAAAATTACATTTTTTTACACAAAAATGCAGTTCTGGCTCAAAATTTTTCATTTTCAGAAGGTATGAAGGAGAAAAAGCACCCCAAAATCTGTGCCCCAATTTCTCCCGAGTACGGCAATGCCTCACATGTGACCAAAAAGTACCAGTTGGGTGCATGGCAGGACTCAGAAGGGAAGGAGTGATTTTTGGATTTTGCAGCACAGATTTTGGTGGAATGAATGGTGGGTGCTATGTTGCACCAATACAGTGGAACCCCCCCACAAGTGACCCCATTTTGCAAACTACACCCCTCAGGGAATTCATCTAGGGGTATAGTGTACATTTCAAACCCCCAGGGGTTTCACCAATTTTGATACAAGTGGGCAGTGAACATGAAAAAATTACATTTTTTAACACAAAAATGCAGTTCTGGCTCAATATTTTTCATTTTCACAAGGAATGAAGGAGAAAAAGCACCCCAAAATCTGTGCCCCAATTTCTCCCGAGTACGGCAATGCCTCACATGTGACCAAAAAATACCAGTTGGGTGCATGGCAGGACTCAGAAGGGAAGGAGTGATTTTTGGATTTTGCAGCTCAGATTCTGGTGGTATTTTGGTGGGTGCTATGTCGCATTAGCAAGACCCCCCAAGCACCAATACAGTGGAACCCCCCCACAAGTGACCCCATTTTGCAAACGACACCCCTCAGGGAATTCATCTAGGGGTATAGTGTACATTTCAAACCCCCAGGGGTTTCACCAATTTTGATACAAGTGGGCAGTGAACATGAAAAATTACATTTTTTTACACAAAAATGCAGTTCTGGCTCAAAATTTTTCATTTTCACAAGGAATGAAGGAGAAAAAGCACCCCAAAATCTGTGCCCCAATTTCTCCCGAGTACGGCAATGCCTCACATGTGACCAAAAAATACCAGTTGGGTGCATGGCAGGACTCAGAAGGGAAGGAGTGATTTTTGGATTTTACAGCTCAGATTCTGGTGGAATTTTGGTGGGTGCTATGTCGCATTAGCAAGACCCCCCAAGCACCAAGACAGTGGAACCCCCCCACAAGTGACCCCATTTTGCAAACTACACCCCTCAGGGAATTCATCTAGGGGTATAGTGTACATTTCAAACCCCCAGGGGTTTCACCAATTTTGATACAAGTGGGCAGTGAACATGAAAAATTACATTTTTTTACACAAAAATGCAGTTCTGGCTCAAAATTTTTAATTTTCACAAGGTATGAAGGAGACAAAGCACCCCAAAATATGTGCCCCAATTTCTCCCAAGTACGGCAATGCCTCACATGTGACCAAAAAGTACCAGTTGGGTGCATGGCAGGACTCAGAAGGGAAGGAGTGATTTTTGGATTTTGCAGCACAGATTTTGGTGGAATGAATGGTGGGTGCTATGTTGCACCAATACAGTGGAACCCCCCCACAAGTCACCCCATTTTGCAAACTACACCCCTCAGGGAATTCATCTAGGGGTATAGTGTACATTTCAAACCCCCAGGGGTTTCACCAATTTTGATACAAGTGGGCAGTGAAAATGAAAAATTACATTTTTTTACACAAAAATGCAGTTCTGGCTCAAAATTTTTCATTTTCAGAAGGTATGAAGGAGACAAAGCACCCCAAAATCTGTGCCCCAATTTCTCCCGAGTATGGCAATGCCTCATGTGTGACCAAAAAGTGGCAGGACTCAGAAGGGAAGGAGTGATATTTGGATTTTGCAGCACAAATTCTGGTGGAATGATGGTGGGTGCTATGTCGCATTAGCAAGACCCCCAAAGCACCAATACAGTGGAACCCCCCCACAAGTGACCCCATTTTGCAAACTACACCCCTCAGGGAATTCATCTAGGGGTATAGTGTACATTTCAAACCCCCAGGGGTTTCACAAATTTTGATACAAGTGGGCAGTGAACATGAAAAATTACATTTTTTTACACAAAAATGCAGTTCTGGCTCAAAATTTTTAATTTTCACAAGGTATGAAGGAGACAAAGCACCCCAAAATATGTGCCCCAATTTCTCCCAAGTACGGCAATGCCTCACATGTGACCAAAAAGTACCAGTTGGGTGCATGGCAGGACTCAGAAGGGAAGGAGTGATTTTTGGATTTTGCAGCACAGATTTTGGTGGAATGAATGGTGGGTGCTATGTTGCACCAATACAGTGGAACCCCCCCACAAGTCACCCCATTTTGCAAACTACACCCCTCAGGGAATTCATCTAGGGGTATAGTGTACATTTCAAACCCCCAGGGGTTTCACCAATTTTGATACAAGTGGGCAGTGAACATGAAAAATTACATTTTTTTACACAAAAATGCAGTTCTGGCTCAAAATTTTTCATTTTCACAAGGAATGAAGGAGAAAAAGCACCCCAAAATCTGTGCCCCAATTTCTCCCAAGTACGGCAATGCCTCACATGTGACCAAAAAATACCAGTTGGGTGCATGGCAGGACTCAGAAGGGAAGGAGTGATTTTTGGATTTTGCGGCTCAGATTCTGGTGGAATGAATGGTGGGTGCTATGTGGCATTAGCAAGACCCCCGAAGCACGGTGAAATTATGAACCTAATATTCCATAGATGTGTGGTATATTTTAAAACACTCCTTTATACATAGGCCGGGTTTGTCGGGGCAAGTGTCACACTGGAAAATAGTTTGCTTTCTTATTCCCTTTTTATAGCAAACTTTGCACCTTTTTTGTGTCCTGCCCTTTTTTCCAGTGGAGGGGATTTCATCAGGAAAATGCTGCCCTGGTACAATACGGGGACCAGTACTAGAAGTACTGGGGCCCTCTGCCTGCTGGTTCCCAAATATTAGGCCCTTTATGACTTCCTCTTGAAAGTGCATAAATGTCCCCCTCTGGCCGGTAGAACGGAATAGCACGTAAGCGTTATACAGTGCCATCTGGATGATATACACGGCCACCTTCTTGTACCAGATTTTTGTTTTCCACAGGGCACTGTACGGCTTCAGTACCTGATCTGAAAGATCAACTCCGCCCATGTACCTATTGTAATCCAGGATACAATTAGGTTTGGAGGTGTGGGTACTGGTACCTCGTACAGGGATGGAGGTGGTACTGTCTCCGTGAATTGTTGTCAGTATAAGGACATCCCTCTTGTCCTTATATTTGACCAACAACATATTTTCGTTGCATATTCCCCTGCTTTCACCCCTTCTCATTACTTGGGCAATGTGCGTTTTTGGGAGGCCTCTTTGGTTCTTGCGCACAGTACCGCAAGCTGCTGTACCTCTTGAACCAAGGGCCTTAAACAGGGGGATGCTGGTGTAAAAGTTATCCACATAGAGGTGATAACCTTTATCCAGGAAGGGGTGCACTAAATCCCAGACAATTTTCCCACTAACACCTACGAGGGAGGGGGGGCATTCTGGCGGTTCAATTCTTGAATCCTTCCCTTCATAAACCCTAAACCTGTGGGTGTACCCTGAGGTGCTTTCACACAGTTTATACATTTTTATGCCATACCTTGCCCTCTTACTGGGAAGGTACTGGCGGAATTTAACCCTTCCTTTAAAATGTATAAGGGACTCGTCGATACAAATAAATTTTTCAGGGATGTACACCTCTTCAAATTTGGCACTGAAATGATCAATGACCGGCCTGACTTTGAATAGCCGGTCAAAGGTGGGATCATCTCTGGGTGGGCACTGTGCATTATCGGTGTAATGTATAAATTTAAGAATTGTCTCAAATCGAGTCCGGGTCATGGCCATACGGTAAAATGGAGTACTGTACAGAACATCTGTACTCCAATATTGCCTAATTTCTGGCTTTTTTACTATGCCCATATGAAACACCAGACCCCAAAACGTCATCATCTCTACTGCATCTACAGGGGTCCACCTAGCAAATGATGACGTGGGGTTTTGAGCAATAAACTGCTGGGCATATAAATTAGTTTGGTCCACCATTAAATTTATAAAATCATCAGAGAAAAATAATTTGAAAAAGTCAATTTCTCTGAGACCTGTGGAATCAAATTGGATTCCTGGCATGGCCAAAAACTCAGGAACCTGGGGCTCAAAATTGTCTGGTGGTGGGGTCCATACGAGATCAATTATTGGGGGGGGGGTCTCAGCTGCTCTACGGGGGCGTCTTTGAGGGGGTCCCTCATCACCAGAGGAGGAAGAGGAGCTTAAGGCAAATCCTTCAAATTCCCCGCTTGCATCACTGGCTGTGTCAGAGTCAGAAGCAAGCATGGCATATGCCTCCTCCACTGAATACATTCTCCTGGATGACTGGGAGGACATTTGGGAGGACATTTGGGAGGACATTTGGGATGCCATTTTTATTTTTGTGTTACTGGTAGTGAAATGTTTCAACACGTGTATAGTGTAGGGGGGGGTACAAACTTTATTTCAATCCGGGGGGTATGTAGTGTGTATGTAGTGCAGAAAAAAAAAAAATACTTTATACCAATAAAAAAAAAAAAATGAAGGGGTTAAAAATAAAAAATTGAAGGGGTTAAAAAAAAAAAAAAAGGTCCTGCGCCAAAAATTGAGCACAGATGTTGGTCAGTAATGTCTGTCACTGAACAGCGCTCAAAGGCAACAGGAATTTGATCAAAAAAAAAAAAAAAATAGATCAACCCTGTGCCGAAAAAGATGATCAGTGATGTACGTCACTGATCAGCGCACAGCGGCCACAGGACACCCACAAAATCACAGTGTGTGTAAAAAAAAAATTAAAAAAAGACCCCACAGCACACACACAAAAAAAAAAGGTGATCAGTGATGCGACACTGATTACCAGTGAGGTGCAGCAGGTGCACAACCTTTGGTGCAACTGACAGGTATATATAAAAAAAAAAAAACCTCTGTACCCCCAAAAAAGTTGCTGATCACCTCAGATATAGTGATCAGCACAAAAGGCGGGGGCAGCAGACACAAAATTTAGCACTCTCTATCACTCTCTGTCACTATCTCTCTCTATCTCTCACTATCTATCACTCTATGACACTGCAGCAGCAGCACTGACAGGTATATCTATATATAAAAAAAAACCTGCGCCCCCAAAAAGTTGCTGATCAGTTAATTTATACTGATCAGCACAAAAGGAGGGGGCAGCAGTCAGTTATATAAAAAATATATAGCACAATCTGTCACTATCTCTCTCTATCTCTCTCTCTCTATCTCTCTCTATCTCTCTATAACTATCACACTGCAGCAGCACAAAATATAGCACTCTGTCACTAGGCCTCTCTATCTATCTCTCTCTCTCTATCTCTCTCTCTCTATCTATAACTATATCACACTGCAGCAGCACAAAATATAGCACTCTCTGACACTATCTCTCTCTCTATCTCTCTCTATCTCTCTCTATCTCTCTCTATCTCTCTATCTAGCTAGTACACTGCAGCAGCACAATTTCACAGGAAGGCACAAGTAGCAACAGGATCCAGGAAGCAGTGATGAAGCAGCGATCAGGTAAGTATGGAGCAAGTTTGGAGCAAGGTTCTGGTCAGTATGGCGGCAGGGGGGTACGGTGACCGCACTGCACGCTATTCCAGACCGGAATGGCGTCTGCAGTGCAGTCACCGTTAGTTTAAATCCCCCTCCTTGGCTGTGATTGGTCCGTCGGTCCGACGGACCAATCACGGCCTTTGGGGGCGGGCGGGGTGAGGTGGGGTGACACCAGTGTCACCCTTACACCCCGCGGTGATTGGTGCTGTACTTTACAGCACCAATCACCTCTGATCCCGTGTCACCGGCGAACGTTATTCGCCGGTGACACAGGAAAACGCTGTGAATGGCTGTTCACACTGAACAGCCAATCACAGCGATCGCCGACGGGGGGGCGGCATCGCAGCCCCCCCTGGGCATGCACGGACATGTCTGCTGTCAGGGACAGCAGACATGTTGAAACTGTCACCGCGTCTATAGACGCGGTGACAGTTTAAATCCATGACGTACATTTACGCCATGTGTCGGGAAGTGCTTCCCGACCATGACGTAAATGTACGTCAAATGTCGGGAAGGGGTTAATTGATCCAAAAGCAGCTGAAACTAAAAGAAAATAGAGTTGGCCACAACGAATATACAATCCTATGCAGTACTTATAAAAAAACATTTTCATTTAAAATCGCTGTTATGCCCATTAGGGAACAGGGTTTTAAAGTAAAAAATACACTGCATTTCTAGTTTAGCCAACCTGCTTGCAATGTCTTTATCTCTAAGGTCCGCAGTGACTATTTTTAGCCCAAAGAAACCTTTTAAATGTGATGGTGAACAATTGTGTTTCTCTTTAAAATGGGCTGATAAGGCATGAGTTTCTACTAGGGATGCCAATCCCGGGGCATTTTTTCAATCCCGGGATTCGGGATTGAAAAATGCTCAATCCCGGGATTCCCGGGATCCCAGGATTGGCCTCCCTAATAAAAAAAAAAAAACGGCCCCTCCCCCAGATGACAATATAAATTTCTCCTAAAGCTGCCCCCCGCACTGTCACTTACGGCGGCGGCGGTTGTGGTGACAGGGCAGCAGCAGGACGGCTATCTCCGGCGGGTGGGCGGAAGGCTGGGGTTGGCACATCGGGCGTCTGTCCGGCTTTGGGACAGTGTGCTGTGCTGACAGGCAGAGCATCAGCCGGGCTGCACAGCGTGACGTGATGTCATGGTTCACGCTACGCAGCCTGGGTGCCGCCATGCTTGTCAGCACAGCACTCTCCCTCCCAACTCCCGACAGCAGCACAGGGGGTAAGAAAGTGTCAGCCGGGCAGCGTCTGAGCCATATTCTGGTGCTCAGTGCTGCCCGGCTTTAAACCAAAACTAATGGGGTTACTAATCCCGGAATCCCGGGATTGGAAGCTTTAATCCCGGGATTCAAATCCCGGCAATTTTAGGCCAAAATCCCGGGATCCCGCCGATCCCGGGATTGGCCTCCCTAGTTTCTACACCTTTTTTGATATTTCTTATATGCTCTGTGATGCAGGTTTTTAATGGCCTTGAGGTACGCCCAATATAAAATTTCTCACATGAGCATTTGACGGTGTAGATCACATTTTGACTGTTACATGTGATGAAATTATTAAGTTTCGCAATTTTTCCATTGATATTTATTTCAGTGGTTTTGCTTTTTTCACTCTGGATCTGTCTACAAGGCAGAGCCCACATATATAAAAAACAATGGATCTTATGCTTCCTGGGCGTCCCTCCGGTTTTAACCGGTTCGAAGTGAGCTTAGATTTTAAATTTGGTGCTTTTTTGTATATACACACCGGTTTATCCTGGATTATGTTTTTAAGTACCGGATCTTTTTTTAGAATCGACCAGTGCTTATTAATGGACTTCTCTATTTCCCTATATTTGCAATTATAACCCGTCACGAAGGCGAATTCAGACTTCTTTCCTTCCTTATTTTTGGTTTTTGGGTTTGGCTGGAACAGAGCCTTACGGTCCATTTCTACAATGCTCTGTCTAGCCATGTCCAATTGGTCTTTTTCATAACCGCATGCTTGGAATCTTTCCTGCATTTCATTAGTTTGGGTGTCAAAGATCTCAGGTTCCGTGCAGGTACTGCTTTTGATTGGTTGCAGATAGCAACATGACATGTGAAGTGGAATACACATCTTAGTAAATTTCCCCTAGCAAATAAATGTGCTGAAATTTGCCAAGTAAACCATATCTCTTGCCCAAAGGATACTTGTTTGTTTTCATGTGATCGATAAATAAAACAATGCTTTATGTCTGTTTTTAGTCAACAGATTTTATCAACAAGATACTTTTAAAATCAAGAAAGCTACTCTCATTGAAAATCATACAATGCAGTATAATAGGTGGAACTGTGGTTCAGTACCAATATAAGCTACTGTATGGCTGCTGTATCTGATTTCTCCTATGCGTCAGTGTGTATGACACTCTGAATTAGTAGAAAGAAAAGAAAGCTGTAGCATAACATATAGATTAAATTGTCTGCCATCCCACAAGCAATACATTATTCAGCTTTCATTTTCTATCCTGCCTTTGCTCCTTAATTATATATTATACATATTCACATAATGTGTTTTTGTATCCTAACTGTAACAGAAGCCATAGCAGCCTTTAGCAGAGTGATTCTGTGAATTAAACCATAGCAGTAATATTTACCATGAGAAAACTACAGTATGTTCAGTTCAGTATTTGCAATGCTCATTGTGATATTTTGAAATCACATTTGGAATTAAGGATTTGTTTGACACTTTTATACAGACTTGCTATCATATACACAACTGTCTTCCAGATTAACATTTGTGGAAAGCATATCTCCTGTGGGGTTGGAATCATTTGGTCTACAGCATTATGGTCGACAGTCATTAGGTCGACATGTGAAAATGTTTGACATGGGTCTAGGTCGACATGGGAAAAGGTTGACATGGTTCTAGGTCGAAAGGTCATTAGTTCGACAGGTCGTTAGTTCGACACGTCATTAGTTCAACATTGTCTAGATCGTCAGTCAAAGGGTCGACATGGGGTTTTTCACAGATTTTTTTACCTGAATGTCCACACAGTCGACATGGGCACAGTTTGAAGTGCACCGCATCCACTTGCATCGCTTGCTTTGCTTGCTATGCGTCGGGCACGGTGCCTCGCTACGTTTGGCACACTATTTTATTCTCCCACCACGCCCTAGTGGATGGTAGGGCATGAAATACCACCTTTTGGCACATGTTGGCTGAAAAAACTGTGAAAAACTCCATGTCGACCTTTTGAGTGTTGACCTAGACAATTTCGAACTAATGACCTGTCAAACTAACGACCTGTCAAACTAACGACCTGTCGAACTAATGACCTTTCGACCTAGAACCATGTCGACCTAATGGTGTAGAGCTAATGAATGTCGACCATAATGCTGTAGACCAAATGACCGCATCCCCTCCTGTGACCACTGCCCTTATACCGTTTAACAGAAAAGAGTACAACATATACCAATGGTGACATGGTGCCGGTAGAATTGGAGTGTCCAGCGAGCAGGTTAACACCACCCCAAAGAATGCTGCAAGTGGATCTGTACACTTACACATCCGCTCACATGTGCCCACATTTGAAAAATCATTTGTTGGTTACTCAGATGAGTAAACTGAGCTGCTTTCATCTCCAAGTCACCTAGGGGGTTATTTTGGTTCACTCTTTCTGACAAAATCCTTCTTAGATGGACAAAACCATGTGCACTGCGGGTGGGGCAGATGTAACTTGTGCAGAGAGAATTAGATTTGGGTGGGGTTTTACTTCAAAGTGAGATTTATATTGCAGTGTAAAAATAAAGCAGTCAGTATTTACCCTGCACAGAAACAAAATAACTCACCCAAATCTAATTCTCTCTGCACATTTTACATCTGCCCTCCTGCAGTGCACATGGTTTTGTCCAACTAAGAAGGATTTTGCCAGAAAGAGTGAACTAGAATAAGGCCCTCATTGTAGAAGATCTGAGGTGATTAGTTCATTAAAGGTGTCTCTGTTGAAAACTATCTTAACCCTTTATGGCAGGCAATTAGTTAGGAATAAGTACTTTCCTACTTAGGAAACACCTTACAGGTGTCTTAGATCATTCGATTCCTCCCCACATGCAAGCTGCAAATGGTTGTTTATGCTAATTTCTCAGCCTTGCGAGTCCACCAAACTCCGGACACTGCATGCACGGCCCCCCGCCCCCCTCTCATGCATGCAGGGGAATTGGCAGTGCTAGGGGGGCAGGCGGCCATGCAGGCCGCGGCTGGCATTTGGTGGACTCTCAAGGATTCGAAATTCGCAAAATAGGCATCCTTGTGAGTCAACCAGAATAAGGTCCAAAATGTGTAATGCTGTCAGGTCTGTAGTTTCTGACTTACAAAAATAAAGCCATTATCTCAATGGTTCCTAAACTTTGCACCTTAGAGCATTAGGATATTTTTCATCGCACGTACGTTATTAAATTAAGTAAACTGTGTTTAGCTGTAATCCTTAGGTTCAGTTATACAGTGGTTGCCATGGTTGGACTTTTCTTTGGCCGCACATTTTATAACTGATAGCCACTGTCACTGATCACATTGACCATAATAATTTTATTTGATGCTGGACCACCAGCCTTAGACACCCCAGCGAGTGCCAGGGCACCCAGTTTGAGAATTATTGAATTAAATTACTCTATTGTTCTATATTTTATCAGGAATCAGGTTTGTGATTAAATACCGTCATAGCTTTCCTTTATTTTTGCATTTAGATTGCTATTGAAGTTAGCCCTGTGCTCACATATTGTTGATCTCTGTTTATTTAAAACACATGAGCACCATCTGCTGGGAAGTTATAGGCTATCATTCAATGTGATTCCTTCTAATGGCTCTGTAATTATTCTGGGTGTAATTTGTATGGTGTCAGCATAGACGTTTCTTCCTGTTTGGTATCAGAACAGCAAATACATTGGAGTCCTCCCAAGCTCCTTATCTAAGCATCTAGAACTATGCACAATACTCTGCTCTCCAACATAAAACATCTTTTATTTTTGCAGATTTGTGGGTTCAATTAATTCTTTTTTTGATGACAATAAATCTCATCAATTCCTTTTCAACTATAACCTACCATAAACTATACTCAACTAACTTAATTGCAAGATTTGCATTTTCATGGACTTTGTTGAAAAACTCATTCTACCTCCATTAGTAGCAGCCATTTCGCTCTGACACCCCCAATCTTTGGATGAATGTATCATTTACACCCATTTTAGGTTAAATTCCTGGGTTGTACCTGGGACTTTGTAGACAGCTACAACCGGGGTGCGACCTGGCTGAGACCCCTTTCAGATTGGCAGCATGAACTGGTTTATTGCTGGGTCAGTGATGTCATTGGTGTTTATTGCTGGCGCTTGGAGATGAAATCATATTGGGTGCTGGACAGTTTACAGACAGTCTGGATCCCGACAGTTATTACCCTGACGTCGGGATCCCGACAGTCAAACCCCGAGACTCGGGGTCCTGGCGGCCACCGGCTATTCTCCCTCGTGGAATAGGTGGCGAGCGTAGCGAGCCAACGTGCCCGCAGCATGGCGAGCGAAGCAAGCCCACAAGGGACTTTGTTGCGCTTGCCCCGCTGTCTGAGTCCGGCCAGTCGGGATCCTGACGTTGGACTAATGACTGTCAGGACCATATACCACACCCATCATATTCTAGTGCTGGCTCTTCCTATGCTGTATATGGGTCCTAGCTTGCATCAACACAGTATACCAATTGACACTGGACCATGACCCAGGTAGGTTCCAGGTTCAACCCTTGTACCTACCCAACAGGAGTATAAATCACAAAACTCCCCATGGGAGCCATGTTCCTCATTCACCTGCGTGAGTAATATCATCTTTCACCACTTTTGTGAGCCATATCCAACTTCACCTGGATGACCGATTTCAGCACTACCCCCCCTCATTTTTTTGTGGGTTCATACTGTTTATTTTGGACTGCTTGCTGTACCTGCTACTCTTCCGACTCCATCCTCCACAGGCAGTGACAGGGCGTCAAACCCCCCCCCCCCCCCCCCCCCCCGGTTTACCAGCTAATTTTTCATTCAGTCTAGGTCACATAGAGGGAGCTGTGCTGATACTCAATCTTCCGCCTCTGCTCTGCAACTCTTCTATTAAAGCAGTTAGGGCACAATCAGGGGACAGTGCAGGAGCCAAGTGCCCCATTCAGGGTATGAGCCCAGCAGAAATGGTCTCCATTACCTTTGGGAGTTTCTCCCCTGTCACTAACTCAAAGAGTCAGACCGTCAGTGGGGGTAGCGTGACCGATGCAGGAGACTCGGCCACCTTCCCAGGGGCAAGGAGGGGGACTCGATTTTCAGGAGCCTCCCTGCCATTCTGGGAGGGTAGGCAAGCCTGGTTTACTGTGATAGGCAACACCAATGTTGGTGTCTGTTAATAATTCTTATGTGGACAAGCCCAAGTGTAACCCTGTCCACTGCTACATAACTGTACCTAGGCACAGAGCCAGAACTAGACTTTTTGGTATTCCGTGTGACAGAAAGATAATTGCCACCCCCCCTCCCCCCGTACGGAATGAAAGTTCATACCATGATGGATCCCAATATTGGCCTAGGGATGCCATGTATAAAAATGCTGATAGTCTAGGGCAGTGGTTCCCAAACTGTGCGCCTAGGCTCCCTGGGATGCCTTGGAGCAATTGCAGGGGTGCCTCAGGTTGGTGGTTCAAGTTATTTATGGCCAATGAAATAGGCAAAATCAGTGCTTGTGGCTTCCAATTAAGAACATGTGGGTAAACAGAAGTGAATCATGTTTCTCACAAAATAAGTGGACCTAAGGAAAACATGTAAATCACAACTTATTTAATATCTTACCTGAAACTAGGAACCAACTTTTGGCCTCGGGGTGCCGTGAAAAATATTCTGAAACTTTAGGGTGCCGTGATTCAAAAAGTTTGGGAACCATTGGTCTAGGGAATAGTCTAAGTTTGGAGCTCCATTCCACAATTGTATATGATTACTGTTAAATATTCTGCACAATGTTTTAAGTCTAGACTCAGAAGAGAATGGTTTCATAAACTCTGAGAGGCTTTGTGATATTCTTTCCTTACATTCCAGTTTTAGTTTAGAAGATTTCCAAAATTGCATTCATCTCAGATCCTTATATTTTATAAGTACCTTCACTGAAAGCTGTGATTGCAATTGTGATGCTTGTTCTACACATACATACTCAGAGGCAATCAATGACCCAGCAGGGCTTGCAGCCATTGATTGCTGCTGACAATGAATGTGAACACATATTAAGCCACCTGCACTCATATATAGCTGGATATCAGCTATATTGCCAATTATAGCAGGTAATGATTGTGATGAGAGATGACATTTTCAAAACACTCTGTATCCACTGTTCACTCTGTATCCCCTGCTTTAAATGTTGATGTTTTAGGGGCCTATTTAGCAAGCATTTTGTTCATACACTTCTGTAGAACAAGCAGTTTCTGCAAAATCTTATGTATTATTGCTGGGTACTAATTGCCTAATGGAAGAGATTTCACAGAAATCTCCTGCGGTAGGCTCATTAGCACTTAACATCAGTTTCCACATTACTCAAAAGCAATGAGTTTGGTGCCACTGATTTGCGCCTTCCTCATATGTCACAAACGGAGTAGTTGCCTATGGTGGCATATTCACAGGAGAGGGATTTTCCAATCACTCCCCTGCCACCTCCATCTAGTGCACAGTTACCTACCCTCCTGCATTCTGCAGGAGACTCCCTGAAATAGCAGCAATCTCCTTCTCTCCCTCATTAGTCTAGCAATCTTCCTCATTTCACCTATCCCACATTATAATGATATTTTTTTGGGGTAAAAATGTATAAGACACATATACATTTACAGATGAAATCATCTGCACCATTTCCTAGCACTTTTGTAAATACAGTAGCTCTTACTAACTGCTTTGGGGCTCATCTACATTTGGATATGTAATTTTCAAAGATTCCTCTCAGATGTAGCAGTACACCACCCACGCTTTTAGGGGCCAAGTTCACAATCTCTTTTCACAATCTCTCCATATATGAAAATAGACACGCCCTTTGGGTGGAGCATGACACGCCCCCTCAATGGGGCGCTTTGCTAAATTATACTACCAACCATAATCTCTCTGAAACTAGTTTTCAAAAGTAGGCAAGTATGGTCTAGCGGCAGAAACTGAAACTGTGTGTATGTGTAGTGTCAGATTCCCCCAGGGGAGTCTTTCACAACTTAAATGCTGGGAAAGTAACTTCCAAAAAGCAGTTTTCACTAAAGTTGCGCCTGCAGGTTACACTACGCAACTGATATCACCGGATGTCCTTCCTTCTGAAACATCCATTTGCAGCCAGTGCGTACGAACGCGGTGTGTGATATGGGGGGGGGGGGGGGGGGGCGTGCATATCTGCATTCGCAGGGTGGTGTCTGGTGGACTTGCAAGGCTGCAAATTCACAGCCTTGCGAATCAACCAGAATAAGGTTCAAAGGGGGAAATTTAATAGGATGAGAGATTCAGAAAGTGAGAGATTTGGTAAGAAATCTCCAGTTATTTTAAAGCGGCAATCACTTACACTGCAAAACTGCCCTGCAAAAATGATTGCCACTTATAAGCTGTGTACACACGGGGGCGACAGGGGCTGAAATTGCTGGAAATATGGTTGCAGGCGACCATATTGCCAGAGATGGGAGTGTGCCCCGGCGATAAATTGCCGGGTGCGCATTCCTGTTTTCAGCCCCATTATAAATCGCTGGTCGCAGGAGCACCGCCAGCAGAGTTTCCCTTTCATCAGCGACCATCTCTGGTCGCTGATGAAAAGGAGAAACTGAGCAATATATTGCTCAGCCATATATTGCTAGCAATATATCTCCCCCGTGTGTACGGGGCTTAAAAAAAAACCTGGAGATTTCTTACCATGCAAGTCCACCAGACACCACCCTGCGAATGCTGATATGCATGCCCCCCCCCCCCATATCACACACCGCGTTCGTACGCACTGGCTGCAAATGGATGTTTCAGAAGGAAGGACATCCGGTGATATCAGTTGCATGCCCCCAGCGCCCATATCACAGGGCAATTTATTAAAAAATGGTCTACATTGAATGTTGAACAATGTTAATGTTCTTATTTTAAAGTGGTTCACCATTGCATCTGCTACTAGCACTAGGGCTGTTGAGCCTGACTAGACGTTGGACTTGAAAGGGTTAATAATTGTTGCAGTGCTGAGATTATAAATACATAGACTAGCTGGTAGTGTTAAAAAAGACGATGTTATTGATATATTAAATATATGTGTTGGAAATAAAGGCATGTCAATTAAGGAAATGAAGACACTCACATACACAAAATATTAAGCTGTTCAATATATTAAAAAAAATTCTCCGTAACAGAACTATATTTTACAGACAAATAAAACTGAATAAAGAATCTAAATATAAACAAATTATAGCGGAACAATGGTACAAGTGATAGCCCTATGCATGCAGCAGTACAGCAAACAATAAAAGCCCTTTTTCCATCTTGTATTAGTGCTGTATAAGAGGCAAACAATAACACTTTTGTTTCTATTTCAGATATCTCCAAGGACTAACCATTCAGAGAATGGCGTATTTCATTTGGCTCTCTATAATTGCGCAACCATTTTCTCTACTTCCTGAAACAATGGCTTGGTCTGAACCCTCTCTCCTTTTCTCCTCTTTTGAGTCTCACTCTATCCGTCTATACTACCCCTACCACCATTGTGTCGCTGCAATCTACCGCCCCCTGGCCCTATCTCCCAATTTCTTGACAACTTCGCCGCCTGGCATCCACACTTCCTCTCCTCTGACCTGCCATTCTTGGTGACTAACATCCCCTTGGATAACCCCGCTGATCCTGGCACCTCCAAACTCCTCTCTCTCTGCTCCTCTCTTGGCCTATCTCAGTGGACTACCTCTCCCACCCACATCCAAGGACACTCCCTCGATCTCCTCTTCTCTCGCTCTTGTTCCCTTACTGACTACACTATCTCGGCTTTTCCTCTTTCTGACAATCACCTCATCTCCTTCTCCCTCACTGCTTCCCCCTCTCCCAAGCGCATTGTCTCACGGCATAACATCAACACACTTGATCTTGCTGCCTTCTCAAACACGCTGTGTCCTCTTCTCGTCCTAATCGCCCTGCCCGAACCTCCCCGCCTCCCTCTATAATGACACCCTCTCTTCGGCATTGGACTCTGCCTGCCCTCCCTTCTCTATCCCCCTTCGATGCTCCAACCCCCAACCGTGGCACTCCCCAACCGATTCCTTAAAAAGTGCTCTCACACTGCTGAGCACTTCTGGAAGAAATCACGCTCCCTTGCGGATTATCTCCATTTCAAAATCATTCTTTCCTCCTTCAGCTCTGCCCTTGCTCTGGCCAAGGAATCCTACAATCCCCGCAGGCTCTTCGCCACCTTCAACTCCTTGCTCTCCCCCCCCCTCCTCCAGCTCTTCCGTCCTCCATCGTAGCCGCTGATTTTGCTACCTACTTTTCAACCAAAATCTCCTCTCTCAGGACTGCCATCACTGCTGCCATGAACTCACCCTCTCCCTCCTCCCCTCCTACATCTCCACTCCCCTCCTTCCAACCCCTGTCCTCATTTTACCCCACCACTGCTGCTGAAGTCCACTCTATCCTTCAATCCGCTTCTCACTCCACCTGCCCGCTCGATCCTATCCCCTCCAATATTATCCGTCGTCTCCGTCCGTCAGTCTGCTCTCACCTGGCTCACCTCTTTAATCTTTTCCTATCCTCTGGGATCTTCCCTTCCTCCTTCAAACACGCTCTTGTCTCCCCAATTCTCAAAAAATCAAATCTGGACCCCAACTCTCCATCCAACTACAGGCCCATCTCCCTCCTCCCTTTTGCCTCCAAGCTCCTAGAACGCCTGACCTATAATGGTCTCCTAAGCCACCTTACTGCTAACTCCATTCTAGACCCCCTCCAATCCGGGTTCCGCCCTTTACATTCCACTGAAACTGCCCTGACCAAAGTCACTAACGATCTACGATCGGCTAAATCCAAAGGCCTCTTCTCTATCCTCATCCAGCTTGATCTGTCAGCTGCCTTTGACACTGTTGACCACAATCTCCTGCTCAACACCCTCCGCTCCTTTGGCATCACTGGCACGGTCTTCTCCTGGTTCACCTCATACCTCTCCAATCGCTCCTTCTCCGTCTCCACTCTGAGCTCCTCCTCTCCTACTAATCCGCAGCCAGTCGGTGTTCCCCAAGGGTCAGTCCTTGGCCCTCTCCTCTTCTCCCTCTGCACCACCTCTCTGGGCACCCTCATCAGCTCCTATGGTTTTCATTACCACCTTTATGCTGATGATACCCTAATCTATCTCTCCTCCCCCGACCTATCCCCATCACTCCTGTCCAAGGTCTCCAAATGCCTCACAGCCATCTCAGCCTGGATGACCCAACGCTTCCTGAAACTAAACATGGCTAAAACTGAACTTCTAATCTTCCATCCCCCGAACATCCCCTCTTCTCCCACTATCTCCATCAGCATTTGTGAAACCGAGATCACCTCCACCGACCAAACGCGCTGCCTCGGTGTCATCATTGACTCCTCCCTCTCTTTCACCCCCCACATTCGTGCTCTCTCAGTCTTGCCGCTTTCACCTATGCAACATCTCACGCATCGGACCATTCCTCTCCACTGACGCGACCAAAATTCTCATTCATTCTCTTGTCATCTCCCGCCTTGACTACTGCAACATCCTTCTCTCTGGGCTACCTCTCACCCGCCTTGCACCTCTCCAATCCATTGTTAACGCTGCTGCTAGGCTCATCTTCCTCTCCCGCCGCTCTACCTCCACCTCCCCCTCTGTCTATCTCTTCACTGGTTACCCATTCCTTTCCGAGTTCTCTTTAAACTCCTTACCACCACCTACAAGGCTCTCTCCTCCTCCACCGCTCCTTACCTCTCTTCACTGATCTCTATCCACACTCCCTCCCGTCCTCTTCGCTCCATCGCTGACCGCCGACTGACCTCTCACCTAATCACCTCCTCCCACTCCCGTGTCCAAGACTTCTCTCGCGCTGCCCCCCTGCACTGGAACAACCTCCCGCCACCCATCAGGCTTTCCGATTCCCTTACCTCCTTCAAGCGCTCCCTCAAAACCCACTTTTTTCGACTAGCCTATCCCTCCTCCTAACCTCTTTTGATCCTCCTATCCTGCCTCCGTTCCTATTTATCCTATTGTTTTTCGTTTGTCCAACCACCTATTTTTAGTATGTTAAATCTTATGAGTAGGGTCCTCCTTCCTCACGTACTCACCCTACCTCTTTACCTCACCTGTGCTCCTGTCCTGTTCTTCCCTTCCTCTACTTCATCTTCAGTCTCCTCGACAATTTTGACACCTACTTCTGAACTGATGCTGATTTTAGTTCTACCAGCTATACCCCTATTCATACAGTATTTTTCAACACACCCTGTACGTTACCTTGTAATTTTTTTTTTTTTTTTGCTATGTACGGCGCTGCGGACACTTTGCGGCGCCTTATAAATAAACGTACTACTACTACTTAGTCTGCATCATTTCAACACCATTACAGGTGAGAATAAATCAATTAGAATGACATACTGTATATTGATCTTTAGGCTAAAGAAACTAGGAGGGTCAATTCAGACAGTCGTGAGGGGTGCGTGTTGCCATTGCAATGGTATAGAAACATCTGAACTTGCCCCCCTTATAGCCCAATATCTCCCCACACTCACATATTTTGTGGACAGCTACATGTGTGCCAGCCCCCGCTCCCCTTCTTTGTAGAAAAGATTCCAACCTTTGTTGTATGTATAATATCTTTGTTTTCTTTACAGACAGACAACTTGGTGCAACCTGGTCTTGATTACTTTACATGTAGTCCGTGTTCACTTGCCACGCTTCGGGCTCGGTGGCTCGCCACACAATATAGCATCAACTCCACGCCGACGTGGATAGTGGGGGTATGAAAAGGTCGGGACGACACGTTCCGCCGCCGGCCATACTTCAGGGTGGTGCGGATAGTGGGGGGGGGGGGGGTCAGTAAAACCTCATTGTATGTCATACAAATGTATAGCTAATGGCATCGCATTCTATAAAATCGCATATGCGATTTTGCAGGAGGTGCGATGCATGTGATCCCCTGGGGCCTACAGAGCAGTGAATACATTACATAAAAAAATTGCATCACACGGCCCTAAAACAGCCCATGCGATGCGATGCTTCAGGCATGGTACCTCGCTATGCTTGGCACACTATTTTATTTTACCACCAGGCCCTAGTGCAGGGCTGGGCAACACCGGTCCTCCAGATGTTAGTGAACTACACATCCCAGGATGCTTTGCATTAGTTTTGCTATGTGGCCATGCTGAAACAGATGCAAGGCATGCTGGGATGTGTAGTTCAACAACATCTGGAGGGCCGGCGTTGCCCAGCCCTGCACTAGTGGATGGTAGGGCATGAAATAACAACAGTCAGCACACATTGGCTAAAAAAAAAAAAAAAAAGGTGAAAAACCCCACCTTTTGCCTGTCGACCTAATACTTGTGTCGCCCTAACCCCATGTTGACCTTCATGCATGTCGACATTCAGTGGTCGACCTAATGACTTTCGACCTTCCTCATGTCGACCTAGTGACTGTATACCCCAGGGGCTGTATTCTTTTATAATGACTGTAAAGTATTTTAGAGAGCAAAAAAATCCTGTGTAAACAAGTGGACTTCCTAATGAATATCTGAGATGTTGGAATAATGTGAGAAAGGTTTTTTTTATTTTAGTGGCTGATGAGCTATATATATATATATATATATATATATATATATATATATATATATATATATATATATATATATATATATATATATATATATATATATATATATATATATCTCAACGTGGAATAAGTCACTGCTGGGCTCAGGAGTCCTATTGTTTGCAGATTTCTGATGATCATTAAATCTGTGCAACTACATTGCTAAATCAGACCCTTGGTTACTGTGTTCTGATCCATCATAGGTGCATTGTGGTTACTGGATGGAAATACAGGTAATGTAAGAGATAAAGTTGTTTCTGAGGGTTTTAATGAGGGTATAAGCCTAATCATTATAAGAGTGCATAGGCCTCAGTTAATGTTTTGGCAGTATAGTATTTGTTTTGCTGCCAAATGAATATGAAAGGGGACGCGGCATCTTATTTTATGGTCATGCAAAATAGCAGTTGTCTTCTATACAGCATCAAAGGGATGAAGTCTTCAAATATTAACACAGCTTTATCATCTAAATACAGATCAGTTTCTTATGGATTCATACAAATGTCCTCATGCATCATTGGTCGCACCAAACAGACCCTCTCAGCAAGTCAGGTCCCATGAGACTTCTAGATTCGGGTGTCTTTTGTTGCAGAAAATGCATCTAAGTAGCAATACAATGCTAGTAGCAGCCACAGCTTTTTTCCAATGGAAGTTCTGTGTTGTTCTGCATACAGACTCAGGGGCAGATTTATTAAGCTTGGTGAAGTGATAAAGTGTCTGGTTTTTATCACCGGCCATTCAGCTCCTAACTGTGAAGTTACAGGCTTGGTTTAAAAAAGAACAGGTAGAAGCTGATTGGCCGGTGATAAAAACCAGGCACTTTATCACTTCACCGAACGTAATAAATCTGCCCCCGAGTCTGTATGCTCAGGGGCACACAATATTCAAGTGCTGTATATCAAATTCATCAGCAGTCTCCTTACACGTCCTAGCTGCACCAGGTTGGAACACAGGCAGAGCTGCATGGGAGCTGGCAGCTTATTTGTGTCAGGCATCTCGCACTATGTGACATGTTGACACTAGGGGTGAGATTTAATAGGATGAGAGATTCAAAAAGTGAGAGATTTTGTAAGAAATCTCCAGTTTTTTTAAAGTGGCATTCCTTTACACTGCAAAATCAAACTGGTCTTTGCAGTGTAAAGGATTGCCACTTTTAAAAAAACTGGAGATTTCTTACAAAATCTCTCACTTTCTGAATCTCTCATCCTAATAAATCTCACCATAGATGTATAAGGACACATCCCTATAAAATAGGGTTTCACTGGAACTCAACTTCAGTAAATTACACCATAAAGGTTCGGCAAAAATACTAAACTTCAGAAAAGCGAACTTTGAATTATTCAGGGAAGCCCTGAAAGGAATTGTATGGGAAACGGTTATGAAGGGAAGAAATGCAGAGGAAATGTGGGATACTTTAAAAAACATGCTTGAATCATTAACTATTAAATACATTCCTAAAGTAAATAAGGGTAAATTCAACAAAAAAAGCCACCTTGGTAGGACAAAAAAGTAAGGTCAGGTATCAACAATAAAACAAAAGCATTTAAATTCTATAAAAATAACTTAAATGAGGAGGAGGTCGCCAAATACAAAGAATCAAACAAAACTTGTAAAGGGGTAATCAAAGCAGCTAAAAGATTATATGAAGAGCGCATAGCCACTGAAAGCAAAACCAACCCCAAGAAGTTTTTTAAATACATAAATAGTAAGCATATAATTAAGGAAAACATAGGCCTGTTATCTGATATCAGTGAAAAAAGTGTTACAGAGGATAAGGGAAAAGCAAAACTGTTAAATGAGTTCTTCTCATCAGTATTTACTAAGGGAGAGCAGACTGTGGAACGAACATCCCACAAATGGGACAAATAATCCAGATCTCATTGTTGATTTCACACCCAAGGAAATTATACTGAGGCTCAGCAAAATCAAAACAAATAAATCACCAGGGCCAGATGGGATTTATCCCAGGGTACTAATGAAATTAAGGGATGAACTAGCTACCCCCCTACATTGTATCTTCAGCAATTCACTATCGTCAGGTAAAGTACCAAAAGATTGGAGATTAGCAGAGGTAGTGCCAATATTCAAAAAAGGAAAAAAGGAGGATCCCGCTAATTACAGACCTGTTAGTTTAACATCAATAGTGGGTAAACTATTTGAAGGATTTTTAAGGGATGGTATCCAGGAATATTTAGATCATCACTGTTTACTCAGTACTAACCAGCATGGGTTCGTGGAAAATCGTTCATGCCAAACTAATTTGCTGGGTTTCTATGTGGAGGTTACCAAAAACCGTGATAATGGAAACGCTGTGGATGTGATTTTCCTAGATTTTGCTAAATCTTTTGATACTGTACCACACAAGAGGCTAATAAATAAAATGGAGGACCTGGGGTTGGGTGAAAATATCTGCAGATGGGTAGGGAATTGGCTGTGTAATAGAGAAAAATAGTGGTTGTGAACAGTGCCGTATCAGATACGACACCAGTACTAAGTGGAGTGCCTCAGGGTTCGGTTTTAGGGCCCATTTTATTTAACATTTTTATTAACGATATTGGGATGGGGTTACTCAGCAATGTATCCATCTTGGCGGACGATACAAAAGTAAGTAAAGTTATTAAATCATCAGAAGATGTCATCATGCTTCAAAAGGATCTTGCAAATCTAGAGGAGTGGGCTAATAAGTGGAAGATGAGGTTCAATGTGGATAAATGTAAGGTTATGCACCTTGGGAGACACAAACAGTGTGCTAGTTATAACCTTAGCGGGGATTTGGGTAATTCAGTACTCGAAAAGGATCTAGAAGTCCAAATAGACAGCAAACTGGGGTGTAGTGCGCAATGTAATAATGTAGCAACAAAAAAGGCCAACAAAATTCTAGCATGCATTACAAGGGACATGGAAAACTAGGGACTCAAAAGTAATTATGCCACTGTATAGAGCAGGCATGTCCAACGTTGGCCCTCCAGATGTTCTGAAACTACTCATCCCAGCATGCTTTGCAGTAGTTTTAGCATTCTCTAATAGCAAAACTGTGGCAAAGCATGCTGGGATGTGTAGTTTCACAACATCTGGAGGGCCAACGTTGGACATGCCTGGTATAGAGCATTGGTGAGACCTCACCTCGAATACGGCGTACAATTCTGGGCCCCACATTATAAAAAGGACATCATAGAATTAGAAAAAATTCAAAGAAGAGCAACAAAGCTCATTAGGGGAATGGAGAAATTAAGCTACGAGGAGAGATTAAGCAATTTGGGACTATTTACATTAGAGAAGAGACGTTAAAGGGGGGACATGCTAAACATGTACAAATATATCAGGGGCCAATATAAGGAACTATCAAACACCATTTTTTCTACTAGAAAGGAATCTAGGACGCGGGGGCATGAGTATAGATTAGAAGAAAAAAGATTTTGTTCAGCTAGAAGGAAAAATTTCTTTACGTCAGAGCAGTCAAACTCTGAAACTCTCTTCCTGGAGAAGTGGTGTCGGCAGACACTATAAATACATTCAAAATAAGGTTGTACAAACATTTATTGGTTAAAAACATCCATGGGTACAAATAAGAAATATAATCTGTCTTTAAAATTCAGAACATACTATACAGCAGGGGATAATGTATTATAACAACCTAGGTTGAACTGGATGGACGAAAGACTTTTTTCAGCCTTACCTACTATGTAACTATGTAATAGAAAAAGTGAGCTATGATTGGTTACTAGGGTTTTAATTTTTTAAGACAATTCAGTAACTTTACTCCTATATTTTATTTTAGTGGAGCATGGAATAATCTAAGACTGGGAGGTACTGAATGTAGCATATAGCAGTAAGTGATTCTGCAGAGTTTTAGGGATTTGAGTGGAGATTTACAGTATTGACCCATAGAGGGGTTCTCAACTCATGTTCGGTACAAGAGAAGGCACATGCTCAGCATGACAACACTATGAAAGGTTGATATGATTAGAACAGTGGTTCTCAAACTCGGTCCTCAGGACCCCACACAGTTTATGTTTTCCAGGTCACAGGTGTATTCATAACTGAGGACCGACTTTGAGAACCTGTGGATTAGAATGTCAACAAAAGAGAGTGATAAATTGTAGCGGCTTCACTCACCTGGTAGTCGACCTCTGGCAGTGTCTTTTGTGTCCAATGTCTTTTGGATTCATGTATTATCTTAGTATACATCAGGGTGGCAAACTGAGTTCAACTCATACACTAGGCCACCTCTTCCTCAACCCCCTGTCTGCTCTATCCTGTATGTGCCCCCCTGCAAAAAAAAATTCTAGAGCCCTCTCCTCTACCAATACATTAAATATAATTGTTTCTACCTACATGTTCATTGCCAGGGGTTTCTTGCGCACTGTCAGGGGTTGCATGCTCAGAGCACGCCAGCACTCCTGGAATCCAGAACTTTCGGGTAGCATTGTGCTCCCCTGACAGATGCCGCCTTTAAGGCAGTGGCCATTTGCAGGGGTTGAGGAGGCTGGAGTACTGTACTGTGGATATTGAAGCAACCTAGGGAGGTTGGGTGAGCGCAGTGGTTTGGGCATTGAAGGGGCTGGTGGGGGTTTGGGGGCTGCTGTATAGTAAACGTTGACGGGGGGGGGGGGGGAGTGATGCGAAATATATATCTCTTTTCAACTGTGCTTTATTTTGATGACTAACTAGAATGCTCAGATTGAGCAACCATCACTTAAACAGCCATCACGAGGACATGGTCATTGACCAGGAGACAAGACCCACAGGCAGTTCAGGGTAATAGCCCTGTTTTTTGTATGTATCCCCCTGCATGATGAAAATAAGGGGTGTGGCTCGTGAGGACGACATACCTTGTGGGAGCATGCCTCTTGTTGCAAGGCCACACCCCTCTCTGGGAGTGTGCACATATCTAGCCCCATTCTCCCCCAATTTTTTTAACATACTTTCCTGGTCCCCTGGCATCCATGGCGGCCTTCAGGATCTTCTTCAGTGGTCCCACGGGTGCATTGCACGGGTTTTCAGGAGCGCCGGTGACATCACTGGCGCACTCGCGCAATGCATCCCTGGGACTGGAGATGCTGTAAAAGAGGTTCCTGAAAAAAAAATTCAAAATATTCTGAAAAATCACGGTTTTTGGAATATTTTGTTTTTTGGATATTCGGATACATGATACTCAACCTGTATCTAAAAACTGTATTGTGCAGCCAGGGCCGGTGCAAGGGTTTTTGGCACCCTAGGCAAAACTTCTGCCAACTCCCTCCCCCTTCATCCCCCATAACCCTTTTCCTGATCAGTCTTTTCCAACACCTATACATTATCATGAGGGCACCCATAGACAACAGAGGGGTATCCGGCACAGCTGCTTGCCGTGTACTTACACACAGGGTTATAGGGTGTGTTTGTGTATGGTGAGGGTTATAGGCTGAAGGGTGGGTGTATAGTTAGAGTTAGGATGGGGGGAGGGGATATATAGTTAGAGATAGGCTGGGGGGATAATGTCAGGGGGTGTGTAGTAGCTACTAACCTTGCATCCACAGGATGCATTTACCTCACTGCAGCTCTTCCTGTGTGGACCTCTGGTTTTAGTATTGCCCGGCAGCCTTCTTCAACGTCCTCCGATCTACTCTGCATCGCACCCACTTCATCTTCCTAACCTTCTGCTGCTTGGACCCGCTCTTCTTACGGTCCAGCAGCTGGCACCACGCTGCTCTCCTCTTCTCCTCATCTACAGCAGCCCTGGGTGGAACATACAGGGGAGCAGCACAGAGCAATAGACATGTGCACTATGCACACGCACGGAGGGAGGCAAATCCTGGTGATCCTGGTCATGGCCGCTGGCCTTCCCGGTGAGCCGCTGTACCCCAGAATATTAATGATTTAAAAAAAAAAAACCAGAAACAGCGGCACCGAAATGCGGTCCATAAAGCAGCGGACCCCAGCCTTGATGCACCGCCAACAGTTCCCCCAAGCCACTGCTGCTGGCAGAGACTAGGAGGCACGGACTCTACTGGGGCGGTTATTGTGGTGAGGGAAGGCTATCCGGGCGGGCGGCTGCTGTCTAATTGACGCGCCAGCTCTTAGTTACTCTACTCCGGGTCCCCCTCCTGCCCTTCTTCATTTAAATTATAAATAAAGTGCGCCCTCCAGCAGCCAGCGCCCTAGGCAGCTGCCTAAAGCTGCCTACTGGTAGCGCCGGCCCTGTGTGCAGCCTTATAACATAAGGGACAGCAATAAGATTATAACTATGTTTGCGTGTTAAAAAAGTTTTATTTAGCAACACAAAATGTTGGTTGATGTGAAGAAAAGGGTAGGTGTGAACATTTAAATAAAAATGGGGGGATTACACTTTTTATTTCATGTATGGTTAATTTAATATAACCTGTATTCTCCTTGTTTAAGAAGAAAATACAAATTCCAATTTTGAATACAAAGCCTCCTAAAGATAAGAATTAGACAGCACTAATTAAATAAGAATTTGCATGTGGAATAGTTTCAATCTGCACATTTCAAAGCAATCTAGAGAATAATTCAAGGAAGATACATAATGAAAGATTTCCTGGTACAAGTTTACATAGTGCAAGTTGAATCAAATGTTAATCCATACCAATTTATATACCCAGTTTAATCCAAAATAATTATTTAAATACACTTCGTGATTCAGGATAAATAAGGCTGAGATTGTGGTACTGACGTGACAAATGAAAATGAATTTCTTGGCACAGAACACTGTAAAATTCTTACCAAAGTCCTCCATTATTGCATCCAGTGATATCAGCCGACCTGTACAGGCAGGTAAATATGTAGTATATGCATTCTTCTTTTTAATTAAAGTTATAGTGTCTGCCAACATACCAGTTGCTGTAATGACTTTACAGCCATTTCCAAACAAGGTGCCTCTTTATTAACGGTGTATCAACTCAGAAGACAGACACACAGATACTGCAGCAAAAGAGCACATGTCTCAGCCAATGCAGAAAAGGGGATGTGAGAACATCCGTAGGGACCTGCACAGGTATTCTGCCATCATTTCAGCAGATCAGCCAAAATAAAGTGCCAGCCGCTCCAATACATGAAGCAAGACACATCTCTTCACAGTCTGAAGGTGTATGATACACCATAAAGTTTCGGATATGGCTTCACAGGATTTATAGTTCATGAGTAAATGTTCAGTTAAACAATATGGAGTCTGGATCTTGGTTGGCCATCTGTGCTATGTGCTTCAGGACATCCTTCTTTGTTATAATGCCCAGCAATCTCCTGAAAATGAACAGAATAAGACCAGTTATTGCCAAAGTGTTCTCACATTCACAACAGTCTTAGGAGTATTTAGTTAATGGGATCATTGGGTCGACCTAAACATGGTCGACAGTCATTAGGTACATACAGCAAGATTGACAAGGGTCTAGATCGACATGGGACAACGTCGACAGGTGCTTAGGTCGACACAAGCATAAGGACATGGTCTAGGTTGACAGTCAATAGGTCAACATGGGGTTTTTCACAGTTTTTTGCCCCGAATGTTGACACAGTCGACATGGACACAGGTTATAGTGCACCGCTGCACTCGCCATGCTTCAGGCATGGTGCCTTGCTGCGCTGGGCACACTATTATATTCTCCCACCACGCCATAGTGAATGGTAGGGCATGAAATACTGGCTGTTGGCACATGTCGGCTCAAAAAACAGTGGAAAAACCCCATGTCGACATTTTGACTGTCGACCTAGACCATGTTGACCAATAGCTTGTGTTGACCTAAGCACCTGTCGACCTTGCTGTTTGTCGACCCAATGGTGTCGACCATCTTTAGGTCGACCAACCAACTGTTATCCCGTATTTAGTTACCCACGATCATTGACTGCGGGTAATTGCTTCATCCAGGGGCTATCCAAATACCCTGTGACACGGTTTATCTGGGATTGTGCTTGACCTGCCTCAGGCAAATCCCTGAAAGCAGCCTAGTTTTCGCAGGACTACAGCTGGAGAAGACACACAGGTTTCAATGAACTTGTATGTTTTCAGGAGAAAATGGATTTTTTTTTCAGGCGACCAAATTGGATAGCCTGGGAAAAAAATTAAACAGGAGAAACATCAGGAAAAATTGCAAAAATAGTCAAAAAATGTTCTCTGTTCTTGAGGTTTCATTGCAGGTAATTGGATATACCTCTGAAGAATAACTAATCAAACTATCACTGTATAGGCTCTATATATATATTAAATATTAGTCATTTTTAAACCTATGAAATAAAACACATTCCAATGGTTTAACCATTACATATTATTCTGAGCTACAGTATGATGATATCTTTATTTTATTTTTTTATCCAATAGTTAAAAGGACAAACAGCCACGGTGCTTTCCCCATTGTCAAGGGGAATACAAACAAGCAACAGGCAGCAGCACTCACTGGACTTCAAATAAATGAGAAGCTGGACTACTTAGTCATAGGACTCAGTAGTCCAGCTGGTCATTCCTGGGAAGTCCAGTGAGTGCAGCTGCCTGTCTGCTTTTATCACACACACACACACACACACACACACACACACACACACACACACACACACACACACACACTTAATAGGTTATACTAGCTCTGAAAGCTAGTATTTTATTGCAGTGCTTCAGTAACAGCCTGTTTGTGCATGTGTGATAGAGAGAAAGAGATGTAGTTTCACTTGCTGCCAACAGGATGGCAGTGTTTCAGTGACTCACAGACATTAGACATTTGTAGATGATACACACACACACACACACACACACACGACACTAAGTTAAGAAATAGATTTGAATATTTATTAGCTGCATTTTACACCCAGTATTGTTCTTTCTTAAGTTCTTTGAAAGGACAATTTTGGGTCCAAAATACCCACTAGACACTAAATTAGTTTTATGGGGAAAGGATCCCACTATACTGGAGCCATTGAATTGAAACATAGGTAGGCCAGGGATGCTGGGATAAGGCAAAGCGTTTCAGAATAGGGCAATTAGTTTTTTTTTTTTTGGGGGGGGGGGGGGGGGGGGGGTCGATGATTTTTTTAATCCCCATGCTTACTGACACTCCTCTCCATGCTGACTAGGCTGCCGTCCACTGTTATACAGCAAATAGGCAAGTGTGTGTGGTGCTGGTTCAGGTTTTAGTAGGTGATCAACACAATCATTGTTGCCGTATTTTAGCGGAAACCAGCATACAATAGTCTGCATTGAAACCACTGGTGATGGTAATGCATTAAGATTTCCTACTCATTTTAAATTAATTTTTCAGTGCCTGCATAGCAATTGCTTTACTATGACATCTGGAGGCAGAAAAAGAGTACTCCGGCTAGGAATTTGTTTTTATAAATATATAATATAAATTGTATTACAATAACATAATATAATAATGTAGATTTGTACATTCTGTACAAAAGGTATGCACTTTAGAAACAGCAACTGGGCCATTCAATGAAAATCAATAAAATGTTCCCACTAAAAAATAAATAAATATGTAGCTGTGTATATTTTGACAAGTTAACTTATTTGGATTTCAGTTGAATTATTAAATAAACATTTTTTTCCAAAACAGTGGTGGACTAGTTAGGAACTTTGAGATTATATCCATCTTTTAAAAAAAATTACTTGTGCTAAGTTTAAAAAATAAAAGGTCAGGTTAAAATGTGTACAAAGTGATCACTAAAACTCAATTCCACTATGAGATAAAGACTGGTATATTATTTACTAATTTTCGATATACACCCTTCTTTCTCCCTGTCAAAGGGTATCCCTGGTTCCAATTTGTAACCGAGGGAGGCAATGCGCCACATAAGTCTACAGAAGCAAACGGTCCCTCTCCTGAGTTTGACCTGAATGAGTTCCGTGTCTCTGACCCTGATAATATATAAATTGCTTCAGTCCTCCACTTGCCTATAGTATATGTATATTTTCTCTCCATTCCGCTCTACCTCTGGCCTCACCTTATTTTTTTTTATGCTGTTTCGCCTTGTACCCTTACCCCCTTTTTTTTTGCACATTCAATATAAATTTAATGGTGTTAAAAAAAAAAAAACCTTGTACAAATGTCCCTTATATGACAATGAATTTATCCAACTAAATAAATACATATACTGACTGAAATGGAGTGATCCTAGTAGAAGTAGAAATTGCTGCTATTATCTTTTACACAAAAAAACACAACCAGATCTCACCCATTATGAGTCACCAGGCATTGGCGTAATCCAAGTTTGCGGAAAATGTCCACCACAATTTCCATTGGTGTCTGGTCAGTGATGGTGAAAGGACTGAGGTCCATAATGGTGCGGAGTTTCAGGCTGGGCGGTAATGTAGATGGCTGTGTGGGGGTGTGCTCTGTGAAATATATCCTGGAAGCGCTCACTACTCCATCCTGCTTCTTCCTGGCACTCTCTGAGATAAAAAGAACGGTGAAATACATTATAACTTTATGAAAAGAAAAAATATTTATGAAGCAAAACAGTATATCAATGGCCGATATTATTATTTATTTATGAACAGTTTCTTATATAGCACACGCATATACTGCAGCGCTTTACAGAGATTATTTAAACATTCACATCAGTCCCTGCCCCAGTGGAGTTTATAATCTATATTCCCTACCACATGTACACACACACAGACATTCTAGGGTAATTTTGTTGGGAGCCAATTAGCATACCAGCATATTTTTGGATTGTGGGAGGAAACAGGAGTGCCCAGAGGAAACCCACGCACGTACGGGGAGAATACACAAACTCCGCACAGTTAGGGTCATGGTGGGAATCGAACCCATGACCTCAGTGCTGTGAGGCAGTAATGCTAACCATTACACTGTCCGTGCTGCCCCCAATATCCAAAAATGCCACACCTTAACACCCTAGCGGTGTTTTCGCACCCCATATGGTGTATTGAGGCAAGTTGTACGAGGACACATCTGTATGTACACATCTTTATCATTCAAAAACCGGCAATTAGCTGCAACAGAGGCCACACACACAAAAACTAGCCATTGTAGTGCATCAGTAGGCAAATAAGGTCACAACTCGGACTATAAAATAATATGGACCACCTAAGGTGGCAGTCTTCTGTTCTGTATATACACTGCTCAAAAAAAATAGGGAAAACTAACATAAAACACATCCTAGATCTGAATTAATGAAATATTCTTATTAAATACTTTGTTCTTTACATAGTTGAATGTGCTGACAACAAAATCACACAAAAATTATCAAGGGAAATCAAATGGAGGTCTGGATTTGGAGTCGCACTCAAAATTAAAGTGGAAAAACACACTACAGGCTGATCCAACTTTGATTTTAATGCCCTTAAAACAAGTTAAAATGAGGCTCAGTAGAGTGTGGCCTCCACGTGCCTGTATGACCTCCCTACAATGCCTGGGCATGCTCCTGATGAGGTGGCGGATGGTCTCCTGAGGGATCTCCTCCCAGACCTGGACTAAAGTATCCGCCAACTCCTGGACAGTCTGTGGTGCAACATGGCGTTGGTGGATGGAGCGAGACCCAGATGTGCTCAATTGGATTCAGGTCTGGGGAGCAGGCGGGCCAGTCCATAGCATCAATGCCTTCATCTTGCAGGAACTGCTGACACACTCCAGCCACATGAGCTTTAGCATCGTCTTGCATTAGGAGGAACCCAGGGCCAACCGCACCAGCATATGGTCTCACAAGGGGTCTGAGGATTTAATCTCGGTACCTAATGGCAGTCAGGCTAACTCTGGCGAGCACATGGAGGCTGTGCAGCCCCCAAAGAAATGCCACCCCACACCATTACTGACCCACTGCCATACCGGTTATGGTTGGAGGATGTTGCAGCCAGACTGTCATTTCTGTCACATGTGCTCAGTGTGAACCTGCTTTCAACTGTGAAGAGCACAAGGCGCCAGTGGCGAATTTGCCAATCTTGGTGTTCTCTGGCAAATGCCAAATGTCCTGAACGGTGTTAAGCTGTAAGCACAACCCCCACCTGTGGACATCAGGCCCTCATACCACCCTCATGGAGTCTGTTTCTGACCATTTGAGTAGACACATGCACATTTGTGGCTTACTGGAGGTCATTTTGCAGGGCTCTGGCAGTGCTCCTCCTGTTCCTCCTTGCACAAAGGCGGAGGTAGCATTGCTGCTGCTGGGTTGTTGGCCTCCTCCACGTCTCCTGATGTACTGGCCTGTCTCCTGGTAGCGCCTCCATTTCTGGACACTACGCTGACAGACACATCAAACCTTCTTGCCACAGCTCGCATTGGATGATCTGCACTACCTGAGCCACTTGGGTGGTTGTAGACTCCGTCTCATGCTACCAATAGAGTGAAAGCACCGCCAGCTTTCAAGTGATCAAAACATCAGCGAGAAAGCATAGGAGCGGGGAAGTGGTCTGTGGTCACCACCTGCAGAACAACTCCTTTATTGGGGGTATCTTGCTAATTGCCTATAACTTCCACCTGTTGTCTATTCCATTTGCACAACAGCATGTGAAATTGATTGTCAATCAGTGTTGCTTCCTACGTGGACAGTTTGATTTCACAGAAGTGTGATTGACTTGGGAGTTACATTGTGTTGTTTAAGTGTTCCCTTTATTTTTTTGAGCAGTGTATATATATTTATGTTTTATATAGTGTGCAAACATTACATAACAGTTTACAGTAAATATTTCAAGTCAGTCAGATCACTCCCTGTCCCAGTGGTGCTTACAATCCATAGTCCCGATCACATATACAAAGATGGTACGGAGGCATGCAAACTTAACAGATGGGCCTTACTCAGGCAACATTTGTATAACCTGTTAGGAAGCAATGCTAACCACTGTGCAACCAGGATATATATAAAATTGTATTCAAATTGTACACATACCATATATACTCGAGTATAAGCCTACTTTTTCAGAACATTTTTTATGCTGAAAAAGACCCCCTCGGCTTCTACTCGAGTGACCACTTAAGTCAATAAGTTTTCCCAGTTTTTTGTTTTAAAATAAGGTCCCTCGGCTTATATTCGGGTCGACTTATACTCGAGAATATACGGTACTTTTCTTTTTACGGTTTCTTAACCCCTTCATGACAGAGCCAGTTTGTGCCTTCATGACAGAGCCCTTTTTTTCAAATCTGACATGTCTCACTTAAGTGGGGATAACTTTTTTTTGCTTTTACTTATCCCAGTGATTTTGAGATTGTTTTCTCGTGAGACATTGTACTTCAAGTTAGTGGTAAATTTTGGTCGATACAGTCTGTGTTTTTTTGTGAAAAATACCAAAATGTCGTGAAAAAATTGAAAATTTTGCAATTTGCAAAATGTCACATTTTCTGCTTGTGAGACAAATAAACATACCACTCAAAATAGTTAATAACTAACAAAGACCATATGTCTACTTTATGTTGCAATCATTATTTCAACCTCCTTTTCAATTTTTTGGACACTAGGAGGCTTCAAATATGAATAGCAAATTCTCAAATTTTCAAGAAAATTTCAAACACTGATTTTTTTTAGGGACCAGTTCAGTTCTGATGTGACTTTGAGGGACTTGTATGTGAGACACCCCCATAAATGATGCCATTTCAAAAACTGCACCCCTCACAGTATTCAAAACAGCATTTTGGAAGTTTGTTAACCCTTTAGGTGTTTCACAGGAATTAAAAGAAAGTGTAGGTGAAATTTCAAAATTTCATTTTTTTTGCAGATTTGCAATTTTAATACATTTTTCTAAGGAACACAGTAGATTTTACTAGAGAAATGTGACTAAAAATTGATTCCCCCAATTCTTTGGTTTTCATAAATATCCTATATGTGGCCCTAGTGTGCACGGTGACCAAACCACCGGCTTCATAATAGAAGGAGCACCTACTTGATTTTGGAGCCTCCTTTTTATGAGATTATTTTTTAGGCACCATGTAGGTTTCTAGGCACCATAAGATGCTAAAAGTTAGGAACCCCCCCACAAGTGACCCCATTTTGCAAACTACACCCTTCAGGGAATTCATCTAGGGGTATAGTGTACATTTCAAACCCCCAGGGGTTTCACCAATTGTGGTACAACTGGGCAGTGAAAATGAAAAAAAATAATTTTTCATTTTCACAGCTCAGTTGTATCAAAATTGGTGAAACCCCTGGGGGTTTGAAATGTACACTATACCCCTTGATGAATTCCCTGAAGGGTGTAGTTTGCAAAATGGGGTCACTTGTGGGGGGGTTCCACTGTATGGGTGCTTCGGGGGTCATTCAACCAGAATCTGTGCTGCAAAATCCAAATATCACTCCTTCCCTTCTGAGTCCTGCCATGCACCCAACTGGTATTTTTTGGTCACATGTGAGGCATTGCCGTACTCGGGAGAAATTGGGGCACAGATTTTGGGGTGCTTTGTCTCCTTCATTCCTTGTGAAAATGAAAAATTTTGAGCCAGAACTGCATTTTTCTGTAAAAAAATGTAATTTTTTACAGAAAAATGCAGTTCTGGCTCAAAATTTTTCATTTTCACAAGGAATGAAGGAGACAAAGCACCCCAAAATCTGTGCCCCAATTTCTCCCGAGTACGGCAATGCCTCACATGTGACCAAAAAATACCAGTTGGGTGCATGGCAGGACTCAGAAGGGAAGGAGTGATATTTGGTGGTGGAATGAATGGTGGGTGCTTTGTCGCATTAGCAAGACCCCCGAAGCACCAATACAGTGGAACCCCCCCACAAGTGACCCCATTTTGGTCACCAGCTTTGGGAGGGGGGCTGGCGCTGCGGCTGGCGGGGGGTGGGAGGGGTGCTGGCGCTGCGGCAGCCGGGTGGGTGGGAGGGAGGGGGGCTGCCGGGTGGGAGGGGGGGGCTGGCGATCGGTGGTGATCGGTGCTGTACTTAACAGCACCGATCACCACCGATCACTGTGTTACCGAGCGGCTTAGCCGCCGGTAACACAGAAAACGCTGCAATTGGCTGTTCACATTTGAACAGCCAATCGCAGCGATCGCCGCGAGGGGGATGTCTGCTGTCAGGGACAGCAGACATCTCCAAACTGTCACCGCGTCTATAGACGCGGTGACAGTTTAAAACCATGACGTATATATACGTCTTCGGTCGGGAAGTACCTCCCGACCATGACGTATATATACGTCATATGTCGGGAATATCTTTATATATATATATATATATATATATATATATATATATATATATATATAAAGACAGAACTGAAAGCCAGCAACATCAGATTTTTTTAGGAATAAAGTTTTTATGGCATATTTATTTTAAAGTGCAAAGTGACAAAAAAAGTACAAAAAGAGGAGTCCAGCTGAAATAGCATTTAGATACTTAGCGATAGCAGCATGTTGTAGATAAAAGCCAGTCCTCCTCCACCAAAGACCTCAACACTATATATGTGTGTGTGTGTATATATATATATATATATATATATATATATATATATATATATATATATATATATATATATACATATATATATATATATATATATATATATATATATATATATACACACACACACACACACACACACATATATATATATATACACACACACACATATATATATATATATATATATATATATATATGTGTGTGTATATATATATATATATATATATATATACATATATACACACACACATATATATATATATATATATATATATATGTGTGTGTGTGTATATATATATATATATATATATTCAGTACTAATATTGAATTTTACAACATTTTACTATTTGTGCAGCTTGATGCTGCTGCTGCTGCTGCTGCGGGGGGGAGGGGGGAGGAGGGCGCTGAGCTGCCTGCTGCCGGGGGAGCCGGGGGAGCTGCTGCTGCTGCCGGGTGAGTGCCCGGCGGGTGCGAGGGGGGGGCTGCACATCGGTGGTGATCGGTGCTGTACTTGACAGCACCGATCACCACCGATCCCTGTGTTACCGAGCGGCTTAGCCGCCGGTAACACAGGAAACGCTGTGAATGGCTGTTCAGATTTGAACAGCCAATCACAGCGATCGCCGACCGGGGGAGGCATCCCTGCCCCCCCCGGGCGGCGAGGGGGGATGTCTGCTGTCGGGGACAGCAGACATCGTCCCTCTGTCACTGCGTCTCTAGACGCAGTGACAGTTAGAAGCCATGACGTATATATACGTCATGTGTCGGGAAGTACTTCCCGACCATGACATATATATACGTCAAATGTCGTGAAGGGGTTAAAATAAAATGCTCAGCTACATTTACACAAAGTGAAGAAATGTGATCTAATCAAGAAGATATATATAATATCCATGATAAGTAGGAGATGAAGATGTACAGTAGTAGAGTCCTCTGATATGGCAAATGCATACAAATATGATACTTGCCAATACAAGTATTAAGAGATCAGGGTTTACATTGCTCATTATATAAAGATAAATACAATATATAAATATTAAGGCTCAAATTGCTTATGTGAAATTAGCTTAAATTACTCAGCTAATCTCTGACCAATACTATAGAAGGGCACAATAGGGCCAACCAGCCAGGTTTATTTACTTTATCATTGGCAGCTTGACACTTGTCTTTGGCAAAGCCCATCAGCAAACACATTCTCTTTGTCACGCTCCAGTTCACGGGTCTATTTGTTGCGTGTTATGAGAATATTGCAATGCAAGTTACTTCCAAATGTGATTTCCCCAGACAATGTTTAACAAACTCGATTGTGGAGCTTTCCTTCACTGTATTAAGAACAAATGGCTAAACATGCAGATTTTGTCTATGTGCCACATGTCCTCTGGTAGCATGTGAAGTAATGTAGAAGTACAGTGGTGTTCCTGGCAGGGTGAAGTTATACATTTCTTCTGGTAAATGGAAAAAGTATTCAAAAAACAGAACAACTGTGCACTTTATAGGACACTATAATAAAAAGGTTTTCTTACCAATGGAGATGATCAAGTCTCGTCTTTGCACAAAGCCCATAAGTCTCTGAGACTCTCGAGAAACTACAACAGGAAAGCCACTATACGTTGTATCATTAATAGCCGCCTCAATGTCGGCAACTGTCATACTGTCCTGAGTGATGACTGTAAGAGTGGGGTCATTACGTCTAGGGCGCATGACGTCCATTGCAAGTGTTTTATGGCTAAACTCTTCTTTGGCTTCTAGAAAAGGGTACCCATTTAGATGTATGTGGGCATCATAAATGCTTTCTTTTCCCAAGGCATCTGCCACCCACTTGCTGGTCATGGTTGCAGCCATTAATGGCACAATGTATTCCAGTCCACCAGTTAACTCAAACATAATGACTACAAGTGAAACAGTCATGCGAGTAGCTCCACCTAGAGAAAACAAACCAAAATGTCAGATATTTCTATTCACCAACATAATGCAGACCATAAAACAGCAAGATTAGCAAATGCAAATGAGACCTACATGCTTATATAGCACATATTGAACAAGCAGATACTAATTACATTTAGGGGGGTATTCAATCCCTGCCACTATTTCCGACGGGTGAAATAGCGACGGGTGCCAATTCAATGCTGTTTTGCCCGACAGCATTGAAGAGGCAGATCGACAGAATGGGACCGACTTTGAAAGCAGTCGTGCCTGTTTTTCCGATTACTGCTGTGAAATGTCGCGATCACGGGCGAATCTCGACAATCCCCGGCTGTTTACACGGATACACACTCTTTTTCTAGATCGCAAAGTGGGACATTGAATCCCGCCTGCCAACACGCTGTTGAGCAAAATGAAACGGGATTGAATAACCCCTTTAGAGTAGATATTTGCTTCCTGGCATAGTTATTAAACTGCCTGGTAGGAGAAGTTTAAAATAAACAGTACAGGGGAAAACCTATGAACAGAAAACATTTTCCTGATTGGGAAACTGAAGACAAATTGGCAGCTTGAAAATAAACAATAAAATACATTTTATTGGCATCAAGACTCATGCCAATCAATGACTGGATGGAAAGGATTTTAGAGTAATCCTTAACCCTTTCAGGTCCAACATCTAGTCAAGCTGAACAGCCCTAGCTCTAGTAGCAGATCCAATGGTAAACCACTTTAAAATAAGAACATTAATATTGTCAACATTGAGTGTAGACCATTTTGAAATAATAAAAAATGGGTACTTGTGTAGTTTCACGGCGCCGCCGCGCGCACTCTCTGTCTCTGAAACTTGGCAGCCTGCCAGAGGCTCTGTTTAACTGTGCCCGTGCCACACTAGCTCTGCCTGACTGTGCTCGTGCCGCTCTAGCTGTAAGCTAGGTATTGGCAGCTACGTTAACAGCGTAGCGCCGGGCAGCAGCAGCGCGCTGACAGGTCACTGTGGGACTTGTAGTTCCACAGTGAAATAGGCAGCGCCTGGGCACCGCTGACAACGGGGGCATGTAAAAAGTGGACACCCCGGGCACACCGCTACCAAAGGGGGAGTCCCCCATGCAGACGCTAAATTTAGACGCAAAAGCGTCTGAAAACCGGACTACCTGCAAGCCACTAAGAAGGGGGAGTCAGGATTCAGACGATAAAGCGTCTGAAACCCGACTACCTGCTAGACGCTAAGAAGCCGGGGGTTTCTGGACTTAGATGCTAAAGCCTCTGAATTTAGTTGGGACTAGGGGTACATCTAAATATAGACGCTAAAGCATCTAAATTTAGTTGGGTCTAGGGGTACACTATTTAAACCTGTCCACAGTGGCACTAGTCGACGCAACAGCTGTCGACCTTGTAAATCCCACTATCCACGCCAACCCGAAGCGTGGCGAGTACAGTGAGCCCCGCGAGGGGCGGCGGTACGCATCCTACACCCTTTTCATACCCCCATTATCCACGTCGGCGTGGAATTGAGAATAGAAAGTGTGGCGAGCGCAGCGAGCCCCACGAGGGGACGCGGACACCTGTGAATCCCGCGAGGGGACGCGTATACCTGTAAAGGTATCCGCGTGCGTTCGCCACGCTTCGGGCTCGGTGGCTAGTTGGGGTATGAAAAGGTCGTAGGACGCGTACCGCCGCCGCTCGCCATGCTTCGGGTTGGCGTGGATAGTGGTGCTCTATGGTTTGGGTGTGCACCCCAGTGTCCGGGTCAACAAAATTATATTTATGGTTGACCTTGCCATGCAGGTAACCAGCCTGCTCGAGCTGCTGGGTGTTGTAGGCCCTCCAACAGTCCGGGTAGACTGTGGTGCCCGGTTCAACATGGGCCTCAATGGCAGCCATCAGGGTGGCCGCATCCCGCCGCTCCACCGCAGTCATGAAGCACTGCCCGGTCTCCCTGGAGATGCCTCCGAACACCCACTGCTGGAGCAGGAGCCGTCCCACGTTGCTCTTCCTCTTGACATAGAGTAGGCATGTCCAACCTGTGGCCCTCCAGATGTTGTGAAACTACACATCCCAACATGCCTTGCCATAGTTTTGCTATTAGTAAATGCTAAAACTATGGCAAGGCATGCTGGGATGTGCAGTTTCACAACTGCTGGAGGGCCGCAGGTTGGACATGCCTGACAGAGGCTCTCGTCCACCTCCACGATGTGACCCGGGCCTCCGATCCGCCGCTGAGGCTGCGCCAGCAGGTCCACCGTGCAGGCCTCCCTCATCAGATTATTATACTGCACAGCAGTTTTTTGTGAGATGTTCAGCTGCCGATCACAGAACTTAATGCTGGTCAGCTCTTCTGCCCAGCAATACAGGAAGCGGATCAGGGTCACGAAGCTGAGGTAAGACCCCCGAAACCACTGCACGGATCTCACGCTCACCTTCTTGCGTCAGCTGCGAATGTGGCATGCGCTCTTTCACGCTGAGCCTCATGGGGTGGCCATTGGGGCAGGTCTGGGTCTGCGGCAGGAACTGGCGGGCCTGCAGGAAAGCCACTGCCTCCTCTTCCGTCTGCTGCAGACTGAACAGCGTCAGACGCTCCATCGCCATAGTCAGGTTCGCCACTGCCATCATAGACCTCAGTCTCTCACACAGTGCTACTACTGACTGACTACGCTAGCTGCGTAGCGCTCTGACTGACTACGTTACGCTGTCCGCGCGGGGCTAAGTAGCAGACTGTGCGCGCGAAGTGCCGGGAGGGAGTGTGAATTCAGACGCTAAAAGCGTCTAAAAGCCCCTTAAAATGTTAGCGTCTACATTGGGGACACCCCCTTTGGTAGCGGTGTGCCAGGGTGTGCGGTTTAGAAGCCCCGTTCGTGTCCTGTTTACACGGTACATTTCATTACATTACAGGCACGCGCAGCGCTACGTTACATTACATTATAGCTAGAGCGGCACGCGAGCCTCTGGCAGGCTGCCAAGTTTCAGAGACAGAGTGTGCGCGCGGCGGCGGCGCCGTGAAACTACACAAGTACCAAAAAATGTACTACTAAAATTAATCTACTAATACCTACACACATTAGAAGGTAGGTACTGTACTTACCTAAGCAAGCAGCGGCTCCTACCATAGCATAAAGACCAGGAGTGATGCAGTCGGCCCCCTGTTTACACCACCCTTCGAAAATGGGCCAGTTGTGGTGGTTGAATGCCAGCTGCTCCATGGTCACTCCCATGAGTCTCCCCATTATGGCACCTACAGCCATGCTTGGGATGAAGAGCCCAGAAGGTACCTTTATGCAAGCAAATAAAACATTAGGTTTACAACTTCTAATGGGTAGTTCCTAAAGATAGCTTATCTTAATAGACTGGGTCAACAATTCACTGCAGAAAACTGTATGAAGAACAGAAGCAACGCTGAACAGGCTATGGCTGTATTTCATGTACAAACACAATGCAAAGAGATTCCGACAACATTACATTTCTGCCCAGTGCAGGAGTCAATTTTAAAGCATAAATCACTTTTCTAACAAATAGAATGAAGGTAACTACTGCACAAAATACAAATATACTAGATAAAATATATAAATATACAAATATAATAGGGGCTTTTCCTCAATTGGGGACAGGAGGAGAATAGTAGCGTTTATTTACATAGTGATTTCAAAACCTGACGGTAAAAAGGAATAGTACAGGTTGTTACCTTCAACAGAACTTCAAAGAGTAGACAAGCGGAGAAGTTGCATATGACAACCAATCAGTGTCTAACTTTAATTTCATTGAATTAAATGCTAGGAAAAAAACAGATAGCGCTAATGTAATTGACAAGTTCTGTCTGTTTCGTTTCACCATTTTGAAATCTTTCTTCAAATTTACACAGACTGTGATACAGATGGCAGCAAAATGTGCTTTAGTGTAGTTAGCATTAATATGGTTTGGCAGCTATTGGACAAGATTGGCTCATGAGCACTAAGTATTTTTTTTTCCTAGACACAGATTGGCTGCAATGGGCAATTTCTCCGCTCTTTGCCCCACAAGATGTGTATATACCAGTGGTTCGCAAACTGTGTTCCTAGGCACCCTGGGGTGCCTCAGGACACTTGCAGGGGTGCCTTGGGTTGGTGGACCAAGATCAATTTATATTATTTATGGTCAATGTACCAGGCAAAACCATTGCTTGTGGCTGCCAATCATAATATATGTGGACAAACAGAAGTAAATCCTGTCCCTCACCAGATAACTGGGACATATAAACACAATGCACTTCATTTAATATTTTATGAATTTCTCGATAAGAAGCATTTGGCCTAGGGGTGCCTGGAAAATATTTTGATGCTCTAGGGTGCCGTGATTCAAAAAAGTTGGGAACCACTGGTATATACATGAAATTTTATATTTACTTCAAATAATTGTGAATACATGATTCAAAAAAAATAATAATCTGCATACAGTATGCTATCTGTACTCATACTGTGAAGAAACCACCTAAGAATTGTAACGTGCATCACACCACATCAAGACTGGACCACTGGCACAGGAACTGCAGACGAAGAATGAGGACAAAGAGGTGTATCTTGTTAGACAGAAGGAGGCTAAGAAGGTAATCAGATGTGCAAAAGCACAGGCTGAAGAGAAAATGGCCCAGTCAGTGGGTAAAGGGGGGAAAACTTTTTTTAGGTATATAAGTGAAAGGAGAAAAACAAAAAGTGGAATAATTAGACTGAAGACAGAGAGTGGAAGTTTTCTTGAGGGGGACAATGTAATAGCAGATAATATTAATAATTATTTCTGCTCAGTATTCACTGCTGAAAGAGAGGGGAAGGGGCCACAGTTAAGTTGCAAGTATAGTCAGAAAACTGAGGGAGAGACAAGTACATTTACAGAGGAGGAACTGAACTCTCAAAACTGAAAGTGGAAAAATCAATGGGGCCAGATGGGATACATCCAAGGATACTAAAAGAGCTTAAAGGGGAGCTGGTAAAACCAATAACAGAATTATTCAACCAGTCACTAGCTACTGGAGTAATCCCAGAGGACAGCGAATGTAGTCCCACTGTACAAAAGTGGAAGCAAGGAAGAGGTAAGCAACTATCGACCAGTGAGCCTAACATCAGTAGTAGGGAAATTGATGGAAACACTCTTAAAACAAAGAGTTGTAGAATATCTCAAAACCATCAATTTACCGGATCCAAAACAGCATGGGTTTACTGGGGGAAGATCATGTCAAACAAATCTTATTTACTTTTTTGACTGGGTGACTAAAGTAATAGATCAAGGTGGAGCTGTAGATGTAGCTTATCTAGACTTTAGTAAAGCTTTTGACACTGTCCCACATCGCAGACTGTTAAATAAACTTGAAAGCTTGGGATTGGATTCTAAAATAGTTGAATGGATAAGAGCGTGGTTGCAGGACAGAAAACAGAGAGTTGTAGTAAACGGAGTACAGTCAAAGGAGGGAAAGGTTACAAGTGGAGTACCCCAGGGATCTGTACTTGGACCGGTGCTTTTTAATATCTTTATTGGTGATATTGCAAATTGAATTGAGGGTAAAATGTGCCTTTTTGCAGATGACACAAAGGTATGCAACAGGGTAGACACTCCAGGAGGGGTAAAACAAATGATTGAGGATCTAGGTAGATTAGAGAAATGGTCAAGAGAATGGCAACTACAGCTTAATGCCAAAAAATGCAAAATCATGCACTTGGGTCTCAGAAATCCAAAGACTAAATATAGTATAAATGGCACTATAATGGAAACTACTGAGGAAGAGAGGGATCTAGTTTTCACTATTTCAGGGGACTTAAAAGCAGGTAGGCAATGTAACAAAGCAATGAAGAAGGCAAGTCAGATGCTTGGTTGCATAGGGAGAGGTATCAGCAGTAGAAAGAAAGAAGTAATAATGCCACTGTATAGGTCATTGGTACGACCTCACCTAGAGTATTGTGTTCAGTTCTGGAGGCCATATCTCCAGAAGGAGAGACTGTACAAAGAAGAGCAACTAAAATGGTGCATGGCCAACATCACAAAACGTACCAGGAAAGACTAAAAGATGTTAATATGTATACTTTAGAGCAGAAAAGGGAAAGGGGGGACATGATAGAAACTTTCAAATATATCAAGTGTTTTAACAAGGTACAGGTGGGAGACATTCTTCACAGGAAGAGGAGCAACAGAACACGAGGACATGCACTGAAACTAGAGGGAGGAAGATTCAGGGGAAATGTGAGGAAGAATAACTTCACAGCAAGAGTAGTAGATAAGTTGAATAGCCTACCATCAGAGGTGGTAGACGCAAATACAGTAGTACAATTTAAACATGCTTGGGATAAGCATATTGATATCCTTACAAAAAAATAAGGATCAAATATGGTTTGAGGTAACAGGTTTAAAAAAGGGGGCAGACTAGATGGGCCAAGTGGTTCTTATCTGCTGTCAAATTCTATGTTTCTATTTATTGAATCACTATGGTAACATATACATTTGACGATTTCTCTCCTACTGTTACTCTTCCAAATAGATTCTCATTGAGAATACAGTACCTAGCTCTAGATTGTAAGCTCCTTCAAACAGGACCCTCTTCTCTCCTGTTTTCACAGCCCTCTTCTCTTACACTTTAAATACAGCTCTCCTACTCAGCAATCATCTATACCTGCATCTCTTCTCACTCAATCATTCCTTTCTTCCAACAGCAGCCCATCCCTAGTAGTATGCGGACGGGATGTGATTAAAATCCCAGAGGTCGGAATCCCGCTTGTCGAAATCTCGACACCGTAATTCTGACCGCCGCAATGCTGGCACTTTGTCCCTCTATGGGTGTCCACAACACCCATAACGGGAGAATAACATAGTGTGCTGAGCGTAGCGATCCCCCTTGTAGGCATTTCGGCGTCGGTATTTTGACCGTCAGGATTTCATACTGACCCCATGCGGACAACTCTTTTGCTTCCCTACATGGTAGCTGTATCGTGTAAAGAGAATTGTGATGATCATTGGTTACTTGTACTCTTTAGTAGTTTTTCAGTTACTGCAATTTTTAGTTATGTGTACACTGTATTGTTCTAATTGGTGCTATACAGTAGGAGCAAGTTTCATCTTTGCTCCTTTGGTCATGGCTAGCCATGGCTATTCTATTGTTCTCAGCTGCAATACAATATGTATTGCAGCTGAGAACAATAGAATAGCCATGGCCAACGGAGCAAAGATGAAACTTGCTCCTACTGTATGTACGGTGCTACAAACCACTTGTGCCTAATAAACAAAATGTACTAATAAAACCAACAACAAACCACCTAACTCCTATTCTTTCAAACTGTAAGTTACTTTTTTTGCAACTACTACTGTATACTATACAAGTGTTTTTTTTTTTAGATGTTACATCAATTTACTTTGACCTAGATACAAGAGGTTCTAGTATAACCAGTTTTTACAGAGATCCACAATCCTGTACAGTAAATATTCCTATGTCCTATATATATGAACTGTAATAACATCTAAAAGTAAGAAGAATAGATTTGATCATTCTGATATTTATTGATCTGCCTTTCAGCAGTTGGCCTATCAAACTGAGTGTGTAAGTAGATTACAAAAGTGTGTGTGTTATATCTAAATAACATATACAAAGTAAGCATTTCACTTTTGATATCTAAATAACATATACAAAGTAAGCATTTTACTTTTGATATTCAATTGCTAAGGACAAGATGAACAATTCACTTGTCCAGAATTCAACCCAGTTTGATACATAAATGCAAATGGTTTAATCAATTATTTATGATGTAAGTTAAATGAGTGAGTACAATAGTGATTGCTTAAAATTCTCTTTATTGCAAACACTGCTTTTTGTCTGGAAGATCTATATTTGTGGTGTGATTCCGCCTGTTGGATAGCCTCTGTATAATATATGATAAATAGCATTCCAAACAAGATATTAGAAATTCAGGTAGTATCTACCTTTTACACCCTTTGATCTTAGGGTGATGACATTCTGCTTCATAGAACCACACAAATCTTGAACCAGTTCTACTATACCACCTAGATTCACTTATAGTATAAGGCAATATCCAGATATTATTGTATCTAATACATTTCAATTCCAACCATTTCCTAATAGAAGGTATACCCTTTATCTACTTAACACCAGTACATCCCTTTGTGATTTGTTTTAAGTTCCACAATCAAAAATCCCACAAATATGTTTATTATTTAACACATCATTTCCAATGGCCAATAACTGGACCATGGTGGACCTTTTGGATAAAACCTGCAGTGTTCTCTCCAGGCATAAATTTCCAGGCGGTCCACCTGGCAAGAAATGCCCTGGCACCCGGCACTCTCAAGTGGGTGTGGTATCGCTGGGTGTGGTATAGCTCAGACAATGTCTCATTAGACAGTCAATAGGTAGACACCAAAAGTTAGACATGACAATACTAACACAAGTAAAATGTTGACATAAAAAATCAATATGTGTACATGGACACCATAAGAGCGTGGTTATGGTATATTAGATTAGGTCTACAGTCATATGGTCGACCACTAATGGTCGACAGTAGAATGGTCGTCAGGGTCAAAAGGTCAACAGTGAAAGGTCGACAGGGTCCAAAGGTTGACAGACAATAGGATGACAGGGTCAATAGGTCGACAGTCAAAATGCCAACATGGTCAAAAGGACGACATGAGTTTTTCTGGAGGGGGTGTTTGTGTCTATGTCGACATGGACACTGTCTCCTCGGTCCCCTCAAATGGCTCGCCATACTATTATATTCTTCCCTCCATGCCGTAGTGGATGGTAGGGCGTGAAATGCTGCCTGTCGGCTCAAAATTTCATTAAAAAAAAAAAGCGTCAACATTTTCCGTGTCAACCTTTTGATCATGTTGACCACCTTTTGGCTGTCAACCTATTGACCGTGGCGACCTTATATATGTCGACCTTTGGGCGCTGTCGACCTTTTCACTGTCAACCATTGGACCCTGTCAACCTTTTGATTTCGATCTTTTGACCATTCGTGGTCGACCATATGACTGTAGACCTTGACATTGTAGATCTAATATACCATAACCACACTTATACAGTGTCCATGTACATGTTTTAAGTATTGTCAATGTCTACCTAATGCATGTCTAACTTTTGGTGTGTACCTATTGACTGTCTGAATAGATATTGTCTGCCAACTTATCTGCTACACAATGTTATAAGGAGATTTTTATTAGCTTCGCTTCACTTCATCAATACACTTGACATGAAACATACTGGGAGTAAACAGGAGCTCTGCACAAAAACATTGGCCCTTGTTCGCCAAAGCAGCTACATAAAGACCGTTTCACAAGCAGCAAAGTCATGACGTATAGACACAAAAAATACAAATTAATCCAACACAATTCCGATAATTAAGAAGAATATATTTTGCCAAACTGATGATATAGCTTAAAGTAGGCAGTCCTACACTGAGTGTGCTGTGAACAAAGGAGCTGTGAGATGTTGATGGGACACGTTTACGTCAATTAAAAACAAGAATTGAGCACAGCTGCAAGTATGGAAATAGATATTAGATTCAACAGCAGCACCCAGTGAAATGAAGGCACTGGGTACTACACACTACATCAAACATACTTTTCTTATCTTAGTTCATATTTAGGGCAGTATTCAATCCCCTGCCGCTATTTCTGACTTGGGAAATAGCGGCGGGTGTCTATACAATGCGGTCTTTCCCGACAGCATTGAAGAGGCATCTTGGCAGAACGGACCCGACTTTAAAAGCAGTCAGGCTTGTTTTGCAGAGAACGGCCCTGGATCGTCGAGATCACGGCTGTATCTTGACGATCCATGACCTTTCCACCAACGAGCCCCATATTGTAGTTCAGCAGGCGGGACATTGAATCCCGCCGGCCAAATAACAGGTGAGCAGGCCGAGAACGGGCCAGAGTAACAACTGTCGGGATGTCCCGACAGTCGTGACCCGGGATTGAATACTGTAAGGAGGGGGGGGGAGGAGGGAAATCACCTGTGAACAATATACATTACACACAGATTATAAATATACACAAATTATCAGTACAATAAGATATAAAACACCACTCAGTCTTACCTTTATACCAAACGTAAAGATGGTGATAACAGCTTTAAAGATCAACGCCAAGGACAGTTGCCACAATGCAGTGTAGACATTGCTGCTGGCTGCGCGATCAGGGAGGTGGTCCACATTTGTGCTGTTGAAGTCATTATTGTAATCACAAAGTTTAGAAGAATCCAACAGCCCACAATCGTTGAACAGTTCAGATATGAGTTCACTAGAGCTTGTTCGAGTGTATTCATTGGGAAAAGCTAAAATTGCTGTGATAGCAGTGACCACAAGGACTTCTACTACAGGATAGTGTCCCAGCTTAGTAGTCTTCCTTCTATGGCACCAAGCAATATTTCCTTTAATGAAGAATGCTCCCCATAAGCCTCCAAAGATTCCCAGCAGGATGAATGGGATGAGCTCTAGTAAATGCCAAGGAGTGTGAAACTCAACATAGAAGAGAACCAACCGACTGTTTCCAAAAGGATTAATGGAGCGTAATGTGAAAGCGGCTACTAACGCAGCAAAGAATGACCTCCACAGAGTCTTCAGTGGGAAGTAATAACTCACCTACAAGAGACACAGAAAGGAAAATATCATTCTGAAAAATGTATTTACTTCAACAATTCTGTTATTGCTTCCCAGATACACCAAACCCCAAATCGCTATAACATTTAAACTGGGGGGGGGGATGTAATCTCAGCCATCAGCATTCAATCTCGTCTGAAAAAGGCCGGGATCCGTCTATGCAGATTCGACTGGGTTATGCTGGATTGTCGAATCTGCGTCAGTCTTCGATTATCGGTGATCATTTTCGCCTATTCGATGGAAATATCAGCCTAGATTGAATACCATCCTAAGCCATGCCAGGTATCTCATAACGCAGTTTATTACCAAATATGTGCCTTTATTGCATTACGAATGTAAAAAAAAAAGAATATGCAATCCCTAGACACTAGAAAAGTACAATGCACAGATGCCAAAGACAGACTGGTATTACATGCAGTAGCTATGTGAGATTAAGATGCTATCCTGTGTAAAAAAAAAAAAAAAAAAAGGTACTTGTTTCCTAGCACGGCGCCTGCGATTTTGATTGTATCCATCGGGTCCAAAAAAATCGTGTCGATCGCATGCGATGCGATTTTTACATCGGTACCAATGTAAAATGGTCCCTGATACCGGATTTTACATTGGGCTCAATGTTAAATGCCCCCCAGACCCCAATTTTCATTGTATACCCACCCTGATGGGTCAAATGCCCCCCACCATTGTTAACGCCACCCCACGATGAACGCCAACCCGAAGCGTGGCGAGCGCAGCAAGCCCACGAGGGGCGGCGGTATGCGTCCTCCGACCTTTTCATACCCCCACTATCCACGTCGGCGTGGAGTTGATTCTATATAGTGTAGCGTGCGCAGTGAGCCACCGAGCCCGGAGCGTGGTGAGCGCAGCAAGCCCCGCGCATTACTTCACAGGTATTACGCATCCGCTCTCCAAACTATATAAAATCAACTCCACGCTGATGTGGATAGTGGGGGTATGAAAAGGTCGGAGGACGCGTACCGCTGAAGTTGATTATAAAATCAACTTCACGAACTTAAGGCATGCGATGGACGCAATTTTTTAATTGTCGGGGAAAAGGCTAAAAATAGCCCTGAAATCGCATCGGTCACGTCCATTGCATACCTTAAGTTAAGGTATGCGATGACCTGCAAAGGGTGCCGTGCTAGGAAACAAGTACCAAAAAAAAAAAAAATCGAAGAGAGTTAAGACTGGAGTTGTGCCAGTCCATGCAGTGTGCCCCACTGTTTTGCAGTGGCACCACTAGAGGGGTGTAGAATGCTGTAGGTCAGATGACACCTAGAGCAGTGGTTCCCAACCCTGGTCCTCAAGTACCGTTGTACGTTTTCCAGGTCACCCAGCAGGTGCACTCATTATTCTCAAAACACAATTTAAAAGATCCATAGGTGGAGCTAATTATGTCACTTGTGATTCTGTGTGAAGACCTGGAAAACGTGCACTGTTGGGGGTATTTGAGGACCAGGGTTGGGAACCACTGCTCTAGGTGCCATCTCCATAGAGGTGACACCAAAATGGCAAACTATAGCAAACCTGCTCTACTATTTTGGTGTCACCCCATCGTATGGTGTCACCAAATCAATGGTGCCAAGAGGGGCTGGGGACTGCCCAGCAGTTCCTGATGCACTGGACAAGCTCCCAGCATAATGAGAACAGGAATGTGTGTCACCAAACCACATGCCACCAATGCTGTATTAGGTTTAATCTGTAACTTTATAGCAACTCTATTGCAACTATAATACTAATCCTACATGCCCAGGATAATTATAAGTGACTTTGGATGCAGCTATGTCTGTTGTGAGAGGCAGAAAGGAGTCTGCATTAGGAGGATGTGCAAGTCCTTATATGCCAATAAACACTAACTTCTTCACTAACACTATTTAAAATTGTAATTACATTTCATTATCTTTACTTCACTATATATATATATATATATATATATATATATATATATATATATATATATATATATATATATATATATATATATATATATATATATATATATCTTCGGCTTCCTATCACTAATATTTATTAACACTAGATTTTTTTACTGGGGTGCCGCACCCTGCACTAGGAACCCCCAATACACAAAGAATCCTTGATGACGGCTTATTCATATATTTGTGCAAATATATGTAACCAAGATGTCTGAATTCTGTTACCTTATATAATTTATATCTTGTTACTGGCATGCTTGGGGAACACAAACTGTGTCTCTCTTATGTAGCTTTGTGAGCTACACACTGCATTTAGAAATAAGTATGACAGTTGGGAACCACAACCTTTATTGTTCTCACTTCTTGCTATTTATGCTGATTAACACTTTCGGTACTTGTGTATTATCAGGGCGCCCATTACTTAGTTTACGTAGTGGTGTATTGAGAATACCAATACAGCACTATGCTGGCTACGTAAACTATGTACGTGGCTCTGGAGCCCTAAAAATACACAATGCTTAATATCCCCACTATCCACGCCATACCTCCAGTATCCACGTCGGCGTGGAGTTAATTTTATAAAGTGTGGCGAGCGCAGTGAACCACCAAGCCCCGTGGAAACTTCACGCCGACGTGGAAACTGGGGGTATGACGTGGAAAGTGGGGGTAAAATGGTTGGCCTATACTTATCCTCATCCGGTCAGGGCACCACCTCGATCAGCGCTGACTCCCCGCGATCCACAGTGACTACCTGGCAGTCGCATTCAGTCCCCCTGCTCCGGCACTCACTTTAATTAACAATTAGCGTTGTGCCGCTGGGGGAGCAGAGAAACCATGTGATGCGCCGCCAGCGGCACTACGCTGAATTACGTACAGCGTCTGCTGCGAGTGCCGGAGCAGGAGGACTGAATGTGACTGCCGGGGAGTCACCGGGGATCGCGAGGAGTCAGCGGGGAATCGATGCGGTGCCCGGGCCGGAGGAGGGTAAGTATAAACCACACCACCCTGCTGCCTCCTGTATTATCACGGCGCCGGCTACGCGGACTACGAAGCTTAGCCTACATTGAAAACGTAGTGTAGCCGGGCCCCCTGATAATACACAAGTACCACACTTTCAATCTTGCTTCTGCATGTATTCTTTGCAAAGTTTGAGGTAAGAACACATGGAGACACAACTGTGTAAAACATACATTGGATACAGTTAAAGAGGAGAATAATTTTCCCAGTAAAGGGGGCCAGTTGTTATTGCAGCGACATGTAAACATCGGCAATAGCACCCGAACTTTGCCCCTTCTAGTCCCAGACTTGCGCTAGTAGGGGCATACAGCCTCACACACTAACTTGCACCCACGAGTATGTAGAATGTAATATAGATTTCCACCATTAACCATGTGTGAATAAATGTGTGTATTTACTCATTTAGCAAAATATATAATAGGTTTTGATAGAACACCCAAATATAAGCATAATGTATAAACATGTCCCAAGTGCATTTCATTACTGTGTTCATTGGTAATAGCAGAAGTGTGAGCTTACCTCCTCCAGACTGAAGAGCACTCCTCCAATGGGAGCACCAAAAGCCACCGATACTCCAGCAGCAGCTGCGGCTGACAGCACCTAATTTACAAGGGTAGAGAGTGTCAAGGCTGAAAGCAGGAACAGCCACATACTACTAATAAGCTACAATAGGTTACACCCCTTAGGAGAACAAATGATCGTCTAATAAATGCTACGTATAGGACTACAGAACTACCTTCAGGTCACCTCTGAAGCCTTGTTCTCCATCTTCCAGCCTTTTCTGTTTCACCGACACACAATTGTTCCGAGAGAACCTCATTAACTGGGTCCGTATGCTGCTGTAGAAGTTTAAATGGCTTATTCTTTGGGAGTGCAGTAAGCATAGTCTGTCGCTCCAGTTATTATCTTACAGTGCTGCGCTAATGCTTACTTGGGATCTAATAATTACACCTTAGCTACTGAATACGTGATAAGAAAAATGGGCACTGTACCAAATATAAAAGGCATTTGTAACCTTAAAAAAAATAGTGAAGTACACACAAATAAACATGCCCCCCCATTTGAAAAAAAAAAAACAATCAAAATTTCATCCGGATAATCTATCAGCCAGAACGCACTTTGGCCCAGTATTTATAAGCAATCATTTAAGCACACAGGAACTTCAAATTATTCCCTCCATAGGAGAATATTCAATCGCGGGCAAATTTTTCGCCAGGTGAAAAATCTGCACTTTTCACCCATTTTTAGGGCGAATTCAACTCGCCCTATTCAATATCCATGAATTTTTTTTCCTAGGCAAATACGCCAGCATCACCAAAATTGCTGCAAATTCACATAATTTTTGGTGAAATTGTGTCAGTTTTCGACAGTTTTTGTGGCCGTTTTTCACCCATGCCGATTTACCATCCAAAAAACAGTGAAATAGCATAGGCAAAAATACTGATAGGCGAGCCTTTCCTGTTTTTTTTTCCCACCTGGCTAAAAACTTGTCCGGGATTGAATATCCACCTTAGTGTTTAAACATACGGAATAGTGAATGAGAAATGAACAATCAATCAATATACGGAGGAAGGAATCCTAGTCATATATGCGCTTACCTCCCTCCTTTTGGCCTCATTTTTGCGGTACTTGGTGAAAAGATGACACAGGATATTACCACAGCAGCAAGCCACGTGAATAAGGGGTCCTTCCTTTCCCAGACTGAGGCCAGAAGACACAGCCAGCACCAGTGTCATAGACTTGATAATCAACGTCCATTTGCCCAGGTATCCACGGATAATAAAACCACTCAAGATGGTCTTAATCTTAAGGACAAAAATATAAGCCTTGTCATGTAAAGAACACAATCATACCACTAAAAAAACGTATGATAACATTTTATAAATGTAACAAGGCAATACCTGAAAATGCTATAATAGTCACAAAAAAATTGTTTTGCAACTTGTATATGTGTTATGCACATACTTCGAATTCAGCAGCTTTGAGTGCCAGTTCCCACGGGGGGAGATATATATATATATAACTTGTGTATTATCACGGCACCCATCGCATCATATACCATAAGGCATACGATGGTATGCGATGTGATATCGCGCGATGTTGTACAATGTCATACAATTTTAAAATTGTATGGCTTTATATATGGCATACAATGCGATGGGATGCGATTAAAAATTGTATAAGCACCCCAATGGGTGCTTGCAATGTTAAATGCACCCTAATGGGTGCTTACAATGTTAAATGCACCCCCACGCCACCCCCCGAAGCATGGCGATCGCAGCAAGCCCGCGATGGGCGGCGGCAGGCGTCCTATGACCTTTTCATACCCCCACTATCCACGTCGGCGTGGAGTTCAATTTATAAAGTGTGGCGAGCGCAAGCCCACGTTTATAGTGGGGGGTGGCGTGGGGGCGCATTTAACATTGTAAGCACCCATTAGGGTGCTTATACAATTTTTAATCAAATAGGGGGCTAAAATCGCATCACATCGCATCGCAGTGCATCGGGTGTATGGCATGCAATGCTATAAAAACATTGCGTGATCAATATCGGGGGCGCCGTGATAATACACAAGTACCATATATATATTAAAAGAAATGGGGTTTCAGAGGGCGCTCAATGTAATACACCAATTTAAATTGACAATTGATATTTCATACATTAAAATATATGTAAAATGTACAATCACATAAAAAACCCTCACTGGGGTGTTACAGATACATAAGTAGTGAATAATCACAGATGCATGTACAACTCTGGTAGGTTGGTCAATTCGGTCGGAGAAAAGAACCCAGCGCATTTCGTCATGGTTAAGACTTCATCAGGGGCAATAGTGTAACCGATAACAACTATGTGTGTCCAAACTAAAGGCATCCAGAGTAGAATTTTCAATATAATCCGGTCCCGGCTGTCAAGTATCTGCCTCCTGAACAGGCATGGCGGCTGCTGTGACCTGATTGGTGGGAGTGTTAGATCTTCACAGGTGAACCTCGTAGTATTCTGATGCTTTTTGGGCGGTGGTTCAGTGGCAGTGTGCATGTATGGGTATTTATTTGAGCTGTGTATAGCACAATGTGTATGTATCATTTTCCTGATGAAGGGGGGTAACCCCGAAACCGTTGGAAATAAACCTTTATTACTTCTACCAAGTCTGCTGAGTGCCGCCTCCGTGTGTACCTATGCTACTGGATCCTGCAAGATCCTTAAGGAAGGCACCACAGCCAAAGCTATACCTTTGATCATTGGGAGTGCCGGATTCTCCTGGACGCTATTTGGATTTGAGTGATCTTTACCCTCAAGGCACCCATTGGGACGATTTTTGTCCTTTCACCTATTACTGCACAGACCAAGTGAGTTCATTTGCCATACATGCTTCAGTGTGCATCTGATGCTGATATATTTTGCACCATACCAAGAGTCTCTGCAATTGTTATAAACGTACTTGGATTACAATGTCTGCTGCAAGCCAAGAAATGGACGCAGCGCTTGAATTTATGAACTTGGATGTAAGGGAGTTTCTAAGTTTTTCTGACGTTGAAGCAGAGTCAATCCTTAATAAACAACGTATGGACGATGGTGTGGGGACCCAGGTCCCAGAGGCTCTTTTCAAAAATGTATTGAGAATGAAACAGAAAGTGTGTGATTTTCTGTACCACAGCATAAGTATTTCGGACTATTACCGTCTAAAGCAGATCCCTAGGGGGTTCCGAGTAAAAAATACCCCGACCATCGGCAGAAATAATATTGCATTCTGCCGTCGGTGGATCGCAATCTTGAGTAAGTGCTCTATGGACCTATTGCTGCTGGTGATCGAGGAGTCAACTCGTGAGCAAAATGTTCTTAAACAGAAAATCGATGACTATGAGAAATCGCCTCTAAACACACTGATTCAGGATACCAATAACGATTGGATCAATCAGATCCAAACACAGATGGAGACATACAGACGAGAGTTAATATCTTTTAAAAAAGAAAAATTACGTAAAGTACAGTCGGACTATGAACAACGCAGAGTTTATGATTGGCTGAGTAATACCCGCCAAACAAATTATGCACGACCCTATAGATGACGGGCACCTAGAGCTCGATTTGGGGATACTGAGGCTTCCAGCACCTCGGCAAGTGAATCAGAACCCAATACCAGACGGGGACAGATCCCTTTAGGGACAAAAACTCGTGCTATGCTGGCAAAACCCGTACAAAATGCACAAGGAGGTCCGGGCAAAACCGCCGACAAGAAAACAAAGCGTGGAGGAAGGAAGTAGAGGAATTAGTGTTCAACCTCTCCTCTGTCACTTTAACCCAAGCTGAGACACAGGTTCTTTCAAAATGCCTGTCCTTTGTTCCAACAGCTTCCATGGATCCATTTAAATGGAAAGTGGACACTTATAAATTCGGCAGGTCATTACGCCTGAGAGACCATTTTGGACATCAGACACAAGGGACTAATTTGGACAGGGGTGAGATTCCACCACAACTTAAACAAATTTCTGCCCGTTCGAACTTTGACCCCCGACATTAAACCCCTCAATCAGGACATTTGTTCGTTTGATGGATCAGCTTGGTGAACCCCAAAGTTCCCCACCACGAATACATCATAACCTGACCTTGGATGAATGTTCAGCCCTCAAAGACTTGTCATCACGTAAGGATATAGTGATACGGGGGGTTGACAAAGGTGGGGCGGTGGTGGTGCAAAACTTGGGAGATTATCAAAGAGAATGTATTAGACAATTAGATGACTCTAATGTGTATCAATTGTTGTCCTCAGATCCTACTAGGGGGTATAAACACGAACTAGACAGTATTTTAAATACTGCTGTTATTGATGGTGTCATGTCTGCAGAATTTAAAAAAAGCATTAAAGTTGACTTTCCGGTGGTACCCCTGTTTTATATACTGCCAAAGATGCACAAGGGACTGGTGGACCCTCTGGGTAGATCCATTATTTCTGCCCGGGGTCACTCTACCAGCCCATTTCTGTATACTTGGACAGCATCTTTAACCCTTGTATCCAATTGTTGCCATCTTATTTTAAAGATACCTCCACCCTGTTAGTGTTGCTGAGAGATCTACAAGCACACAGGTATTTATCTTCTGTTACCCATTTATGTTCGGCGGATGTGACGAGCCTCTACACCTGCATCCCTCATGATGCAGGTGTGGAGGCTGTTCGCACCCTTATTTCTAACAACCCAGCGTATTGTGGTCCTCCGATTGAATTATTTCTTCTGCTATTACGTCTAGTATTGACAAGAAATTACTTCTTTTATAATAGCAAGTTTGTTTTCCAAGTGTCAGGCTGTGCTATGGGGTCTGCCGTAGCTCCAGCCTACGCTAATGCCTTCGTGTACCAGACAGAGTGTTTTTTGTTCTTTAACCCAGATAGAGTGAGCTTGAGACCGGAGATTTTTCTATATCGTCGTTACATCGACGATCTCTTGATACTCTGGTCTGGTACAATGGAGGCATTACAGAGCGTACTTGATACACACAATGCTACTGATAGTGTGATTAAGTTCACTCATAACATTCATGTTAGCAATGTACAGTTTCTTGATGTAGATATTACATTATTGGAGGGTAACATAGAGACTGCTTTATTCACAAAGAGCACTGACAGAAACACTATTTTGCGTAATGACAGTTTCCATCCCCTGACATTCTGGAGAGGTCTCCCATACTCTCAACTATTAAGGGCCAGAAGAATTACCTCCGATACTACTAAATTGGAAGAGTGTCTGGACAAAGTGGTCCAGAAATTTATTCAGAGGGGTTATAAGAAATCAGACCTGCTAAAATCTAAAAATAAAGCTCTGGCCCTCCCTCGTGATTCACTTCTTGAGAGTAAAATTCATCCCAATGACCCAGTTGATAGCACTAGGATCCCATGGGTGCATAGATATTCCACATCCACCAATTCAGTTACTTAAGGAATTAAACAATGGTGGCCCATGGTCTCGATAGATAAAGATCTTCCTTTGCTAAGAAATAAACGTTTATTACCAAGTTTAACTAGAAACAAAAACATTAAAGACTCTGTCGTTAAACTTGATATTACTGGGTAGGACAAGAAACAAGCAGCACAACATTTCCTATCCCACAGGTTGGGATGTTACCGCTGCTTGGGCTGCACTACCTGCCGGAGCCTGGCACCTTGTGATAAATTTCGAAATCCTCACACTGGCAAATATTACACTATCAATTATGCCCTGACTTGTACCTCTACCTTTGTCGTATATCTTTTGACATGCCCGTGTGGCTTGTCCTATGTTGGGAAGACCCAGAGGCAATTCAGGGAACGTATGGCCCAACATAGGACAGCCATACATCAGGCATTACAAAAGGGGTCAAGTGACCAGCCTTTCGCTAGGCACTGTGCAGTGTTTAAACATAGTGTGGCCTCTATCAGATCCATCTTAATTGACCATGTTCCACTCTCTGCCAGGGGTAGCAACCGTAATAAAATCCTTTTACAGCGGGAAAGCCGTTGGATATTTGTCTTGAACACCCTAGCCCCTAAAGGGTTAAACAAGACATTAGGATTACAATGTTTCTCATGAGATGTTGGTTATAATGTCTTGCTTCCAACTATGTTTTTGTCTCATTATTACAATTGTAATGTTCCCCCCTTCTGTTTATTGAATCAAATGCTGGTCCATTGCTGACATTGTGTGTAAATGTGAATTTATTGCCGTGACTATGTGTTACGCTAAATAAAGGGAAATTGCTAGACGTGTAGTAATAAAATGTCAATCAAATATCTAATGTGTTTAACAACATACACCATAGATTCAGGCTATGGCTAAAGTCTTTGCATACACCATAGATTCAGGCTATGGCTAAAGTCTTTGCAATGTGACTTTAGATAAAAGTTTTGTTACATATTAACTATCTGTTAATTTTGTTGCTAATTAACATGATAGTTATGAGATACATAGCCTATGCTATGAGGAGAATCTCAAGGAACATTTCAGTGAAAATCCAATCGGTACTTGTGTAGTTTCACGGCGCCACTTAATCGCATGCGATTTAGTACCTGTTCATAACCCCACTATCCACTACGCATGGAGTTGATTTAACATAGCGTGGCGAGCGCAGCGAGCCCCATGCTTCGGGCTCAGTGAATACATGTCAAGTAATACGTGTCCGCTCGCCAGGCTTCGGGCTCGGTGGCTCGCCACACTATATAAAATCAGATCCATGCCAGTTGTGTGTCATGATGCTGGTCGGGGATGGTGAGTGCACAGCCAATCGGTGTGGACATGGGGGGAGGGTTTTTTATGTGTGTATGGGTATTTATTGCCTATGTTTTGTTAATGCATTTGTGTCCCTGATGACGGAGGTAACTCCGTAACGGCGTAGGCCCGCTGCAATAAAGGACTTTTAAACTTCACTACAAGTCTGTGAGAGTGCCGCCTTTCTTCCTGCTGGATGGATGGATAGATATATATATATATATATATATATATCTCTATATCTATATATCAATCTATCTATCTATATATATATCTATATATCTATCTATCTATATCTATATATCTATATATCTATCTATATCTATATATCTATATATCTATATATATCTATATATATCTGTAGAGAAAAAACAGCACTCCCAAAAATCTTCAAACAACTGCTGGGGTGTCCATGTAACTCAGACCACAATCCAAAGAGGCCATATATATCCAAGGAGATAAAGAGCGCACTCACCAGACTTGAATTAAAACTTCAAACTTTTATTTGATCCATTAAAAATTCCACAAGGCAAGGTCGACGTTTCGGGTCATCGCATGACCCTTTTTCAAGACAACAGACGCCTGGATCCCTGAAGCAGTGTGACAGACACTATCCCCTCTCCAACTCATATACCATGGGACACCTCCCCCTAAGTTAACATCCACCAATCACAGTTTATAGTCATAAATCAGACTCACCTGTTGCTCATTATATCAGGTGTATTCATGTTATTCACAGCCTTGTTACCTGGCCTGCGTTCCATATAGTCGGAAGAAGCTGTTATGCTTACTTCCTATCAGCGCATGTAATGCGTGTCACTAAATTTAGTGCATATGATAGGCTTACTATCGCTGACGCGCACAGCGTGCGTCACCGGGTTTTAAATCACAAGTCTCACAGCGTCTACTTCACCGCGGTGATTGGACCATATTAGGTCACGTGGACATGGTCCGTCCTGTTTGTGTATTCCACAATACTAGGCAACGGCCACCACGTTACTCCTATATGTCTGTATGTAGTCACATGGGCGCAACATCAGGACTGCGTTTTTTTTCAATTGTCATTGGTGTCAAATGATGCATGTAGCTATCATCCAATTAGGAGCGCAATATAGCGCTGTCAAAATATTAGGATTCCAAGGGATACTTGTCAGATTTAGGTGGATAGTGTCGACACATTCAGCAATAATACACATAATTATTAACAATAAAAATTTAAAAAGGAGAGGCGGTGTCAAACGGATCATCTGTCGACAGTGCAGAAACTGCATGTCGACCAGGCGATCAGTGGACACCAACTCACCTCAGACGCACATCAGTCTATAAATTCATATCTACTGGAACAAATTGTAGCTAGCTTATACAGCCTAGTGGTCCTGTAGACAGAACAGTGGTTATTATAAGCAAAGCATTCATAGAGCAAATGTTTAAACATCATAAGAAAATCATTAATAAAAAACTTCCTTGCAAAAACTTTTTGAAAAAAATCCCTGGAAAAAATTCTTTATAAAAAAGATTATTCGGTACTTATGTATTATCTGGGCTCCCATGTTAAATGCACCCCATTTTTTCATACCCCTACTATCCAAATACGCATGGAGTTGATTTTATATAGTGTGGCGAGCGCAGCGAGCCACCGTGCCCGAAGCGTGGCGAGCGCAGCGAGCCCCGCGAGGGGACACAGTCTTATAAGAAAAATGGGAGCCCAGATATTACATAAGTACCGATTATTCTTGTGTGAAAAATTCTTTGAATTGATGGGCACCAACTTTTATGGAAGAGAAAATTTTCAAAGAAAGGGGGACTCCTTTAAGTTCATTACTGATAATCAGTCAAATTCAAGTCTCATCAATCTTCTCAGAAAACTCAGTCCATGAGTCATATTGATGCACAAAGATTTTTGTCAAAGAAACATAGCCAAAGAATTCTTCTCATTCAGCCCTCTAGGGGCCACAGTGTCCAAATGATTAATCCAGAAGGCCTCCTTACGCAACAAGGCCAGCCCTCTGTCACCACCTCTGGATGATGGCATTATCCAGTCTATAATCATATAGCGTAAGCAGGACACTTGATGTTTAGCTGCAAGAAAGTGTGCTGCTACAGGTTTGTCTGTCCTGCCAGTCTCTAGCGCCAATTTGATCGAGGACCTGTGTTGGCCCATTCTGATGCGCAGAGAACAAATGGTCTTCCCGACATACATTAAGCCGCATGGGCAAGTCAGATAATAGACAATATGGTCGAGTTGACAATGTAATTTGTGTCGTAAAAAGATCTTTTTTCCACTGTGTGGATGACAGAAATATGGACCTGTAATAAGGCCCCGACAGGTCAAACAACCAATACATCGAAAGCAGCCCTTTCTCTTGGGTATCCATTGTGTCTCTGTCGACTCTACATGCTTTACTGATGTACGGTATAACTCATCCTTTAAATTTCTTCCACGTGTGACGCTAATCAATGGAGGTTTTTTCTGAAGTCGTCTAAAGGCAGGATCTGTGGTGATTAGATGCCAATTCTTCTTTAGCGACCTTTGTGTTGTTGTTAGCTGTGTGTCACAGTGGGTAGTGAGTACCATACGATCTTCTGCCTTGCTTCTTATGCATGGTGGAATAGCCTGGTGAGTGGCTCTTGCTTTAATTAGACATTTTGTGATGTCTTGTGGCTTATATCCCCTGGACAAAAATCTTTCAGTGCATTCCTCTAATTGTCTATCGGCTTGTATCGGGTCAGAGTTGTTCCATAACACCCGTAAGAATTGTGAAACTGGCAGGTTGGATTTTAAATGGCACGGATGATGGCTGCTTGCCCAGAGCAACGTATTTCTATCTGTTATTTTTCTGAAGAGGGTATACTGCAAACGCCCCCCTGTTCGATAGATTGTTACATCCAGAAAGTCAATCTTTTTGGAGTCAATTGTTGCTGTAAACTTTACTGGCAAAGGCAAAGCATTAAGACACATAACCATTTCATTGAAAAGAGCTATACCTCAACGCCAAATAATGACAATATCATCGATATAACGCTTAAAGTAAATAAAAAAAATCGCCATATTTTGGAAAGATATAGTTCCGCTCATAGTGGTCCATGTACAAGTTGGCGTAGCTAGGGGCCACATTGGACCCCATAGCCGTGCCAGCCAGCTGTACATAGTGTTCTCCTTCATACATGAAGTGATTGTCACCCAGCACTAGTTGTAATAGTGAGACCAAAAATTCGGTGGGCGGACATTTATCAATTCGTTTTTGTAAGGCTTCTCTGATCACCTGGATGCCTTCAATGTGTGGGATGATTGTGTATAATGAACACACATCAAGTGTGCCCAACAAATCACCCTCCATCAGAGGACCTAATTGGTCCAAATCTCTCAAGAGGTGACCAGTGTCCTTTAAATATGTGGGGGTTTTTTGTACCAGGGGTTGGAGATGATGATCGAGAAAACGAGCCAAGGGTTGTAGCTCAGATCCCCTTGCTGATATAATGGGACGACCCGGTGGCTCCACTAGTGTCTTATGTATTTTTGGTAGTGTATATAACACTGGGCACACCGGGTAGTCTACTGTCAAAAAACCTTTCTCATCATCATCCAACCAACCTTGGCTGTAGGCCATACTAATCAAAGTGTCAACTTTCTTTTTAGTCGACATAGTTTGTTGAAAACGAATTTGATAACCTAAGCCCTGCAGAAAGACAAGCATTAAAGGACTTGAAAAGTAACAACAAACTAGTGATCCGCAACGCCGACAAAGGCGGAGCGGTGGTTTTGCAAGATTTTAATATGTATAATAAAGAGATTATGCGACAACTGGCAGACAAAAACACTTACAAAAAGGTGGACATAAACCCTATGGTGTCGGCTAAAAAGAAAGTTGACACTTTGATTAGTATGGCCTACAGCCAAGGTTGGTTGGATGATGATGAGAAAGGTTTTTTGACAGTAGACTACCCGGTGTGCCCAGTGTTATATACACTACCAAAAATACATAAGACACTAGTGGAGCCACCGGGTCGTCCCATTATATCAGCAAGGGGATCTGAGCTACAACCCTTGGCTCGTTTTCTCGATCATCATCTCCAACCCCTGGTACAAAAAACCCCCACATATTTAAAGGACACTGGTCACCTCTTGAGAGATTTGGACCAATTAGGTCCTCTGATGGAGGGTGATTTGTTGGGCACACTTGATGTGTGTTCATTATACACAATCATCCCACACATTGAAGGCATCCAGGTGATCAGAGAAGCCTTACAAAAACGAATTGATAAATGTCCGCCCACCGAATTTTTGGTCTCACTATTACAACTAGTGCTGGGTGACAATCACTTCATGTATGAAGGAGAACACTATGTACAGCTGGCTGGCACGGCTATGGGGTCCAATGTGGCCCCTAGCTACGCCAACTTGTACATGGACCACTATGAGCGGAACTATATCTTTCCAAAATATGGCGATTTTTTTATTTACTTTAAGCGTTATATCGATGATATTGTCATTATTTGGCGTGGAGGTATAGCACTTTTCAATGAAATGGTTATGTGTCTTAATGCTTTGCCTTTGCCAGTAAAGTTTACAGCAACAATTGACTCCAAAAAGATTGACTTTCTGGATGTAACAATCTATCGAACAGGGGGGCGTTTGCAGTATACCCTCTTCAGAAAAATAACAGATAGAAATACGTTGCTCTGGGCAAGCAGCCATCATCCGTGCCATTTAAAATCCAACCTGCCAGTTTCACAATTCTTACGGGTGTTACGGAACAACTCTGACCCGATACAAGCCGATAGACAATTAGAGGAATGCACTGAAAGATTTTTGTCCAGGGGATATAAGCCACAAGACATCACAAAATGTCTAATTAAAGCAAGAGCCACTCACCAGGCTATTCCACCATGCATAAGAAGCAAGGCAGAAGATCGTATGGTACTCACTACCCACTGTGACACACAGCTAACAACAACACAAAGGTCGCTAAAGAAGAATTGGCATCTAATCACCACAGATCCTGCCTTTAGACGACTTCAGAAAAAACCTCCATTGATTAGCGTCACACGTGGAAGAAATTTAAAGGATGAGTTATACCGTACATCAGTAAAGCATGTAGAGTCGACAGAGACACAATGGATACCCAAGAGAAAGGGCTGCTTTCGATGTATTGGTTGTTTGACCTGTCGGGGCCTTATTACAGGTCCATATTTCTGTCATCCACACAGTGGAAAAAAGATCTTTTTACGACACAAATTACATTGTCAACTCGACCATATTGTCTATTATCTGACTTGCCCATGCGGCTTAATGTATGTCGGGAAGACCATTTGTTCTCTGCGCATCAGAATGGGCCAACACAGGTCCTCGATCAAATTGGCGCTAGAGACTGGCAGGACAGACAAACCTGTAGCAGCACACTTTCTTGCAGCTAAACATCAAGTGTCCTGCTTACGCTATATGATTATAGACTGGATAATGCCATCATCCAGAGGTGGTGACAGAGGGCTGGCCTTGTTGCGTAAGGAGGCCTTCTGGATTAATCATTTGGACACTGTGGCCCCTAGAGGGCTGAATGAGAAGAATTCTTTGGCTATGTTTCTTTGACAAAAATCTTTGTGCATCAATATGACTCATGGACTGAGTTTTCTGAGAAGATTGATGAGACTTGAATTTGACTGATTATCAGTAATGAACTTAAAGGAGTCCCCCTTTCTTTGAAAATTTTCTCTTCCATAAAAGTTGGTGCCCATCAATTCAAAGAATATTTCACACAAGAATAATCTTTTTTATAAAGAATTTTTTCCAGGGATTTTTTTCAAAAAGTTTTTGCAAGGAAGTTTTTTATTAATGATTTTCTTATGATGTTTAAACATTTGCTCTATGAATGCTTTGCTTATAATAACCACTGTTCTGTCTACAGGACCACTAGGCTGTATAAGCTAGCTACAATTTGTTCCAGTAGATATGAATTTATAGACTGATGTGCGTCTGAGGTGAGTTGGTGTCCACTGATCGCCTGGTCGACATGCAGTTTCTGCACTGTCGACAGATGATCCGTTTGACACCGCCTCTCCTTTTTAAATTTTTATTGTTAATAATTATGTGTATTATTGCTGAATGTGTCGACACTATCCACCTAAATCTGACAAGTATACCTTGGAATCCTAATATTTTGACAGCGCTACATTGCGCTCCTAATTGGATGATAGCTACATGCATCATTTGACACCAATGACAATTGAAAAAAAACGCAGTCCTGATGTTGCGCCCATGTGACTACATACAGACATATAGGAGTAACGTGGTGGCCGTTGCCTAGTATTGTGGAATACACAAACAGGCCGGACCAGGTCCACGTGACCTAATATGGTCCAATCACCGCGGTGAAGTAGACGCTGTGAGACTTGTGATTTAAAACCCGGTGACGCACGCTGTGCGCGTCAGCGATAGTAAGCCTATCATATGCACTAAATTTAGTGACACGCATTACATGCGCTGATAGGAAGTAAGCATAACAGCTTCTTCCGACTATATGGAACGCAGGCCAGGTAACAAGGCTGTGAATAACATGAATACACCTGATATAATGAGCAACAGGTGAGTCTGATTTATGACTATTAACTGTGATTGGTGGATGTTAACTTAGGGGGAGGTGTCCCATGGTATATGAGTTGGAGAGGGGATAGTGTCTGTCACACTGCTTCAGGGATCCAGGCGTCTGTTGTCTTGAAAAAGGGTCATGCGATCAAATAAAAGTTTGAAGTTTTAATTCAAGTCTGGTGAGTGCGCTCTTTATCTCCTTGGATATATCTATATATATATATATAGATATATATATATATCTATATATATATATATATATATATATAGATATATATATATATATATATATATATATCTATATATATATATATATATATATATATATCTATATATATATATATCTCTATATATATATATATATATATATATATATATATATATATATCTATACACATACACACACACATATACACGTACATTTAGTTTTCGTCCGAGATTGACTGTGATTTAAAAAACTGTTCATTTTAGAAGGCACTCTATCTGACTGGGATGGGCGAGCGTCTCACACGCATCCCAGTTTTCCTGCTGCGGGGACACAAACCCTGCCCATCTCTGCTTCATGGAGACGGTCAGGGTTAGGGGGAGGGGGTGGGGGCGGCTGCTGGCGAGGGCTGGAGATTCTATCGTATCTGTATTAACCACTCCATCCTTGATCCCCTCCAATCTGGCTTTCGCCCACTTCACTCCACTGAGACTGCCCTAGTGACCAATGACCAATGACCAATCACCAATGACCTGCTGTCAGCCAAATCCAGGGGTCACTTCTCCCTGCTTATCCTTTTGGACCTCTCTGCTGCCTTTGACACTGTGGATCACCCTCTCCCCCTCCACACACACTCCAAAACATTGGCCTCTGTGCCACGGTCTTCTACTGGTTTTCCTCTTACCTCTCCAACCGTTCTTTCTCAGTCTCTGCCTCTGGCTCCAACTTACTACCTTCCATCCTTCCTGTCGGGGTCCCTCAGGGTTCCGTCCTTGGCCCCCTTCTGTTCTCCATGTACACCTCTTCTCTGGGTGCACTTTTTAACTCCCATGGCTTCCAATATCACCTCTATGCGGATGACACCCAAATCTACTTCTCCTCTCCTGATCTGTCCCCCACTGTATTCTCTCAGGTTTCCAACTGCCTCTCTGCCATCTCCTTCTGGATGTTTGAGCGATTTCTGAAGCTCAATATGTACAAAACTGAACTTATTATCTTTCCCCCACCCAGAGCTATGCCCCCTACTAATATCTCTATCACCGTTAACAACCCCATCATCTCACCCATTCCCCAACTCTGCTGCCTAGGTGTCACTCTCGACTCCATCCTCTCCTTTGCACCTCATATCCAAGCCCTGGCCCATTCTTGTCGGTTCCAGTTACGCAACTATTGCTCGCATCAGGCCTTTTCTCTCACAGAGTGCAACTAAGCTTATCATACACACACTGGTCATCTCACAGCTCGACTACTGCAATGTTCTCCTCACCGGCCTAGCTCGATCCCCAACTGGCTCCTCTCCGCTCAAATCTGTCCTCAACTCTGCAGCCAGGCTTATCTTTTCTCCCGCCGCTCTAATTCTGCCACTCTCCTTCAACAAAATCTGCACTGGCTTCCATTCCCCTACAGAATCCTCTTCAAACACCTCACACCCACATACAGGGACATCTTTAATTCCATTGCTCTATATATCTCTAACCTCATCTCCATTCATACACCCTCCCGCCCTCTATGGTCGGCTGACTACTGTCATCTATTCACCACCCTGATCACTGCTTCCCATGCTAGAGTACAGGACTATGCACATGATGTACCCCTTTAGTGTGTATAACTCCCAAGAACTAAAGCCTTTGATCAGGGCACAGCTGAGACTTTTGCAGATTTAAAATCCACACATGGCTCTGCAGGAAATGAATTGCCGCTGACAGATTTTCCTGCAACTTCTCTGCTGACTCTGCTTTGAACAACAGGTCGTCCAGATATGGGATGATCACAATTCCCTGAAGCCTGAGTGCAGCTGCCATGACCGCCATCATTTTGGTGAACACCCTCGGGGCTGTTGCCAGTCCAAAGGGAAGAGGTCAAAACTGCAAATGTAGATCGCATATTGCGAAACGCAGCAAAGATTTATGTTCTTCGCATATAGGTACGTGCAAATAGGCGTCTTGAATGTCCATGGACACTAGAAATTCTCCAGGCTCTAGGCTCAGGAGTACCGTTTTCAAGGATTCCATCCTGAAGTGATCCACCCACAAGTGTAGGTGCAGAGACTTCTAGTTCAGGATTGGTCTGAATGAGTTGTTCGGTTTGGGTACCAAGCAAAGAATGGAGTAAAACCCCATCTTCCTTTCCTCTCACAGTACTGGAACCACCACGCTCTTCTCCAGGAGAGACTTCACCGCCCCCAAAAGGGCCTTTCGTAAGCGTGCCTTTCTGAGTAAAGGTGTAGGGAGAAACCTCCTTGGAGGTACCCCCTTCAGGTTGATCCTGTATCCCTGGGAAACCACATTGAGAACCCAGGGATCCAGGCCTGATAAGGCCCAAGCGTCCCGGTACTGCAAAAGGCAATCCCCCACTCTGAATCCAGATCGGGGAGCCTCCGACCCATCATGCAAGGCACCAAAACGGGACTTGGGAGCTTTTCCTTTCCCAGCCACAAATCTCCCTCTACCAGCCTGCCCTAAAGGAGGGGACGAAAGGACTGGCGAAACGCTGCAAATCTAGAAGATCCTTGTTTCCTTTCCTGCATGGTAAGAAAAGTACTCTTTCCCCCCGTCGCCAGTTTAATGAGGGATTAAAAGCAAAGGCTTCCAGAGACTTCTTGGATTCATTGTCGGCATCTGGAGCCTTAAACCACAAAGCCCTTCTGGCCATCACTGAAATGGCTAACACCTTGGAAGCCATTTTGACTCCCTCTTCACCGGCCTCACAGGTGTATTCAGCTGCCACCTTTAATTTCTCTGCTACAGAAAACGCTTTTGGTACTTATATGTTATTTGAGCGCCCACTAAGCTATTTGCTTAGTTTTGCACATCCCCTTGCGAGGCTCACTACGCTCGCCACGCTTCGGGCTCGGTGGCTCGCCACACTATATAAAATCAACTCCATGCCGACATGGATAGTGGGGGTATGAGCGTACTAACTATAACGGGCGCCCAACTAACATATAAATACCAACGCTTCTGAATCTGTCTAAAGCAGTAAACACAGGTTGTTTGCCCAAGCTATCATGGCCTTAGAGACCCAGGCTGAAGCAATAACCGGTCTACGTGTAAAACCAACACCTTCAAACACTGCCTTTAAGCAACCCTCTAACTTTATCCACAGGGTTCTTAAATGCATCGTCCGCTTGCACAGGCAAAGCAGTAGCTTTTGACAGCCTGGCCACCAGGGCGTCTACCAGTGGAACTCTCTCCCACAATTTTACGTGCTCTTTAGGCAATGGCTACAGACTCAAAAAACTTTTGAGCATAAGTAGCCTCTTATCAGGCGTTTTCCACTCCCCTCCCAGTATATCCTGCATGCCTTCATCAGAAGGGAAAGTAACCGCATCTCTGCGCTGTCTTTTAAACACACCATGCTGTAGAGATCTATCCGCTTCAGATAAATTTAGAGCCTGCTTAACAGCCATAATTAAATCATCCACTCCCGGGAAGGAGGCTTCCTCTTCCCTCTGATCCCATGACATGTCCTCCCCACATTCCCTATCTTCCTCTGAGTCTATATTAGGGAAAGGAGGGGTGGATAAAGGACGTCTGGGAGAGATCTCTGACTCCTTTGTAAACTGCTCCATAAAGGCATTAAACTTGTGCACACCATGAGCAGTATCCTGCATCACTTGTAAAAAAGCAGGGTCTCCTTAAGAAGGGGGAATGGTGCCCAATGAATGTTGAGAGGATGACAATGGTCTGGGAGATCTCACCAACTCATCTCTCTGTCTGATCAACACTTGTACTAGGACACAGACTTCCCCAGAGCAGAAGCCCACGCAGGTTCTGGTTGCTTAACCCTCTAGGATTGCGCTCCACTGGGCACAGACTCGCATAAAAGGACAGATATCCCCATGGTCCATCTGTTCAGTGGTTAATTTAAGCCCGCAAAATTTGCAGTTAATTAACATGGCCAACGCTCCCTCCCCTGACACAGCAGCATTACACCTTTCAGTCATGATTATAACACAGTGCAATAAGTCCGGCTTCAGTACAAAGCCATCTATCAGTGTACTTAGCTGTCTGCTGTATGACGCTCTGTGGTCACCGGGGATGGCGTCACCACAGAAGAAACAAATCACTCCGCAGAAAGAATCCTCTCCTTCCAGCTCCGCACAGTGAGGGTGAAAGGGCGCCAAGGCAGAGTGAAGGAAGAGACCATATATTAATACCTGGGGTGCCAATTATTGAAAAGGTGACTCTTCAATAATAATAAATTATGTATACTCTATAATACACGTTTATCCTATATATCTGCAAATATATTGCGTCAGACTTACAACCTAGGCTGCTGATACATACATGCAATTCTCATATATAGGAATTATGAAATTATGATTCCAAAGTGAGTTCAAACTTGGTTTTACCGCTCTGATTAAGTCCCTGCTACTGCCGGGAGGGAGGTTCTTTGCTGCCTTTTTCCCCGTGAGCTGCTACCACTGCAGGTTTCTTCTCTTCCTTGTGTCTCCCCATCACTGGGGACCACATGGAATCGCCCAGCAGTGCTGAGCTCCTGTAACAGGCTGCAACCTCCACAGAGTTCAGCCTGCAAACCCTTTCAAGCTGGCGGCCGCCATCGCGGAGAGCCCGTCACCCATGATCCCCCCCTATGCAGGGAGCTGGCTCCAGGGTCCCCCAGGGTCCAGGAAACCTCTCTAGTGAGGAGGTTTTAGCTCTGTGCTGAGAGACCAGACAGCATCTCTCAGTACACAGGGAGCTGACAGGACGCGCTTCTGTCAGCCCCAGCGGCGCTGTCAGTGTGAGGAAACTTCCCCTGGAAGCCTCACAGTGCCTGCACTAACTAAGATGTTATATTAATAAAAAAAAACACCCTAGCTACTCCATCGTTTGGTTGCAGAAGCAGCCCTTCAGCATAGTACCCACTCCGGTGGGCACCTAAAACGAACTGGGGAATGCTGGGATGCAGAAGGGAAGAGCCTGCCTCTCAAAGATTTAGCATAGGTGCCTGGCTCCTTCGGACCCTCCTACATCCCATGGTTGAGCTGTGTCACCAGGATGAATGAAAGAGAAATAAAATAATAATAATAATAAATTATTATTATTATTATTATTAACATACAAAGCAAATCACTTCTTTCCTATATCGCATTCACTGAGCAGTTAGTTGTATTTGTATCTTTTGTAGGATAATGCAGCCATGGCTACAGAATCTTTCCAGATTGACAGCAAGATCTAGTGCTAGATTACCTGTACGTGCCCAAATGATCTAAGCTTGTGAGCTGAGGGCAGTAGTGATATTTTGTCAGTTAAGCTGCTGAATTTAAAGCAGTAGTTGGAAAAAAAACTATATAGGATTTTATTTTTGCCTTTTAATAAATTGCGATTTAAATCTAGCAGCTAAAGGGGTTACTCAGACCTGATCGCTGACCTGCTGAATTGCAGAGCCCTGTGATCAGGTATACACCACCCAGCCAGAGTGAAATCCCGCCCCGAGCAAGTCTGCAAATTGCTTAGAACGGCTTGAGAAAATTAGCTGGATTGGTGATTCGCTGCAAAGCCATTCACAAGCCGCTCACCATCAAATAATTTTTCCAGTGTGTGTAGTCTGTACATAGCCCAGATCCTACATGATGGCTGCTACAGAAACAGGCTGATCGGTGCCGGAGTGGTGGTCACATGACTTCCTTTGAAATGCCTAAGCCAGTGATGGCTAACCTTGGGACTCAAGCTGTTGTTGAGCTACACATCCCAGCATGCCCTGCATCAGTTATAGCATGGCCAAATAGTAAAACTGTAGCAGGGTATGCTGGGATATGTAGTTCAACAACATCTGGAGTGACAAGGTTAGCCATCACTGGGCTAGGCCATGGTGTCTCTAAGAGTTAAAAATGGTCTAATTTGGTGACTGGGCTTGCTTCATTGTTAATTATAGTCAGTTATTCAATACACACACACACCTTGTGATCAACAGTTGAAAACATGTGAGATGGGAAGTGCAAAACACGGTACAAACCACAAAGACTGTAACTAACAAAATCTTTGTCTTGAGTGATTACTAGTCACATACACATACTGTAAGAAAAAAAAACCCAGTAGTATGACATTTAAGGTGCATACACACTGGGCGATATTTTGAACAATATCGGTCATGGTGCATATTGCTATACTCTAGCTAGATCGTTTGTCATATTTTTCAGTGTATAAAAAGGTATGCACAATATAGTTTGACCAAGACACTCGAAAGTTCAAGGGAAGTTGTTCAGCTAGATCTTTCACTTTTTTGAATCATGAAACCCTAGAGTATCAATTTGATGCATGGCACCCATAGGCAAAAGTTTCAAGAGAAATTTAGCAAAAAAATATATATTAAATTAAAGTAAATTTTGTCATCCTTTTAGGGTCAGTTATGTGGTGTATTACAGGATTGGCTTCGGTTTGTCCACATATTTTATGACTGGAAGCCACAAGCAATGGTTTTGTTAATTATATAGACCAGTGGTTCCCAAACTGTGCACCTAGGCTCCCTGGGGTGCCTCAGAGCACTTGCAGGGGTGCCTCAGGTTGGTGGTCCAGAACAAATTCAAATTATTTATGACCAATGAAATAGGCAAAATCAGTGCTTGTGGTTACCAATTATAAAATATGTAGGGAAACAGAAGTGAATCATGTTCCTCACGACATAACTGGACCGAAGTATAAGATTTAATCACAACCTATTTGATTTAATATTTTTTTCTGAAATTCTCAGCAACAAATTTTTGGCCTAGTGGTGCGGTGAAAAATAATCTGATACTGTAGGATGCCGTGATTCAAAAAGTTTGGGCACCACTGACATAAGCATAAATAATTTTAATTGGTCCTTCACCACCAACCAAGGGCACCCTTGCAAGAGTCCCAGGGTGCCATGACACACAGTTTGGGAACCCCTGGTCTAGTGTGTATGGGTCATTACAAAACTTTTTCCTTTTAACTGTGTTTTCCCTGCACATGTGTTAATCAACCAATTTTGTATTTTCTGCAGAATCAATGAATTTTCCCAATGCATTAAACACCATAAACTTTTCCTCTGTAGTTTAATAAACTCTGCTAATTTAATCTGCAGCTGTGGGTAAACCCTGTTTCTAATTTTATATCTGCTCAGATATTACTGATTTTCAGCAGCATATGAGTCAATTCTCAGCAATGTCCATGAAGTATTGTCAGAACACAAATATTTTTCTCATAAATGTGCAAACAGAACATCATGACTTGACTTGAGCATTGTAACGTGCCCATACTTTTCGATGGAGTAGAAAAATAATGGAGCCAATGAAAAAACCCGAGATTTTTAAGCATGGCTATCACACTGAACTTATTTTAAATAAAATATTGCTATAGACTAAACACAAATAATTATTTTTTAAGTGATTTATAGTGATTTTGATCAATTAAAATTAATAATAAAATAAGATTGTAAAGTAAACAAAGGGACCTTTCTCCCTTATAGAGAAAGTTCTGCAATTTATTTAAATTGCAAAATGACAATGTCACAAATATAAAAACAGATTTTCTACATACCTCAGGGATACCAGAGCCGCAGGCATATGGGGCAAAGTTGCGGACTAATGAGACGGCAAGGAGGGAGAAAAGAAGAGCCCATAGAACATACATGATGTAATTCATTATATAAGGAAGCGTGCCCTGCAAAATGTAGAAGAAAAAGACCATCTTAAAACAACTCTGCCACTCGAATATGACATCAGATGAGTTTCTTTAAAACATCAATTAATTTTTTACCCACATGACAATCAGTTAAAATCAGGTGGAAAATGTTGCAATTATATTGCAGAACCATCCTTTCCCTACATAATAAACAATAGTAGAGGACATCCTAATTTTACCATGCTAAATCAGTTTTCTCCCTCCCATTTTAACAACTGGGACACTGCCTACAGGTAAATGTACAAGAAAAGTAATATTATTAAAAAAAAAAAAAAAAAAGGAGGAATAGTGTCAGTCAGGATTTAACAGAATTACTGAATGTAGTACAGGTCGAGTATCCCGTAACCGAATATCCGTTATCCGAATTATTCCGAAAACCAGACATTCCAGAAAATGAAAAATTTTTTTTTTTTGCTAAAAACTCACTGGGGACATTTGTAACAGCACTACTAAGGACATGATATGTAACTGGCACTATATATGTGCAAGACAATGATTGCTTGGCATTCAAATTCAGTGCTGAGATAGTACACAAATTTTGTTTCACGTTTTGAAACCTTGTTTTTTGAACAAATAAAATATATTTGTGTGTATTTTATGTGGTAATAAAATATATTTGTGTGTATATTATGTGTTTATACAGCATAAATGCAAGATACTTCAAAATACATCATTGAAATATTAAAATATTCCGAAATACGGAATAATCCGTTATCCAAAATTCTCCTGGTCCCGAGCATTTTGGAGAAGGGATACTCAACCTGTACTGCTCAGCACATAGGGGTGTATACTACATGTGCTTATTCTCAGCTGTTTACACACACACTGCTTACGCATCAGCAGGATGCCATGGAATACAACAGAATCCTGCTCCGTACATGATCAGTGAGCAAATAGCATCTGATGGGTCGATTATAAAAGAGACCGCACACGTAGATAGGCAGTTTCGCACCTGCTCATGCAATGTTTTTTTTGTGTTTTGCAATCTGTAAATAATTATCTTTTTTATACATGATGGAGAGTTGCTCTAGCAGCTGTATTGAGAGATAAGTGTTATTGACACCTACTACTGAATATGCAATTTTTCAAATCAAATGGTGAAAAGCATGTGGAAAAAATGTGACATGCAGAGCATAAACTAGGTGCGTATTCTACTGGTGACCATTTTGATAAGTGCAAAAATAGAACATTTTTAATTAATTCATTTTCTGTCTGCAATTTAGGGCACAGATGCATGCAGCCCATGAGTTTTCTTTGAACAGTACTAAAGGTGCCCATACACAGAGTAATGTTTTCCGTACTTTTTGTACTAGATCGCATCGAGTAAAAAAAGCATGCGATGTGTAACAGCATGCAATGCGAAGCGATCTAGTACAAGTACAGGCAGTGGCGTAAGTTCGTCCCAGTTGCCCGGAGGCAAGATAAACATTGGTGACCCCCCACGACACACACATACCACCTTATATACATCTATGTATGCATGTATGTGTGTGTGTGTGTGTACTTATTTTATGTTTATGGTCCTGCTAGGAGGGCAAGTCAGCCACAGAAGTGGTATCAACGGCTTTCAATTAACTGATTTAAACTTGCAGGGGATGAGAGGTGCCCCCTTGGGTGCTGGAGCCTGGCGGCAGATGACTCCATTGCCTCCCAGGGTTCTGCCTCTGAGTACAGGCTGCACATACATTTTTTGCTGTGAGATGTGATTTGCGCAGGAGCACATATGGCATTGGAAAAACACTTTTTCCAAGAATTGGTAAACTGGGAAGCTTTCAGATAGGAGCATGGCTGGATCATGGGCAACGCAGAAACTGAAAACAAGATTACCATTGTTATAAAAACTTAGTTATACATGACGAAACCCTTACAGAATATTTCACAAGGAGAGCTCTTACTAATTGTGCAATGTTAAACAGAAACCAGTAAAACCACAGTGAAAGGACAGACTAAAGGGTACTTATGTAGTATCTGGGCGCCCGATTTAAAAATTGGGTCGGAAAAATCGAATCGCATCCAATATCGCATGCGATTTTCCATAGGATTCAATGTTTACATAGAGTTGATTTTATAAAGCGTGGCGAGCGCAGCGAGCCCGAAGCGTGGGCCGCGGATTACTTAAAATGTTTTCCGTGTCCGCTCGCCACGCTTCGGGCTCGGTGGCTCGCTGCGCTATATAAAATCAACTCTATGCCCACTTGGATAGTGGGGAAATGAACAGGACCTTGTTAACATTAAATCAAATGCAAAATCGCATCGAATCGCATTGCATGCGATTCGATGCAATTTTGCCGAAAATCGCGTCGAATTGCATCTGATTGTAAGGTAAGGCATACAATCACAAAATCGGGCGCCCAGATACTACATAAGTACCGACTAAAGTAATTGCACTTGAAAAGGCGGTATCCCACAAACATAATTCTGCAGTTAGCACAATGTCATAATAAGAAGGCTCTGGGTGACATTTATTAGAGATCGATGTTGGGTTTTTGGCGATTTTTTTTGCGCAAAAACGGCCGTTTTCGCACTTTCCCGAATTCGCATAATTAATGAGATGCGAAAATCTGCAAAAAATGCGGTATTTGACGCGAAATCGCACTTTCCGAAAGTGCGATTCTTTTTTTTTATCTCCGGAACTCGCATCCAGATGTTTTCCCATTGAAAAATATACAATTCGCATATTTAATGAGATGTCAATTTGGAAAATCGCCCCAAAAAATGGTATAAACATCGCAAAAAAAAAATAGACCTGATCCTGACTGTCGAATTTGACAGAACCATGCACAGATCATTGACATCTGTGTATGGTTCTTTGGTAAAATATGTGTAAAAGTTATAAAAAATGGCGTGAGGTCCCCCCTCCTGTACATAACCAGCCCCGGGCTCATAAGAAACTACCAAATATATCTTATCCATGCACTCATTATATCCCGCATTGATTATTGCAATAGTCTCCTAACTGGTCTTCCCAAGAACAGACTCTCACCACTGCAATCAATTTTAAATGCTGCTGCTGCTGCTAGGCTGATCTTCCTTGCAAGACGCTCATCGTCTGCTGATCCGCTCTGCCAGTCCCTCCATTGGTTGCCTGTATATTACCGTATTCAATATAAAACACTTCTACTTGCATATAAAGCTATTAACCATACTGCACCTGCATATATCTCTGCACTTATCACAAAATATCTCCCATCTCGACCACTCCGCTCTGCACAAGATCTGCGTCTCTCTTCTGCAAGGATCACTAGCTCCCATTCACTATTACAGGACTTTCATCAGGCTGCTCCCATCCTATGGAATGCCCTTCCACGCACATTAAGACTCTCCACCAGTCTCCAAACTTTCAAGCGTTCCCTGAAAACTCACCTCTTCAGGCAAGCCTATCATATTTAAGTTCTACATGCATAACCCTCCGAGGCACTTATGTATTATATAGCTTCCCTTCTGGACTTGTAATTGCTATACTATTACTGGTGCCTGTCCTCGTGTTTCCTCCCTATAGATTGTAAGCTTGCAGCAGGGCCCTCCTACCTTCAAGTCTGTCTGTTGTTGCCCAGTTTGTCTCATCACTGTTTACTATTGTAAAAGCCCAACGGAATCTGCTGCGCTATATAAGAAACTGTAAATAAATAAATAAATAAATAAATAGAGCCGGACCTGGTTCCAAAAATATGGGGGACAAAAAGCATAGGGGTCCCCCGTATTTCTGAAACCAGCCCCGGATTTTTGGACCGGTCCTGGTTCCAAAAATACGGGGGACAAAAAAAAAAAAAAACTGGGGATCCCCCGTATTTTGAAACCAGCACCAGGCTTCAAAAGCCCTCAGTGTCATGCCACAGCCGGGGGACACTTTTTACATAAGGTCCCCCGGCCGTACCATGAGCACAGTGGCTGGTAAGCCTTGGACGGGGTACCTGGAGGAGTGGGGACCCCCCAATAAAGGGGTCGCCCCCCCCCAGGCTTCACCCGTCCAGGGTCGAAGCCCGGGGCTGTCACCGGCGTCCCTGGCCAGTAGACGCCGGCCTGATAGGGTTAAATCTTTCAATCCTAACATTGCTTTATACAGGAGAACTACAAGTACCAGCAGAACTCCCCCGCAGGCTGGGACTTGGAGAACCACAAGTCCCAGCATGCGGGGCATTAATCCACCTGTAAAAAGAATGTTAAAAGAAAACACACAGTGAAGTATAACTTTATTACATACACATCCACACACCTCACTTTTACACCAACATACTTACCGATCCAGGATCCAGCGCTGGTGTCTCTGCAGCATAGCCGGTCAGCCCGCACTGTCAGCGTGCTGAACCGGCTTTCTCCCGTGCAGATAACAGCCTGTGTTGCGCAGTCCCAGCGTGACACAGGCTGAGGGCGTGATTGGGCGATGAGTCTCCATGGAGACGCATAGCTGAACCCTGGGTGGCTGAGCTATGCGTCTCCATGGAGACGCATCGCCCATGATGCTCTCAGCCTGTGTCGCGCTGGGACAGCGCGACAGAAGCTGTTAGCTCCATCGAAGAAAGCCGGTTGTCCTCGCTGTCAGTGCGGGGGGAGCCGGCTATGCTGCACAGAGACCAGCAATGGATCCTGGATCGGTAAGTATGTTGGTGTAAAAGTGAGGTGTGTGGATGTGTATGTAATAAAGTTATACTTCACGGTTTTCTTTTAACATTCTTTTTACAGGTGGACTACAAGTTCCAGCGGGCCCATTAATGCCCCGCATGCTGGTACTTGTGGTTCTCCAAGTCCCAGCCTGCGGGGGAGGTCTGCTGGTACTTGTAGTTCTCCTGTATAAAGCAATGTTAGGATTGAAAGATTTAACCCGGTGTCAGGCCGGTGTCCACTGGCCAGGGCTGTCGGTGCCCTGGACGGGTGAAGCCTGGGGGGGGGGGGGGGGACGACACCCCTTTATTGGGGGGGTCCCCACTCCTCCAGGTACCCCGTCCAAGGCTGACCAGCCACGGTGCTCATGGTACGGCCGGGGGACCTTATGTAAAATGTGTCCCCCGGCTGGTGCATGACACTGCGGGCTGTTGGAGCCCGGTGCTGGTTTCAAAATACGGGGGACCCCCAGTTTTTTTGTCCCCCGTATTTTTGGAACCAGGACCGGTCCAAGAGTCCGGGGCTGGTTTCAGAAATACGGGGGACCCCTATGCTTTTTGTCCCCCGTATTTTTGGAACCAGGTCCGGCTCAATGAGCCCGGGGCTGGTTATGTACAGGAGGGCGGACCTCACGACATTTTTTTTTTTGTAATCACAAAATTGCACATTTTACCAAAATGACTTAAAAAAAAAAAAAAAAAAATCACACTTTTTCATGTCTAAAATCGCCCTATATCTATATACACTTTTCATGCCGGAATACTCACCTCATTAAATATGCGAATTTGTGGAAAAAAACGGCGATATAGGGCGATTTGAGAAAAAACAAACGCATTTTCTCAAAAACGGTAAACCCACTAAATCTCGCCCTCTGTGTCTTAGAACAGTCTTATCTGGTCTCATCTGATCCACAGACTACCAGCTGTACCACAGGAAGCAAAGATCCCTACAGAGTATTCTCAAGAACCGCAGTGAATGCCTTACCTCATCTTGGCCAGTTATTAGCTGAGACCAGCTCCTCCACTCTGGACAGTTATTTCTGTCCTTAAATGTCACATTATCAGACTTCCAACAGCACTGCTCATGGTTAAACCAAAACCACTTTACACAAACACCTTCCTTTAGGTCTGTCATCCAGTGAGAGGAAATGTCAATCAATCCAGCTATGGAACCTGCAGATAGAAGATATTACATTGTCCATTACAGCATTTCTGTGACAGGTTGTATATGCCAATGGCTTTGCTCACATGTATGTTTTCCGTTATTTTGGACTTCAGAAATCTGGACACTGCATGGGCCAAGTGTCAAACATAAGATTTTTCCTTTATTACTCCTCTCCCCGGTGTCACATTAAGATAATACATAACCAAAAAAGTATGTTTTCAATATTTGTTGCATGGTCTAATAGCTTAATTTTCCTATTCTTAATAACTGTGTAAGATTTAGCAGCTTCACCTTAAGAGCTGTGGAAGATATCTGCATACATACATACATACATACATACATACATACAGTATAATCATACACACATATACCACATGACTTATATAGACATTATTACCAAGAACAGTCCTCGCTGGACATCAGCACCATCACCAAGACTCCTGCTTCCTGTATGCGGTGGAATGGTCCAGCGTCTGTAGTATATTCGGGATTCGTGACTGATGTCGGGCGGGGATTATGCCTGGTAATAAATGTGTATTTACATCATGTGGTAGCCAGCACACAGAGCTAACTTTTTTGGTACAAGCAACTATTGTATTGTACTTTGGATGTACTTTTAGTGATATATTAAAATACTATTTTCATGCACCAGAAAGTGTCCCTTCTCTTTAAACCCATAGACCTAAGGATATACTTGAACTGGCGGAAGCTGCATCCATTTGTAGTGGACTTTGGTGCTATCATTCCTCTGTGATCCACAAGGACATTTTGCTGGATATTAAGGACTGGTATCATTAAGCGCTTGTCTCACTCACTATTGTTAAAATATATATTTTATAGATAGATTATTTCTGCAGTTCCAAGTTCAATAGGCATGATCATTGCTCATCTGAGAAACTCTTAGGTTACCCAGGAAAAAAGCCCAACAAACCTTAGTTTTCTGAAATTTCCCGCCTAAAAAATGGATGCAGAAGGGGTTTGTATGTGTCATCACAGAACAGATCTGCACATGCACAGTAAAGATGTGTAGATCGCCTAACGTCAGAGATGAATGTAAAGCATCAGGCCCTATATCCTCGCTCAGTCATATATTTCTTATGGTCTATATTAATTTATATGTAAGTAAATTAAAACCATTCTAGCAGAGCGATGTTGCTTAAGTTGGGTCTGTTTGACCCCCAAATAAATTGTTCATAAAGTAATAATCCATTACCTGTTGTTACTATATTCTAGAATTTTTTTCCTAATTAATTGGTCGATATTATATTAGTAAATATTTAATTGCCATTAGTAGTTAAAACATATTTTGGTACTTGTTTCCTAGCACGGCGCCACCGATTTTGATTGTATCCATCAGGTCGGAAAAATCGGGACCTGGTTTTTACATTGGAATCAATGTAAAAAGCCCCAAAACCCCCCATTTTAATACCAAACCCCCCCTCATGTTTCAAATGCCCCCCCCCCCTACCATTGTTAACGCGTCCTCCGACCTTTTCATACCCCTACTATCCACGTCGGTGTGGAGTTGATTTTATATAGTGTGGCGAGCGCAGCGAGCCCCGCGAGGGGACGCGGATACCTTCACAGGTATCCGCGTCCCTTTGCGGGCTTCACAGGTATCCGCGTCCGCTCGACAAGCTTCGGGCTCGGTGGCTCGCCACACTATATATAATCAACTCCACGCCGACGTGGATAGTAGGGGTATGAAAAGGTCGGAGGACGCGTGCCGCTGCGCTTGCCACGCTTCGGGTTGGCGTCAATAGTGGGGTGGCGTTAACAATGGGGGGGGCATTAAACATACTTTTTAACCATATTCAATGTGAAATGGGCCATATTGGCCCATTTCACATTGTCACCTATGTAAAATCGGGTTGATCGCATCGCGGGCCATTATACTGGCCCGTGACCGACGCAATCAACCCGATTTTCACTTTAAAAATAATTTTACATTGTTCCCTATAAGAAAATCGCGTTGATCACGTCGGTCGCATCGCGGCCCCTAATAAGGTGGACGCTATCAACCCGATTTTGTCTTTTACCGGCAAATTAGCTGGTGATTGACACAAAATCGGGTCCATCGCGTTGATTGTATGCCTTAAGTGCCTTAAACCTAAGGCATACATTCAACAAGATGGGTGCCGTACTCATTTTTTATACTAATATAATGTTCAGGTCAATATAAAAGTTTTTATCATACTGCCATTTATCACAGTAAAAGCAGATGTTACATTTCTACTTCACGTAATTGTACCTTTTATTGGGCATTCTACCCCTTTCACATTACAGCTAAAACACTGTAAATTGCTGATTTTAAATGGCTTTAAAACGTTTCTAGCTGTAACATAAAAGGTCCAGAGACAATTTACCATTTTTAAAATACCTGTAATCCAAAACGGGTTAAAAGCAGAGTCCTACCCATTTCAGAGCCAATCCATTTGTAGTATAATGCCCCTTTCAGACCGCACTTAAAAACCGGTATTTTGTCGATTTTTAACAGTTTTTAAACGGTAATCTGTGCGGTCTGAATGGTGCAGGACCACTTTACCGTTTTACAAAAGCAGATTTTGTAAAACGGTTAAAATGGAGGGTCCTACCCGTTTCAAACCTGGTATTTTGGCATCAAAATCGGGTCTGAAACGGTATTTAGGACCCAACCAATAAGCTGGGTCCTAAATTCAGCGCAGTGAATATTTAATGAGCTCATGAAATATACATTACACTGGAACTTCTCTTTTGTAAAAAAGAGAAGTTATGTAGGTTTGTAGAAGCATTCGGCAGAGTATGTGTATCTCAATTTGAAAGTGAAAACTCTGATGAGGATTCCTATTGTTATGTAGCCGACTGCTTCTCAGTATATTCAATCAAAAGGACTGTGACATGCAGTGGACACTGGATCCACTGGGACAGTATGGAAGTCTGCCCTCTGAATTTATAAAATAATGTTCCAGGTATTACAACATATTCCTTTAGTATAAAAGATGTAAAGAGTGTATGCAAGGCTATGTTTTAGTATTAATACTAAAGCTGTAAAATGAATAACATTATACTGATGTCCAGATTTTACAGCTTTCTAATGCTGCTTTCCCACTGCCTACACGGGTAAAGACCAGGTATTTGTAAATGGGTCTTTAAAGGGGTAAGAGCTATAAAGACCCTTTCCCACTGCAGCTCTTAAACAGTAATTTGCCATTTAAATGCGTTTTTTGTCACATTCATATATACCCGTTTAAGCCAGGGTTGCCGACCCTCCCGGAATTACCGGGAGGATCCCGAAAATCGGGTTCTCCTCCCGGCCCCCCGGAAAGGTGGGCAACCCTCCCGGATTCCGGGGGACCCCCACGCCACCCCCCGATTGCAGCGTCTTCCCCATACCTTTGGATTGAAATCCGTCAAGCCGCGGGTCTCAGAGGAGGGGGCGGAGCTAAAATTGCGTCATTGCTTAATGATGTATAGCTCAAGCCCCACCCCCCGAACTGCAGCTGGAAGTCACCTCTCCGGGCTTCTACCGGAGAGGAGACAGAAAAAGTCGGCAACCCTGGTTTAAGCAACCCATAGTAAACATGGGCTGTCATATAGAATGGACTTTTCTGCCCCCACAGGCCCACACTGATGACGTTTTGAGAAAACAAAAGGAGGGGATGGGGAGTGGTCTGATCAGTGTTGCAATAATGGCAGACAGAGCACATGTCTCTACTGATTTCATGCTTGGTTCTGTTGTTGTGCTGCTGGATTCAGCATGTGATCGTTTCAATGCCTTGAACTTATTTATCATTTGCGTAGTGGTTCTTATAAATCCGGATGCTGCCATCATATTGCTGATACTACGGTAAATTGCAGCATCCTTTACCGTGCCGGTCATCTGACACATGATTTCTTCTTCCCCACAAATTCGAAGGAGTTCCCTAATCTCCTCCTCTGTCCTACTGGGCATGGTAGCAGAATGTAAACAGCAGTACAGCACAAAAACGTTTTAGCTCTTCTCTGTCTACTGTCTGCTGTGATTACTTCCTGGATGTGGTGACTGTACAGTCATCACAAGCAGGAAGCCAATCATGTTCTTAACCTTTATTATTATTACTAAATACCATTTAAGACCCTTTCCCACTGGCAAAAAAACGGCTCTTAAATGGGTAAAACTCTGCTTTTTACCCATTTAAAAAAAAATGGTATTTTTAAACGGGTACAGCAACCTGGAGCATTCCCACTGCAGCTCTACCCATTTAAAAAGGCAAATTACCGTTTAAGAGCTGCAGTGGGAAAGGGGTAGAAGTCAAGTATTACATATTACTGTAAAAATGAAAAATCAGCAGAAAATGTAGAAATGTCAGTTACCGTTGATTTCTTTCAATTTTTAGTTTCACCTTATAACATTTTATAATGTTAAGAGTAATGACTTTATGTAAGCAGATTGTAGGAAACGAAGAGGTAGATGTATTAACCTGGTAAAGTGATAAAGTGGAAGGTAATAATGTTCCAGCCAATTAGTAATGTTTAAAAAAAAAAAAAAGACAGATATTGTAAGAGTAAATTGGCTGGTGCATTATTATCTTCCCCTTTATCACTTAACCAGGCTTATTACATCTGTCCCTAACTTATGTATAGCATGCCATTTAGGTAAAATTGTATTACAGCCCCGTACAAACTAGATGGGAAATTAAAAGATTTCGTTCAGAAGGGCCCTAAGTGATATCTTTTAAACAAAAAGTCTTATGTGTACACACAATATCATAAACCATGCGTGCTTCCGTGCATCATTAACGACCGCCTGCATGTTCAGCGAGTTCCGTTAAAGGATATTGTTTACCGACATAGTTCAGTGTATACACTCAATATCTTTTGTTCAGGGGGAAACACTGCCGATATTGCTCATACAGCTTATCGGCTTGTGTGGTGTATAGGGCTTAAGAGGAGAGAAATGCCTCCACACTTCATGATGTAGCTCCATCTACGCTGAGGAGATATTTGAAGGAATAGAAGTTATATATATAAGGATGCATTTTTCTCCATAGAGGAATGATCTGGAAATGAACTTTCAACTGTTTCTTGTTCCTCTTGTGCCTACAAGTGTAAAACAGCATTATGGACTTTCTAGCTCTTTTCACTGAGGAGATATTTGAAGGAATAGAAGTTATATATATACGGATGCAGTTTTCTCCAAAGTCTCCAAATCTTATTGACTTTAGCAACCCGATGAAACCTCATAAAAAGGTCAAAAGATGAGAATATCACTAAACCTGCACCTGCATGTAAATGTACACAGTTACTTTATGAGCAGTGCTTTGAAAAGCTGGAGCTCATCCTCTGCCTTATTAAACATACAATAATATATATCCTGGATAAGTGTCACTTATTGTGAGATCATGTTTTGTGTGCTTCAAAGTATAATCCGTGATAAGCATCCATGGAGACCATTTTTTGTGCAAATAATGCACAATTCCGGGAACTTATCCAAGATCCCATGTGTCATCACCCGAAAATGAGACATTTACCACATGGGCTAAAAATGGATAGCCTGATATACTAGCAGGCTTTTTGAGCCTGTTTTTGCAGTGCAGTAAGTTATTGATCTCATGTTACTGCCCATAGTTTGATACCGCATGGTTGTTGGCACACACAGTGTTTACAAATAAAATGTAACCACTGAAGAAAGGTACAGATGCGTTCTCATACATATAGGAGGTTATTCAGGTTCACACGCAAAGCTGCACAATTCGTAGCTTTGTGTGTGGTTTAAATGCATCCTCACGAACGCCGGCCCTTAGATTTCTAAGGTGCACGCAAATCTAAGACACTCACCGTCTTAGATTGTACAGGAAACTGGCAGGCAGCTGACATCTGTTGACGTCAGCTGCCCCACCCCCCCTGGCACTAACGCAAAATTACCATGGGAATGCCAGCGGTCCCATGGGCACAGCCTGTCGCCAATGCCGCCCCCCCGGCACTGCTGGTGCAGACAGGACAACGAATAGGTATCTTGCCGTGCCTGCTCGCACCAAGCTGATGCACATGCGCATAAATGCTTATGTGCAGTCACTAAACATCGCTCCCCCGTGCAAATGTGCAATCAAATCTGAATAACCTAGACAACCTGATGTGAGGCAGCCACCAGGTCCTGTGCAACTCTGCTAATGTCACACTGCCGCAACCCAACTAGACCAGCTGACCACTAGAGGCCACTCAAAGGACCCAATTACTCCTTTGTGTGCTAAAAGATGTCATAGCAGAAAATTAAAGCAATTTTTGCAGGGATTCTGGACAGTTTAAACTTGCTGGATATGGAGAGAGGTAGCTGTGAAGACAAGAAATTAGAGGTAGGAGCAAACTAGGGATGGGGTGGAGAGTTTGTGGGCTAAAAACGGTCACAGCTAAAAGTGAAAGTACATTGCAGAAGCCGTCATTTTGACGGTCTTTTAACTAGTATAAAGTAAAGGAATTCAAAGTAGCAGTTTTATTTTATACAAATAAGTTACCTGCGAAAAGTCCAATCAGTAGCATTAACAACCATCCAGAAAAGGCATCGCTGACACTGTTCAAAAGGGCCCATGTTGATTCTTTGCTCTTACTTCGGATCTGAGGGATAAAAATTTGCATTTATTTCTATTTAACTCAATGAAGTCCCTTAAACAATAAAAGTGCTCCTATACCTACAATACTGCAGGCTTTTATTACAGAGAAAGCTAACAATTCTTCCGCTCTCTACCATCTCCCACTATTTCTCCTGTCTATCTCATTCCTTCTCTCTCTCTCTCTCTCCAGTCTCGCCATAGTCCTCCTCTCTCGCTCTCCAGTCTCGCCATAGTCCTCCTCTCAATCTCCCTGTATTCCTACTCTCTTCCACCTCCCACTATTTCGCCTATCTAATATTCCTCTTGCTCTCCCTCTCCTGTTTCCCTGTAGTCGTCCTTTCTCTCTAGCTCTTCCCTCCCCTTATTATTCCTCTCACTCTCCCTGTATCCTTATACATCTCCTATATGCCCTATTCCTACTTTCTCTCATCTCCCCCTCTCTCCCCGTCTCCTCCTCCTCTTTCTTTTACAGGAGTGGAATAGAGAGTCTAAGACCCCACAATTACAGATGGCAGCCCTGTGGGGGAATATCAAGTAAAAGAGATTAATTATGCCATAGGTATATGTAACAAGACTTCTACTTCTTTTATACAAAGTTCTTTGCTAAATGGTAAATGAAGGATGAAACTGCCAGTTGGTTCTGTGCTGGCTTTGATTGCTTACTACATAATGTCCTACTTATGGCATAGTGCAGTAGGCATCGTGTAGTAAGTACAAAAGGTTCCTGTGACCCAATTTGCCCAGGAAAGCAATAAATACAGTGCAATACTTGAACACAAAGCTATTTAATGTGCAGGCTTTATCAATACTTCACAGCAGCGGAGCTTTGCAGTACTGAGGAAATTGGGAGAGCACACAAAATGCTGACAGCTGATGAATATTGTGGGAAATTTCACTAAAAATGAGAAATGTTAGAACACAAAATATACTCATCACTACAAAATGAAATAAAAGTACCTTAAATGTTTTAGTTTATGGTCTCTAGATAACCCCAATATTGCAAAAATCGAATTAATTATTGAATAAAACAATTATGTTTCCAAGACTTTCATTTCTTGTTGTATTTTATTTTTTCACTCCTGTAATATTTCTCTTATAATTGAAACCACAATAGTATTTAATGTAAAAAAGCGTTAATATGACCAGACATAAGTTTTGATCTTCATGGTATTGCAGAGAATCCTGGGATTTACATGTGTGTCAGACGTGGGGCTACCACCACAAAAAGAAAAATCATATTTAAATGGAAATGTGATGTAAAGCTGGCCATACATCTACAGATTAATTGTCAGATCTGTCTGGTTGGAACAAGACCCTGGTAATGGATAAGAGCAAATGACAGTTGACCATTTGCTTTGAAATGCTGGAAAATTGCAAAAAACTGTCACTCAGATATTTCCAGGTTTTTGTTCCAACCAGCCAGATCTGACAATCAATCTGTACATGTATGGCCACCTTAACAGTGAGACATCTTTCATGGTTACCTTGGAGATTGGTTTCTGGGTACTTGTTTCCTAGCACGGCGCCCATCGCATCACATACCATAAGCCTTACAATGGTATGCGATTCGATGTTGCGCAATGGCACCCGACGTTATACAATTTAAAATCGTATACCATCGCATTGTATGCCATATACAATGGTATACGATTTTAAATTGTATAAGCACCCTAATAGGCATTTTTAATGTTAAATGGCCCCCCTATAAGATTATTAATTGTATAAGCCCTGTAATGGGTGCTTTACAATGTTAAAAGAACCCCCACGCCACCCCCAGTATCAACGCCAATCCGAAGCGTGGCGAGCGCAGCGAGCACGCGAGGGGCGGCGGTACGCGTCCTCCGACCTTTTCATACCCCCACTATCCATGTCGGCATGGAGTTGATCTTAGATATTGTGACGAGCGCAGCGAGGTGAGCGCATCGAGGGGACGCGGAATACATGTAAAGTAATACGCGTCCGCTCGCCACACTAACAAAAATCAACTCCACGCCGACGTGGATAGTGGGGGTATGAAAAGGTCGGACGACGCGTACCGCTGCGCTCGCCACGCTTCGGGTTAGCGTTGATAGTGGGGGTGCATTTAACATTGTAAGCACCCATTAGGGTGCTTATACAATTAAAAATCGTATAGGGGGGCCAAAATCGCATCGCATGCGGCTATATGGCATGCGATGCGATACAATGCATAAGATTGAAAATCGTGGGCGTCGTGCTAGGAAACAAGTACCGGCTTTCGTCAGATTCCGGCTATGCTACAAAAATGGCAGAAGCTGAATTGTTGGTACTCTTTACATTATCTCTCTCCAGTGTTTGATACATCTCCCACTGAGAGACTTATGACTAGTTTTTCCAATGTCAAACTATAGAAATAAAAGAAATACACTTTTGAAAAAAAAAAAAAAGTTTAAAAGCGGCTGGTCCTCTTCTCATCTTAAATCATGTGATGAAACTCGCACAAAGAAACTGTATACTAGCAAGCCAAATTTCTAAGCTTTAGAAAGTCCGTTTGGCATGAGGAACGTATTCTGCTCAATGACCTGCCAATTTCTTTTCAGTAATTTTATTTTTGCAAACTAGCACAATGTTGGTAACCTCTTTTTCTTTTGCTTTCATTGCCAATTTTACTATGTCTCCCTTTGGACTCTGTGATACATATATTGTATTTATTATCTTGTCAAATCTTAAAGCTTTGATAAAAGAAAGCAATTAAGAAAAAAAATTGATGTTAAGAACTGGTTGGACAAAGCAATATACTGACGATTAAAATGCCCTATTAAGTACTGACTAGATGGTACCGCTGCCCAAGCAAACTCTCCAAAATGTACCCAGGGGTCTTTGCATGCTGTGGAGATGCAGTGGGAACACAGGAGCCCCTCTTTATACCAGATGGCTGTGCCCCTCCTTTGGGACCTTCTAGTATGAGGTGATCTCTTTTGCTCGGGACATATTGGGCAACATGATGGCGGAAGGATAAAAGTTGTGTCCCCTGAATGAGAGATCTCCATAAGCATACAAGAAATCCCTCCGGTAAATTTATCCCTGTGCATTGGCGATCATCCTCCCCCAACCATTAAGGATTGGTTTTGAAGACTAAAGCTTTATATCTCAATGGATATTATCCTTTCTTCAAGTGAAAAGTTAAGGGACTACTCTGCAGTTTGGCATAGCTGGTTGGGCATTATCAAATAAGCCAAATTCAAGTCTCCTAGTAACATCCTATTACATTTTGTATTCTTTCAGCGTGGTTCAGGAAGGTCTAGCCTTCCCCCCTTTCCTCTTTCTTTTGTTTGTCAGTTGCCGCATGGTTTGTTGATTTGATCTTAGCAACCTATACTGTATTTTCCTGCTCATATATTACTTGGTAGTGATTCCATCTTGTGTGGCATGTCTACCCATGCGTCTGATCCATTTTCTACTTTGTATCTCGCTACACAATTTTGATTTCTTCTGCCACAGTATGATTGCAAACATCATATACTCTAATAATTATATGCTAAACCCACATAAAATTGACTTAGGAAAAAACCCATTGGTTGACAGTTCTTACCTCTCTATGCCTGTCTCTGTCTCTGGACTTCTCTCTCACCCAGTCAATAGTGTTGAAGTCTTCATATGTACCCACACCTGGAACCTCCAGGAAATCCATCCCAGAGTATGTGCCATGTAACCCATTCCCGTTATAAGAAGCAAAGCCTGTAGGCCAACACAACAGCACCGGTCAGAGTTTTTTTTATATTAATAACATTAAATTCCTACTATCAGGATAGTTTCATTACAGCACATTGTGTGTTAAATTTTATGCACATAGATTCTTATGAATTATAAACATGAGTTTTGTTTAGGCTGCTGTACACTGATGAAGACAGGACTGGTTAACCCTTTCAGGTCCAACATCTAGTCAGGCTCCACAGCCCTAGAGCTACTAACAGATCCAATGGTGAGCCATTTTAAAATAAGAACATTAACAGCGTTCAACATTCAATGTAGACCAATTTGGAGTAAAAAATTAAATAAAAATGACAATTAAAAAAATTTAAAACCAGACTTAATTGAAAAAAAAAAAAGAGAGAGAGAGAGATCTTGTGTGTAGAGGAAAGAGTGTATGAGCGTGCACCAGGGCAGGGGAGACAGAACACTTTTAATGTCCCCTACCTCCAACAGAACCTGGTTTATAAGAGTGGGTGTAGTCATAGGCAAACAACACAGGGGGGAGGGGGTGTTCTGGTTGCTCGGCAACCCCCCTCCTCTTGGCAAGTGCCTTAAATTATGACAATAGCACTGGTATATAATCAATAGAACTGCAGAGTAAGGGACGTAGGACATCATGCAGTGTAAGGACAGAGGAAAGCTGCTGCACATGCCTAATGTACCAGCTTCTTCTACCACATTTACTGTACGTATGGATCTGAGCACTCAAACATCGCAATGGACCAGAGAGTAGCTGCCAGGAGGAAGAGACAGGAGCCTTACCATGAGGTGGGTGATTGTGAGCTTAAAAAAGTGCAGTACTGGTTTTATTATGTATTTATTATATGTTTAACCTTTTCCTGATCACTTATCTTATTTAAGTGTTTGAAACAGCCTATAATATAGACCATCTGTACTGTTAAATATTAATACCATACAGAATCCAGTTTATAAAAAGACCAATTGTCAGGGCTGTTACCACTCCCCCAGACTCCTGTACTTTCTCCACCGCAGAGTGGGAGATTTTCGGGTACTTGTTTAGTTTCACGGCGGCAGCTCTACGCTACGCTGACAACGTAGCCTACACCTACGTAGTAGGCGCCGCCGTGAAACTACACTGGGAGCAGGGTGGTGGGTGGCAGCAAGGTGGATGCTTCCTTGTATACTTACCGATCCCAGCGGGCGACGGTCACGGGTAACAGATCGTGGGGACCCAGCGGACTCGGTGGCCAGGCCGGACGAGGTTTAGTATAACGCACAACACACACACACACACATTTCCCCCACTATTTACGTCATATTGCCACTATCCACGTCGCTGAGGAGTCGATCTTATAAAGTGTCCACCGAGCCCAAAGCGTGGCGAGGGGACGCAGTTACGCGTCCGCTCGCAACACTTTATTAAAAACATATCCACGCCGACGTGGATACTCGGGGTATGACGTGGATAGTGAGGATATTAACCATTGTTTAGTTTCAGGGCTACAGAAGCAGTTATGTAGTTTACGTAGGCAGCATAGTGCTGTATTGGTACTCTCAATACAGCACTACATAAACTACGTAACTGCCGCCGTGAAACTAAACAAGTACCGATTTTTGTTTATATTTGGAAACCCCCCTCTAATAATCCTGCGTTTGCCACTGTGCAGTGCCTATGCTGGAAGAGGCAGGGACATTTAGAGAAGTCCCCCCTCCATTTGAACCTTGCAGTACTTACCACAAATCACTCTTGCGTTCTATATATTACTTATCAATGGTTTCTGTTTTTTTCCAAATCAAAAGTATTTTTTTTCCCATAAAACATTTGGGTACTTATATGTTAGTTGGGTACCCACTAAGCTATTTGCTTAGTTTTCCGCGTCCGCTCACCACGCTTCGGGCTCGGTGGCTCGCCACACTATATAAAAACAACTCCATGCCGACATGGATAGTGGGGTAGGAGCGTACTAACTATAGTGGGCGCCCAACTAACATCTAAAAACCAACATTTGTACCAGACCTTATATAAGAAAAAAAGAGGTAGTTCCATTGTATTGTTAGATAAAGACTAGTAATGCAGGGCATACACATACAGATCAGAGGACAATTCCCCGTTTCTTCTCATGCCCCTGAATGCGGCCGACTCGCAACAAAAAAGTATTGTAATGGACGGACATGCTGGATGATTCTGCATGTCCACCGGATCACTATTTTATTATTGTTCAGCTGCATACATTATCGGCTTGGCCAGATAGTTGTAGCATGTATGCCCAGCATAAAAAAAAAGTTCAATATTTCACAAAATTAAAATGCCCTGATGCAAAGCAAAGCGATGCAAGGTGACTGCTGCCAACACAGGAGCATTCTTACTGTATCAGTATATAACTTTACTGTGGTAGGGATTTGTAGTCATCACCCTCATGCCATAAAATAATACAGTTTAATTACAGTAAAGTATCAGAGCTTTCACCAATGTCGTTTTTTCCATGTGTATCAAATGATTCACTTCCGCTCTGTTACCCTTAGTGATGCAATGTGTATATTGGTATTAAATAGATGTTCAAGATTGGTTACTAATACCATTCAATGAGCTGGGGGAAACAATGTCTTGTTTTACTTACTCAGTATTAATCCCTCCCTTGCATGCGCCTGAGTGGTATTACTAAACTAATTGAGCATCTACCATGATCTGTATGTCTCCTATTAAATAGAACTGTAAATGTATTTTTGTTTGCTGTTGTACAGTGACAATGCACATTCCTAGCTACTACCATAAGGACTGTACACAAAACTATACATAATATGAAGGCAGCTTATTTCGCATACTCCCACTCCCACCTTACAGACAATGTCATACATTCCTTATAACTTCTGTTTCCACTTAAAACTATATATTAGCATATGTTCTCCTGGTGACCTGTGAAGTGATACATGCAGTTAATAGAGGAAATATTTGCTTACCTGATGTGTCTACAGTCATTCTTACGGTTTCTCCATTCTGTCCTCTCATGTAAGACTACATAACTTCCTGCCTGACTAAAGGTTAATTCTGTATCGCCTCCTCTTTCATTTCACTAATCATTTATATTTTCTACCCTTCACACTGCTATAAAGGGCTCATAATTTAAATCAATGTTTTTACAACCGCAGACCTGAAGACACACTAACAGGCCAGGCTTTCGAGGAAGCACAGATGGTTAAATAAAAATAACGGAGGTACAAATTAGGTCACCTGAGCTCAAATATAGCTGCCCTTGGAACCTGGTCCGTTTGAGTGCCTTTCAGATTAAGTAGGCCAGACACTTAACTATTATTGGCTAATCTGGCTGGTTGCTGATCATATATGGGTGCATTTGCCAATTGATAGTTTTCTCCTAAACACTGAAAAACTGCCAAAAATGGTCAGACTAATTAGTTAGTTTTCCGACATTTCGGAGCAAATAATCAAGTGTCATTTGTTCTCATACGTTACCAGATTTTTGTTCCAATGAGCCAGATTGGACAATAAACGTTTATATGTATATAGGTAAATAGCACCCTCTTTACTCGGGTGCCGGATGACCTCCTAACACTCGGTATTCTGACGGTCAGTATACCGACATTGGAATCCCAACTGTTTAATGCCCAACAGTCGGGAACCCGTTGCGAGCACAGCGAGCCTGCAGAGTGGTGAGCCCATAAGGGCCTCCATTGCACCCGACCCGTCGGCGTACCAGCAGTCATAATCTTGGTATACCGATCGTCGGAATCCCGACTGTTGGACCGCTATACCACACCCTTTTAATCCCGCTATGCCTCATGTTTCTTATTTGTTCCATAAACTACTTCAGATTTTTAGTCACACTGACTACACATTGCAATAATAAAATACTATGCTCGATTTTATTATCAGTTCTATATGCATTAAAGTACACTAAAAGTGTTTTACTTTTGCTAATGTTTTACTAATCCTTATACTAGTATTAAAATACTTTCTTACCACAAAAAACACAAATGGATAAAATGTAGCATACTTTGGCCAGTATTCAATGCCTCAGATTCGCCGTTTTTTTCAGTGAATCTGGCAATTCCCTGGTTGAATGGCGAATTTTCTGTTAGAAAAAACAATTCGCCATATTCTATGGAGGCAATTCGCCATAAATGAACCACGAATGTCTGCCGATTCGCCGAAAATGATTCTCCACAATTCGCCTGTGATTTTCAATGGGGTTTTCAGTGGAATTCGCCGACAGTGTATTCAATGCTCAATTCGAGTGCTGTATTCTCCATTGAAATTCGCCATGATTCTCCGTTTAGCATTCGTCATCTTTTTTAGGTGAACTGTAATGTGATCTTTTAAATTAAAGCGTTTTTAATTTTTTTTTTGGTGTTAAAAAATCAGAATATTTTTCCTATGAAGGGGCATGCTATTTTTATTCATATACTTGCAGCACATGAATATATTTTTAATATATATATTATTTTTTTTAAATAATATTTTTTTTTTTTTTTAAACATTCGCCAGCAGGGGGCCGGGAGCCGGAGCCGCTCATTAATATTCATATATTCACTGCACACTGATCCCGATGATCGGGACCAGTGAGTGCAGCGGCTCCGACCCCAGCAGCACCCTGCAAGTGAGGTGAGGGGAGGGAGGTGAGGGGACGGGACGGGAGGGGGGAGAGATAAGCTGACAGGGACGGGACCAGCAGCAGCAGCCTGAATCTTTTGCAGATAGCAGCCACTGCTGCTTTCAGTGAGCAGAGGCGGGGGAGCTGTGCGTACTGAAGTGCTCTCCCGCCCTCCGCCATGCCACATTCGCCCGCCCCCTTCGCCATGGCACTTTTCCCCTGCTGCTGAGATTCTCCAGCGGGGGGGCTCACTGATGTCGCAGGGAGCCCCCGCACAGCCTCAGAACAGGGACCCCAGCAGCAGTATACCTTTGGCTCTGGCAGCCACAGCACGGTGATGTCAGCGCTGGGACTGCTGGAGCCGGAGGACAGCTGCTGCTGGACCTGTCCCCAGGCTGTGCGGAGGCTCCCGCCTGCATCAGCGCGCCCCCCCCCCCGCCGCGACACCAGTCCCTCCCATCCCCCTGCAGACTCCAGACAGGCATGGAGCATCTGCGCAGGGGGATTCGTCACTCTTCACACTATTCGCCGTCAGGGGCAGCGAGCCCCTGACGCATTGAATAGTGTGGGCTGGCGTCTGGCAGCGAATTGAAGGGGAGTGAAAAATCATGGCGAGTGCACTGCGAATCAAAAACAGGATTCGCAGCCATGCGCTCGCCATGGCATTGAATACTCCCCTCTGTAATACTTTCACATAAGTAACTCTGAGAGTAAAATGGATATTAAATATTAACAACTGCCGATAAATCAAGTAAGCCATTGTGGTGTAATTACCTGAATAACAAAAATATTCAAATTTGCCTATTTAATGAGCTGCGTATTCCGGGCAAAAAAGTGCGTTATGTGCGATGTTAAAGGCCATTACATACTTGGCGACTTTCAGCTGAAAATCGCCAAGTATGTATGGGCTAGCGATACCCGACTAGCGATGATGCGCGCTCCCGCATCATCGCTAGTAAGGTCGTTTATCTGCTGTTTTAACCAGCATGTTTTGCGATGATAGTTCATATTTGAACCATCATCTCTCAGTGTGTATGGCGCTGGGCGATGATGGCTAATAGATGAGCCAGCATCAGCCCGGCGCCCCCTCCTCCTCCCTCCCCCTGCTCCACACGGAGCACACTTAAACGTCCCCTCGGTCCACCCTCCTACCTCCCCCTACTAAAGGGAGCATAGTACAGTACATGTTGCCCGCCTGCTGCTCCCTCCCCTGCTCCATTCGGAGCATAACAGTAGAGATGGGCAAACTGGGTCACTAGCGAGAGCTGGGATCCAGCAGATCAGTCAGTGAAAAGATCTGTATCTTTTAGGCAGATCGATGGTTCGCTTTGAAAGAAGGGGTAATTTGTTTTACAATCATTTATTGCCATTTTTTTAACTTTTTTTTTTTTAAACAGTGAGCTGAACAAATAAGAACATACATAACCGAGTAAAACACTGATCGATAGCTGGGTGCAGAATCACCATCGATGGCGTCTGCACCGATGGCCATCCCTAGCAGCAGCGGCCTTATTATTCTTTCTTTTACTTGCAGTAGCAGCACTGAGCTCAGTCTCCTGAGTTAGTACATCTCAGGTGGCAGTGCTGAGCATAGGCAAATGCATTGTAATGAAAAACTAAACTGAAAGTAAAAAGAACGACGGAGCACCTTTTTGGGATTGGTGGCTCCCTCAGTCTTTTATGGGATCCGTTCATAAGACCCGCTTCGTTCGCGAACGACCCATCTCTACATAACGGCACAGGCTGTCCACCCGCACGCTGCCTCATCCTGCTAGACACATGGAGCGCGGTACAAGCCACATGCCCGTCCGCTCTCTAGAGCTGCTTCCCCGCACGCCGCAGTAGTTACACTGCCCACCAATGTGTAATAGAGCAATAAGCCAGCAATATATACATTTCTGGCACAGACCAGCAATGTATATATTACTGGCACCACTGTGAATATATTTATATATCAGTAATATATACATTGCTGGCACAGACCAGCAACGTTTATATATCTGGCACCACTGCCCATATATTTATATATCAGTAATATATACATTGTTGGCACAGGTCAGCAATGTATATGTTACTGGCACCATTGCCCAATTCTTTATATGCTGGTAATAGGGGCGGAGCTGGAGCTCGGGGCACCGATAGAGTAGCAGGGTGCTTCACCCCACACTTTGCGATGGTGGGCATCTTTGGAGGGGCACAGGGTCTCCGTGATGTGGTCAGAGACTCTGCGCCGCTGAAGGGCGGCCACTAAAGACAATGATCTCCCCCTGGGTAACGCACATTTAACTCCCCCTGGACAACAAACATGTTATCCCCCCTGGCTTTGAGTCGAGCATGAAACACCTGGCAACAGGCAATGTAATCCCCCTTGGCAACAGGCAATGTAATCCCCCTTGGCTACAGGCAATGTAATCCCCCTTGGCAACAGGCAATGTAATCCCCCTTGGCAACAGGCAATGTAATCCCCCTTGGCAACAGGCAATGTAATCCCCCTTGGCAACAGGCATGTAGGTAAGCGGCACTTCAGGGGGCATTATGTGTTTAAGCTGCACTAGTGGGGGAATCATGTGTGTAAGTAGCACTACAGGGTGCATTATGTGTACGTGGCACTAAATGCCATGTGCGAAGGGGGGGGGGGGGTGCAAAATTTATAATTACACAATTGTGTATTTAGTTTTACCCTGAAGCATTACGGTTTGTGGTATAATGTGTAATGGGCAAAATTGGGCATTATTATGGTGTGGCATAAAAGTGAGTTAAGCATTATGGTGTGTGGCATGTGCAATGGGCGTTACAGTGTGTGACAGTTACTTAAGCATTACGGTGTGTATTATAATGTCTACTAGGTATTACTGTGTAGGATATAATGTTTAACGGGCATTACGGTGTGTGCATAATGTGTATTGGGCATTACAGATTGCGTGGTATATTCTGTAATGGGGATTACAGTTTGTGTGGCATAATGTCGTAAAAACGAGTAGGGGCAGGGGGGCGCCGAAACATACTGTTGCTACAGGCACCATATCACCTAGCTATTTCTCTGGCCGGTAATGTATACATTACAGCCGACACTGCCCCCCAAGGTTTATTAATAATAGGTGGTAATGTATACATTGCTGGGGCAGGCCAGCAATGCTTGCGTTACTGCTGCCACTGCCCCCCGATGTATATTTTGTTATGGCGGTAACCTATACAATGCTGGCGCAGGCGAATGGATTTCTTCCTATGTGCGCGGCAACAAATGAAATCGTAGCTGTGCAAATGGGCGGGATTTTGCCTGAGCGGTGTGGCATGGGGTGGCATTGACCTGATCGCTGGGCTCCGAATATACGCAGCCCAGCAATCAGTTCTGAATCAGGCCCTGTGAACAGAAATGGGTACTTGTTTCCTATCTGGGCGCCCGCTACGTTAATTGCGCACCATGCTATTCTCCGTATAAAAATCGGATCGCATCGCATCGGATACCACAAATGCACATACACGATATTGAACGATGCGATCCGATTTTTTTTAGTGGACTGATAATGGCAATTTACCGCCCCATTACCAACGACACCACCACTATCCACGTGATCCCGAAGCGTGGCGAGCGCAGCGAGCCCCGCGAGGGCCGGCGGTACGCGTCCTTCGACTTTTTCATACCCCCACTATCCACTATCGCACAGGCCAGCAATGTATATATTACTGGCACCACTACCCACCAATGAATATGTATTGCCCAGTAATAATATATACATTGCTGGCACATGCCAGCAATGTATATATTAATGGCTCCACTACCCACCAATGAATATTTATGTATTGTCCAGTAATAATACTCTTCTTTGCAGGGGATGGCGATGGCGACGCCATCCCTCCGCCACCCGCCATCTGTATCTGCGAAAGGAGATGCGCGCGCGTCCCCTTCCGACGGCGCTTCCTCCGCCGGGTCCCCGCCGGCGGTCACCCGGGGTCCCCACCGCCTCCCTGCACCCCCCCCTAACCCTGTCCGTCTCCCTGAAGCAGAGACGGACAGGGTTCCCGGCGCCCTGCCGCCCCGGAAACTGAGACGCGCGTGCACGTCTCAGTCAGATGGAGAGCCGGGCTGCTGGCGGATCGCCAGCAGTGACGTTCTGGCGATTCGCCAGCAAGAGGGAGCCGGGCTCCATCTGTATGGAAGAAATAAAGTCACTCCAGGCTCTTGAAAATACAGTACTTTTTAATGCGCTTCCAATGGCGTTTCGGGATTTTACCTGATCGCTGGGCTCCGAATATACACAGCCCAGCGATCCAGGGACGTGCAGTCAGGGGAGGCAGGGGAGGCAGTGCCTCCCCTGTCATAAATTATAAAAAAAATTACAAAAATATTTATAACACATATACTGTGTTTATAAATATCTTATTTTTTTATTTTTATTATTTATGAGGTTAAGTGGGACACTGTCGGAGTCTAGGAGGCAGCGGGAGCTGTGCCTCCCGCTGACAATTGGAAAATGTCAGCAGCGGGGGGCAGGGTTAAGCTGCGGTGAGAAATTAGGCTGAAAAGCCCATCAAAAACTAATGAAAAAGCGGCATCTACACATCTGCCTCAGTGACAGGGACGAACGCCCCTGTCACTGAGGCAGATGTGATAGGACAGCGGATCAGGCTGTCACACACTGACAGCCTGTATCCGCTGTCATGCTAAGCTGTGGTGGCTGCGCTGTCTCCTGAGACCCCACCGACAGGCATGGGTCCCCTTCCTCCCCCTGCCGGCAGTGAAGCCCCGGCATCAGCCCGACTCACCACCCTCCTCCTTCTCCTCCTGCCGCTGCTGTCCTGCTGGGTGGCCCGGCTCCCCAGCCTCCGCCCGCCGCGGCTGACACCCCAGCTTAGGCATGTCAGGGCGGCCAGGCTCACCTCCTCCTCCCGATGCCGCGTGGCCTCTCTCCCTCCTCCTGCGGCTACTCGATCCCCGGCATCCACATTTCAGGATCGCTCCTCCCGCTGCGGCCCCGTCGAGTGGCCTAGCTTTCCTCTCCACTGCTGGAGACACTCCAGGACAGTGACAGCGGGCGACGGCTGTACCCCGGTCTCCGCCGAGTGGCCCAGCTCTCCTCTCCACTGCTGGAGACACTCCAGGACAGTGACAGCGGGCGACGGCTGTACCCCGGTCTCCGCCGAGTGGCCCAGCTCTCCTCTCCACTGCTGGAGACACTCCAGGACAGTGACAGCGGGCGACGGCTGTACCCCGGTCTCCGCCGAGTGCCCCAGCTCTCCACCCTCCAATACATGAGCGACACACACAGGTACAGTAAATACTAAGTGGGACTCACTTACATATTGGTTAGCTTTTGTGTGTTCTATTCATATAACGTGTGGTACTTGTGAGTTATCCGGGCGTCCGATTTTTTGATTGTATGCCTTAAGTTAAGGCATACAATCAGATGCGATGCGATGCGATATCGCATCGCATCGCATGCGACCATCGGATGCGATGACCCGATTTTTCCATAGGAATCAATGTTAAAATGATTCCTATGGAAAAAGGGGTCCTTTTCATACCCCTACTATCCAAGTGGGCATGGAGTTGGATATAAACCTGTGGCGAGCGTAGCGAGCCACCGAGCCCGAAGCGTGGCGAGCGAAGCGAGCCCCGCGAGGGGACGGTATTCCGTGTCCGCTCGCCACGCTTCGGGCTCGGTGGCTCGCTACGCTCGCCACAGGTTTATATCCAACTTCATGCCCACTTGGATAGTAGGGGTATGAAAAGGACCCTTTTTCCCATTGAATTCCATGTTAAAATGGACTCAGTCCATTTTAACATTGATTCCTATGGAAAAATCGGGTCATCGCATCGCATCGGATGGTCGCATGCGATGCGATGCGATGTCCCGATCCGACCCGATTTCAAAATCGGACGCCCGGATAACTCACAAGTACCTAACGTGTATATATTAGTGTAACAGTAAATGTAACAGTAAATGTATTAACTATTTATGCATTTGACACATGTACCATAATTTTTGGAAGTTTCATTGAATATAGCTAGACTTAATATCTAGATATTGATACGTGTTATCTAACCTACCATAATATACTAGGTCAGACCTAGTATAAGTTAGATAAAATCCTAACATTTATCATTATAATAGGAACTACGCATTAAATCATTCTGAGGCAACACCCCCGCCAAATTGAATATAATCTCCTAGAACTGAATAATAGTTTTTTTTCTTCTTTTATCAAATATAATCAATAAGTCCTAGTGCTTTTGCTCTCTTTGTACTTCCCCTTCAAAAGTAAGTAGTGCTTCAGCCCTGTGTCCCCACTGTCACTCTCCCGTCTATCACTGTCCCGCGTCCGCCTCTGTCACTTTCCCCACGTCCACCTCTGTCTCTCTGTGTTTATTACTTTATAGGACTGATTCCCATTTCACAAAAGCGCCTGCCTCACCTGACACTAACCTCACCGCACGTCACTGCAGCGATCAGTTCTGAATCAGGCCCCAAGAGCAGACATGCACTGAATAAAATGGCCCCTGCTCCCACCCTTGGAATTCTAACCCCGCCCATTATGTAAATAGCCTTTTATATGAAAGATTTTCAGCAAAGTCTTTTGCCTCCTGAAAATCTCTCGCTCTTTGGGAAAATAGCTCAGTGTGTATGCACTATTTTGGTGACAGATATATCTATCAAAGATTTTGGCAAAGTCTTTTGAAATGAAAATCTTCTAGTGTGTATGGGCCTTTAGTCATGAAAACGTGCGATTTTATGTAAAAAAAAAAAAAAATGGCGTGAGGTCCCCCCTCCTGTGCATAACCAGCCCCGGACTTATTCCACCGGACCTGGTTCCAAAAATACAGGGGACAAAAAGCGTAGGGGTCCCCCGTATTCATGAAGAATGGAGGAGGAAGGCAGCGCTGGACCCTGGTGCTGTAAGTATGTTGGTGTTAAAGTGAGGTGTGTGGGTGTGGGTGTGTGTAATAAAGTTGTACTTTTCTCTGTGTGTGTTTTTTATTTTAACATTCTTTTTACAGGTGGACTACAAGTCCCAGCAGGGCCAAAAAAGCCCTGCATGCTGGGACTTGTGGTTCACTAAGTCCCAGCGTGCGGGGGAGGCATGCTGGCACTTGTAGTTCACCTGTATAAAGCAATGTTATGTATAAATGATTTAACCCTATCAGCCCGGTGTCCAAAGCCCACGAAAGCCGGTGACTGCCCTGGGTTGTGGGGGGGGACCCCTTTATTGGCGGGGTCCCCACTCCCCCAGGTACCCTGTACAAGGCTGACCAGCCACAGTGCTCATGGTATGGCCGGGGGACCTTATGTAAAAAGTGTCCCCGGCTGTGGCATGACACCCGGTGCTGGTTTCAAAATACGGGGCACCCCCAGCTTTTTTGTCCCCCGTATTTTTGTAACCAGGTCCGGCTCAATGAGCCCGGGGCTGGTTATGGTCAGGAGGGGGGACCCCACGCCATTTAAAAAAAAAAAAATTATGCCCAACGGGTATAACTAGCAGATGAACGGCTTTCCAGGTGATGATGCAGGAGCGCGCAGCAGCGCTCATCGCCGAAGCATACACACTGGGCGGCTTTGAGCTGTAAGCCGCTCAAACCTGCTGTTTTGAGCAACTTTCAGCTCAAAGTCGCCCAGTGTGTATGGGCCTTTAATTTACCCCTCAGAGAATAAAACTATTTTAAACTAGGAACTACAGGTATCCTGGCAAATGTTAGAACAAAGCAAAAATCGTATAATTTTTCACCATTACAGTATTTTATTTATTTATACAATCACACCCCTACCTTCTGTTGAATCTCTGTCGAGAGGGGGAACATCATCAGACATGGCAAAATCCAATGTCGCTTCTGTGATCTCCACCATGTCTTCATCGCTCGTACTGCTGTGGAAACTGTTGAGGCTGGAACGGCGAAATCCTTTGTTCTCCATTCTGAGTGAACCCTAAATGAATTTACAGGTAATAAATCCAACAGACGTATTGGTGTAAAAACAAACAAAACTCATAGAAAAATTAATGTATAGCATACAATCTGTTAAAGATCGAAGCCCTTTCACAAATAAATGTAATAAATTAGTGCATATTATTTCATGCACTGACCATTCAGAGAGGCTCAAGGTGTGGCTTGGTTTTACAACTGTGTAAAATAACAGAAAATTAACAGTCCTCTTATAACACTGCACTATAAAGTAAAAAATAATAATAATAATAATAATAATAATAATAATAATAATACTACAGGTTGAGTATCCCTTATCCAAAATGCTCGGGACCACCATCATTCCGGATAGGGGATTTTTTCGGTTTTTAGTATAATTTTTTTTAGGCATACTTACCTGTCCCGTGATGGTGTCCGGTGGTCCCTCTGCGTCAACAGCAGGCCTCCGGCATCTTTTCTGGGTCTCCAGCGGTCCCAGGAATGCATTGCGCGGGTGTGTGCGCGCACCGGTGACGTCACCGGCGCAATGCATTCCTGGGACCGCTGGAGGCCCTGGAGAAGATGCCGGAGGCCTGCTGTGGACGCCCTGGGACTTGGTAAGTATGAAAAGAGGGTATGGGGGGTAAAAAAAAAATTATTCCAAAGACCGCGGTTTTTGGAATAATTCGGATAATGGATACACGGATACGGGATACTCAACTTGTATTATATGAACTCAAATAACAGTGCAAGAAGTGACTTACTACAAAGGAATGAAAAGCCATTTCCTGCTTAAACGCTGATGCAGAATTCACCAGAAATACAAATTGCACAACCAGACTTCATTTCTATGCAAAGGATAGTTAAATCTACAAAATATAAACCCATCTCAGCAGTATCATATTGTTCCTATGCATTTCATGTAGTTGTTACACAATGTTAGTGATTAACAACTTCTGAAAGCACAGCTAGTGTATGGTGAAAAGAATATCTACTTGAAAAAGACAGATCACAATGGGTTAACATATAGGGAAAACAAGCACACACACACACACACACACACACACACACACACGACTGCCGTTAGAAGACCAGCCCCCAAACTTCAAACAGGATTAGGGTGCCAATGCTGGAATACCAATAGCCAGCATCCTGATCGGTGAGTATGTGCAGAATGGTAGTGGGGGGGGTTAAGGGTTAGGATGCGGGGAGTTAGGCTTTAGGCTAGGCACGTCCAAACTGTGGCCCTCCAGCTGTTGTAAAACTACACATCCCAGTATTCCTTGCCATAGTTTTAAGATTCCCTAAATTGCAAAACTACATACCTCCCAACTGTCACGATTTTAGAGGGACAGTCCCGATTTTCGGGTCCTGTCCCGCTGTCCCACCCGCGGCAGGCATTGTCCCGCTGCGGGGGGTGACAGTTGGGAGACCCCCCAATCTAGTAGTATAGACGCTGTGCGCATGCGCACAGCGTCTATTCTCGTATGAAAATGAGGTTGCGGCTAATTAGCATAAGCCGCACCCTCATTTGCATACGCCCCGCCCCCTTTTCGGACGCTCGCGCGGCTTTGCCACGCGAGTGTCCCTATTTCTTCAGCCCAAAAGTTGGGAGGTATGAAACTATGGCGCGATGAGACTTGTAGTTTCACAACAGCTGGAGGGCCAGAGTTTAGACATGCCTGGTTTAGGCACTTAAAAGGGCACTTACAATCCCTATAGATTGTAAACTTGCAGCAGGGCCCTCCCTACCTCCAAGTCTGTCTGTTGCTACCCAGTTTGTCTTATCACTGTCTACTATTGTAAAGCGCAACGGAATCTGCTGTGCTATATAAGAACCTGTAAATAAATAATAAAAGGGGGATAGAGTTAGTTTGCGGGGGGGTTAGTTTCAGGCGGCAGGGTGTAGAGGCTAGGTTTAGGCACAAGCAGGGTGGGATAGAGCCGGGCTGAAAGGGTTAGGTTTAATGCTGAGCCCCTGTCAGGATCCCCCCCCCCCCCCACCGGTATCATCAGTGCCGGGATATCTTATGTATCCCACTTTATATTCTAATCTCTTAACCAGGCCCTTTTAAGGCCCATACACACACACACAATGATGTGTCACTAATGACCCATCGTTAACTACCATCATTCATTTTCACCCTTGAAGTGAAAATGAAGGACCTCAGCATTGCAGGTGATCGCTGGTGCACGACGGATGACAAACGATCACAAACGATGCAGGACCTTTTTCTATTGAAAAAACAAACAATGTTAACGACCATAGTCAAATTGACCTGCATGCATGGACGATGGCTTTGGTCTTTAAGGTCCCGCAGGTACGCGCATCGTTGGTAGTCGTCCATCATTCACAGCATAAACAATAGACAATGTTAAAAGATTCACCTCCTAAACGACCCTGAACAAAGTCATTCTGGGTTGTTCAGGATGTGATTTATAATGGGGTCGTTCATCATCATAAGAAGACATCGTAGTTTGGGCCTTAACTCTAATTGGTGCAAAATATGTAGTTAATACAAAATACTTGCAGAAACTATATCCATGTTTAGCTATGTAGCAGGGATAAATTCGGAAAGAAAGCATACTACTGTAAAGGAAACAGAGGAAGAAAGCCAATATAGGACCTGCTTTATCTTATACATAGGAGGATAAAAAAACATCAACTTATTTATCAGTTTACTAATACAGGTAACATTTGCTTCTAATAATCTCCATTAACATCATACACTTAGAAAAATAATTGTACATAGGTTAAAATAAAAAAAACATTTCCTACGGCAAAAATAGTGAAGTATTAATATATAGACTGATTGACAACAGCAGTATTGCCTGTTGTGTCTCAGTAAAATAGGAAAAATTACATCATTATGTTATATATTTATTCTAGCTGACAGTTATCCACAGACCAGGGAGAAGCTGAGAGTTTGGAGCATCCTAAGGACACTTGAGGAGGCTAGTTTGAGTTGCAGGGTACTGTTGAAGGCAAATTGCATGTCATATACTGGTCCCAAGGGCAGCTACAGGGCCATCCCCTAGGCCAGGCATGTCCAAACTATGGCCCTCCAGCTGTTGTGAAACTACACATCCCAGCATGCCTTGCCATAGTTTTAGCATTGCCTAATAGCAAAACTGTGGCAAGGCATGATGGGACTTGTAGTTTCACAACAGCTGGAGGGCCATAGTTTGGACAAACATGCCCTAGGCCCTGTGCTGAAGCACCACTAACCCACCTCTAGTAGCAGCTATAATAAAGTTCACAAATGTACTTTCTGACTCATAAGAACTACATACACATAATGAATTGACATTGTTAGTGACTAATGCCCCGTAAACACTGCAACATTCTATTCTATTTTGCTTATATAGTCAAAATTCAATTGAAACTGGCCCAGAAAAAAATATGCCCTAGGATACTAAAATAATTAAGTTCTGTCATAGCACTACCATTATATCTGATATTCAATGATTCAATAAACTCGGGGATGGAAACCGAGTCTGGTGTATAGCTAACGTAGTACCAATATGGAAGAAAGGTAGCAAAACTAACCCAGAAAAATATACAAGGTAGAGCGGTCAGCCTTAAATCCATTGTGAGAAATATATTGGAAGGAATAAAAAGGCTCAGCATGGGTTCGTCAAAAATAGATCATGCCAGACTAATTTAATTAGCTTCTATGAAGAAGTCAGTAGAGGGGTGGACTTAGGGGAATCTATTGATGTTATACTTCTTGATTTTACTAAAAGACATGGTGCCTCATAAAAGGTTATTAATAAAACTAGGTAACTTAGGGTTAGGAGACAAAATGTGTAATTGTATTAAAAACTGGTAGGCTAAAGATAAGATAAGGCTAACCAGTCTGAATATGTTTTCACTGGAGAAACGGAGGTTTAGAGGTCATATGATTAGTATGTTCAAATACAGGATTGGGAATTATAAGGAACTGGGAGATGATTTGTTCAGTAGCGGGGCTCTACTTAGGACATGTGGGCTTGAGGAAAATAAATTCTGTACTAAATTAAGAAGAGGATTCAGTAAAATTCTGTAACTCATTGCCAGTGAAGGTGGTTACAGCAACTACCGTTAATGAATTTAAATCAAAACTGGATACATTTTTGGCCACTAAGGGAATCCTATAGATATGACTTACTTAAGTCAGTAATAACAAGTCAAATAAGTTGAACTCAATGGACTAATGTCTTTTTTTCAGCTTTAATTACTATATGTTACTATGTTTTTCAGCCGCATTGGCTACCGATGTGTAGCCCCCGCAAATCAAATTTGTACACTGAACCATGCTAAAAGCACTACAGTAGACAGCGACACCCCAGGCAGGGAAGAGGAGCTGCATGGGTTTTCAAATATGGCGGGTGCTAGAATGAACACTACTGATCGAATAGAAAATAAATCGCACAGTGTGTAGGGGGTTTCAGTCGGATTTATTACACAATTTTCACCAATTATTATTTGTACTTGAACTCATATATAAAGTCTCTGTTTTTGCTTAACCACTTGTCATAGGAACTTTATATTCAAGATAACAATATTAAGGCAACCCACTAAATGTACAATAACATTTTCATAAAAAAAATCATCCAAAGGGTTTCATACCTCTTTGACAAGATATGCAGCTTCCCCTACTGAAATGGCTCAGCGTTTCTCAGTAAAAAAGTCCTAAAACTAAAAAGAGAACATAATTTAACTATGAATACATGATTTTAATGCAATGGCACCCAAACTTTGTTATATTGCAACACACTGGAGTATCATCATGCTTTTCACAGCACTTCAGAGGCCAAGAGAAAGTCAGTAAAAATGTTAAAAGGACAAAATTCTCGTTAGCATAATGTTCAATAATGTGGTTTGTCTACATATTGTATGACCACTTATTTTGCCTATTACATGAACCATACCATTTGATTTGGTATTGAACCAGTTTTAGAACCTATAGATTTGTGACCCTGGGGTCACCTAGGGGCGCTGGTAGGATAGAAGGAATAGGCACACTTATAATGCTAAACGTAAAGCACCTGAACACTGTTGCGGCTCCCTGATATCAGAGGTTGTGTGCCTCTGTGCGGACAAAATCAATTTAGAAATAATGCATGCCTAGGCTCACTTGCATAGCCAAGGAGCGCAGCTGAACAACAAAAGTTTTGCAACTCCAGATGGCGCCAGTGAGTCAGAAATATTCTTATAATAGCAAATAATTGCAATGAGGGGGAAATGCAAAAAATACTTCCTTTATGCACAGTGGTCAAATCCCATATGCGGAGTATCTCTGTCAGGTGGTAAACTCCAGTATATACAAAAAGAAAGGCTCAAGATAGTGAAGCCAGTTTTAATACACATATACATACATGGACATAAAATACAAATAAATGAAAGATGATGAATCCAGCAATCAAGTAGCACAGGTACAATTACCGAATATAGTATCAGAACTGGGTGTTAATCAGTTCGTAAGCTTGGTATAATAGTCACCAGTCTGGTCCCGGGTAGCAGTCCTGGGTGTAGAATACCGGAGGTAAATTCCTTGTGTCTCCTTGAGCTGGATCAAAAAGCTGCCACTTCACTCTGCTGTGAGTGGCAGCTGTGTTCAGGAAGGAGATAACAAATGCAGATTTCCTCAATAGAAATATTTATTAAAATAAAACCTATAAAGCAATTCATATATTAAATAAAATATTTTTCAAATTTCAAAGAAGTGCACTTCATATGCAACACTCAACAGACAAGACGGACAACATGAAACATAAAAATGCTTGGCATATTTAATAGACTAAAATGGCTCATTTCTCAATCTTGACATAATTTAAGCAAGGCAGATCCTCCGCTGAGTGGAGGGCGGACTGAGTCTTGGATACCTACTAAAGGCTAAACTGTGGAAACATCTCTGCAGCCTAAAGCTTTATTGAATGAGCGGGACTGGTAACTATAAGATCTGCCTTGCTTAAATTATGTCAAGATAGAGAAATGAGCCATTTTAGTCTATTACATATGCCAAGCATTTTTAGGTTTCATGTTGTCAGTCTTGTCTGTTGTATATGAAGTGCACTTCTTTGAAATTTGAAAAATATTTTATTTAATATATGAATTGCTTTATAGGTTTTATTTTAATAAATATTTCTATTGAGGAAATTTGCATTTGTTATCTCCTTCCTGAACACAGCTGCGCTCCTTGGCTATGCATGTGAGCCTAGGCAGCATGCATTATTTCTAAATCAGTTTTAGAACCATTGCTTTAGCATTTAAAGGATATTAATGTATGCCTCTTACCTGATATATTTTCTTTTTAGGCTTAATACCAACGTAATTTCATAAGGATACATTTGTTAGAAATCTGTATGATACATAAAAATGGCAATCTGTCATTAGAACAAACATGAAACTGATAGTAAATGTTCTGTTATGTATACACACACAATCCACACATTTTCTGTTGCTTTTACCTCAACAGGTGGATCCAACTATGCAGAATTTGGAGGTGAGGTATAAATAATCCATGCAATTCCTCATACTTTGGGGTCTTCAATACCAGGATCTAAAAAGTGGATAATAATGCATGGAATTTGAGAGGAAATGTATGGACATGGGTGAGGGGTGGAAGACCTACCGAGCCCGTCGAGATTGTGTTCAATGGGAGGCCGGGGTCAGAAGATTGACAGAAGCAACCCACATACTGAATTCTTAATATATACAGATATCTACAGCTGAATCAGCTTTGGAGAATGGGCCTGATTCAGACCTGATCACGTGGGTTCGAATTAGCCTGGCCAGCGATCTGTTTAGCCTCCGCCCCAGTGAATTACCGCCTTGCAAATGAATGCGCTTGCTGTGCAAGTGAATATGTCAAAATCCCGTGGGAAGTTGTTCATTGCAGCCGCCATGTAGCCCAGGACTTACTCGGCAGCTGCAATGAATAGAGACACATCCGGGCTGCTACTGACATCACACACACACACACACACAGTCTCTTAACAGGCATTGGCACTTCTGTGCTTTCCCTGACACTCCCAGCTTTTTTTAGGCACACTGTGCGGTTTTCTTGGCACTCCCATGAAAATGGAAGTGCTGTCAATCATCGTGCATGCATCCAGTGAACAAAAAATTTGGTACTTGTTTCGTTTCACGGCAGCAGTTACGTACTCAGCATAGCGTCCCTTTGAGAATAGGCCTTGTGTTCCCGCGACCAGCGTAGTCAGTCAGAAGTAGGGTAGTGTGTTCCGCGCGACCAGCTAGTCAGTGTAGTCAGTCATAAGTAGCGTAGTGTGTTCAGCTAGTCAGCATAGGCAGTTCTAGTCAGCGTGTGACAGGCAGACATATTTCAGTCATGGCTGCTGAAATGTGAATGTGTTCCTAAAACACCCCCACTATCCACGCCAGCCCAAAACGTGGGGAGCACAGCGAGCCCCACGAGGGGACACTTTACGCGTCTTACCGACCTTTTCATACCCCCACTATCCACGTCGTCGTGGAGTTGATTTTATAAAGTGTGGCAAGCCACCGAGACCGAAGCGTGGTGAGTGCAGCGAGCCCCGCGAGGGGACGTGGAATACATGTGAAGTTACCAGCGTGCGCTCGCCTCACTTTATAAAATCAACTCCACGCCGGTGTGGATAGTGGGGATATGAAAAGGTTGGTAGGATGCGTATCGCGTCCGCTCGCCATTCTTCAGGCTGGCGTGGATAGTGGAATAAACAAGGTCGACAGCTGATACGTCGACAAGTGTCACTGTTGACAGGTTTACTAGTGTTTGTCACATTTTTTGGAATAATGCTGCACCCCAATACCCGACTAAAATTTAGATGCTCTAGCATCTAAATTTAGATACACCCTTGTTAGCGGTTTGCGAAGCATCTAAATTTAGATGAATGAGCGTCTACATTTTAGACAAGCCCTTTTGTTAGCGGTTTGCCGGCACTGTACTTAGACGTTAAATTTTAGATGCACCCTTTAGACGCCCCCTTTGTTAGCGGTTTGCCGGGGTGTCTAGTTTACACACTCCCTTTGTGTTAGCGGTGTGCCGGGCTGTCTATTTCTCTGTGGAACTACAGAATTTGGAGGTGAATGATGCAGAATTTGGAGGTGAGGTATAAATAATCCATGCAATTCCTCATACTTTGGGGTCTTCAATACCAGGATCTAAAAAGTGGATAATAATGCATGGAATTTGAGAGGAAATGTATGGACATGGGTGAGGGGTGGAAGACCTACCGAGCCCGTCGAGATTGTGTTCAATGGGAGGCCGGGGTCAGAAGATTGACAGAAGCAACCCACATACTGAATTCTTAATATATACAGATATCTACAGCTGAATCAGCTTTGGAGAATGGGCCTGATTCAGACCTGATCACGTGGGTTCGAATTAGCCTGGCCAGCGATCTGTTCGAATTAGCCTGGCCAGCGAATGAGCGTCTACATTTTAGACAAGCCCTTTTGTTAGCGGTTTGCCGGCACTGTACTTAGACGTTACATTTTAGATGCACCCTTTAGACACCCCCTTTGTTAGCGGTTTGCCGGGGTGTCTAGTTTACACACTCCCTTTGTGTTAGCGGTGTGCCGGGCTGTCTATTTCTCTGTGGAACTACAGGTGACACAATGACCTGTCAGCGCTGGGCTGCCGCAGAGTCACTACGATGACAACGTAGTTCAAGGCAGCCTATGAGCTACTTAGCGGTGTGCCGGGCTGTCTATTTCTCTGTGGAACTACAAGTGCCACAATGACCTGTCAGTGCTGGGCTGCCGCGGAGTCACTACGCTGACAAAGTAGTTCAAGGCAGCCTATGAGCTACACTGATAACGTAGCTTAGAGAAGTAAGCCAGCCATTGGGCGTACAGCTGCAGGATTCAAACGTAGCGTAGAGCTGCCGCTGTGAAGCTAAACAAGTATAAAATTTTTTGTATAACTTGATCGCAGTCGGGCGTCACACACACACACACACACACACACACACATAGTGGGCCATAAACAGTACATTGATAGTCGCCCGCTGTGCGAATTTGTAGACATGTGGTCAGGTCTCAATCAGGCCCCAGGTCACTTTAAGCGCAGTGACTGTTAACTCCGGGTCTGATCTTATTACGGTGTTACTAATTACAAGGCACAATCAAATAGGATGATTCTATTTAAATGTTAATAACATAGAAACATAAACTGTATAGACACCAATAAAGCAGGAAGATAAAGACAAGTATCTGCTTGTTAGTTAGATTTATATATAGTATAGAAAGTAGTTGAAGCGAAACAAACAATATAGCTAGAAGTATTAACCCTAAGAATACAAGACATTAAACTATATTAACAGAAGGGCAGCACAGGACTCTACACAGTACACACGTATTACACAATCCGAGGCTGCCCACAATTAATAGGATGTGTGAGAGGAGTATGCCGCTTAGCTGTGGCTCTCCCATGCCTTCGGTTTGTCTGTACATAACTACATATACAAGACAGACTAGTCGGAGTACACATTACTACATACATACTATTATTCTACATATACTCCGCTTACCCCACACTGTAACACAGGGCTGCTAGCGGATAGACCCCTTCACTTCAGTAAATGTACTCCGTGACGTCATCATGAATCGTCTAATCATGTGATTAGATCATGTGACCACTCGGACTCGGTTGCCGGCTGCAGCTGTGGCGTTGTGCAGAACAGGGTTTCTGGCTGAGGCTGCTGCTTGCAAGTTGTAGTTGGGGGCGGCATATCAGTGAAATGCTTGGTGCACATAGGGAGGCATGTCAGGAGATGCTGCAGGCTTTTGGAGCACACTGCGGTTCATGTGGGCTGCTCTAAATAGGGCCCATGGAGGAGATGCTTGGAGCAATTGAATATGCAGGAAGCCATCAAGGAGGCATGGCTGGCAACAGAACTCTTGGGGCCCCATACGTTGTTATTTTTGTGGCCCACAACCACCTCAAACGCTGTCAAACCCCTCCTTGGTTGGAACATAAACTGTGGTATGGGTAAAAACCGGACTGGACAGGCTCCATTTCTCAATATATGTAATTCTGGAGCTTGCAGTGTCTGATTCAGGGAGGTGCATTGCGAGGGGTGTCCCTTCTAGGGACGGCCATCGTTGCCATTGCCATCGATGGCAATTCTGCAATCGATAGTGCTAAACTATGCAATGGATGACCATCAATATTTTTACATATCGATGGTCATCCATTGTGTTTGATTGATTAGCCTGTGGGCTAATCAAAATATGGGGGTGGGGCTTCACAGGTGTCAGGGGCGGAGCTATGCTCCATGGCCCGGCACTTTGAGGGAAAAAAAAAAGCAATGACCCATCGATGATTTTGAATCATTGATGGCCGTCCCTTCCGATAAGGCTGCTCTGACACCTGTCACAAGGGAGAGGAGAAGGGGGAGAATACGGGATGCAGTTTAAATCCCGGCGTTCAGAATCCCGACCGCCGAAATCCCGACAGTTTCTCCCTCCGTGGGTGTCCACGACACCCCTGGAGGGAGAATAAATTAGCGTGCCGAGCGTAGCGAGGCACCGGGCCCGCTGCGTGGTGAGCACAGCGGGCCCGCTGCGTGGTGAGTGCAGCGAGCCCGCAAGGGGGGGGCGATCCACGCCCCCCCCCCCCCTTGTCGGGATTTCGTCGATCGGGATTCCGGCGTCAGGATTTTGAACGCCGGGATTTCATACTGAATCCGAGAATACAGCCTCACTGCATGGTCTGGGAGTGTAATAAAAAACGGAACGGTCCACATAGGGAGGCTGTAATCTCCCCTTCCCCATGTCCCTGGTGAAGGAGCCCCCCCCCCCCCCCAATGCTGCAGGTGGTGTCAGATGCTGATGGCATTTTGGGCATATAGGTGTGAAATAAGTAATAACCATGGCCCTTATTCTGATCGATGCGGATATTCCCGCTTGCGTACGGGCCGCCGATGTTTATCTTCTGCGCATGTGCAGAGGTCACTCTGCGCATGTGCAGGCGATTTCGCCGCAAGGATTCTCTATACGCCGCACAGGGGGCGTAGAGGGGCGTGAGGGGCTACTTATCCTCATTACCCTATGCATACGCCCCGCGTTTCATGGGCGTTCCCATGCAAACGCGGGGCGTATGCATGGTAATGAGGCCGTGACGCGTGGGTACGGGGCGGGCATCTGACATCGCCGGATGTCAGCTGCCCGCCCCCATACAAGATTTCACACGGACAAGTGTCCGTGTGGTCTTGTGTTGCGGGACCTGGTGGAGCGTGCGGCCCTGCATTCGATGTTTGGCGACCATCGAATGCAGGGGCTGCTCCCACCATGGAGGAGGCGTATCCCCGTCCAATTTCATGCGGATCGCCACATATCCGCGTACGGACGGCCGTGGCGATCCGTATGGAAGGCGGGGATTCGCCTGCACGGTCGGAGCCGCATATGCGGCTCCGGCCGCACCAACCAGAATAAGGGCCCATATGTCATGAGGAACCAGGAGTTCTGTGGGGTATATAGAATTTTGTGGGAAAAGCTGGAAGGCAGGGAGACCATGCAAAAGAAGACGTGGTCAGGTAAGAGCGCATATGTTCAGTATGATCAGTGCCAGATTAAGGTCTACATGGGCCTGGAGCTGAAAATGATCAAGGGCCTATTATGCTCAATAATAGGGGTTGTGCCCAGCACCTAATAAAGTGGGGGGCGTGTTCTGGTTGGGTGATCTGCTCATGGGTGTGTCTCTATTTGTGTAAATACTTTCAACTAATTATATATGCCTGGAAAAGGCAGGGGGCTGGCATAGAAAAAATGCAGGGAGATATATTGCTGCATACCCAACAAAGGTGCACCTGCAGGATGCCAATGTCCTAAGATACTTGTGGGGTGAGGCGGCATTCCAGTCATAAAAAAAAAATACTGAAAGCCAAAACTTGGTAGACAATATTTCAGCACCTTTTATGTGGTCATAACCTAAATTTACCACACCATATACCCCTTATACAAATCATGCAACACAATAGTAACCCCCTTATACTCTACTTGTCTCTTACACATTATGCCACCAAAATTCACACCGACTGAGCCAAAATTCACAGTATGGCACATGGATTGAGTCAAAATTCACATTTTGCCACATGGATTGAGCCAAAATACACACTATACCAAACAGATTGAGCAATAATGCACAATATGCTTCATAAACAGGAGCATTGTGCACATACAAAATTGACACCATAATGCCCATTACATGTTAAGCCACACACCATAGTGTCCATTACATATGCCAAACACCATAATGCCTATTAAAAATGTATGCTACATAAGTTCTGCCTACCTACATGCTCATTGCCAGGGGTTCGATGCTCGTTGCCATGTGGGATTACATGCTCATTGCCAAGGGGGAACACATGCTCATGTAACTGGGAGACAGCCACCGCCGGGCAAAAATGACAGCCATTGACAGCCTGGCAGAGAGCAGAGGGCTGGCTGTATTTAGAGCATTGCAGGTTCCGGCTATTTAAAATAATACCCCTTTCACATCAGAAACTGCAGGGATTTACCCGGGAATATGGTCCCAGGATCATGCAGGGTTGGCCCCTTTTACACCAGCCTAGTCCCTGCATTTTCTGGTGTGAGGGGGAAAGAACCCCCCCCCCCCCCCTTAACCAACCAGCTATATTTGCGGAACCAACTGACCCATTTAAATAAGACCAGTATCATATTGAAGAACTTTTGAGTGGGCTTTGAATGATTTTGGTCCCGTGAAACTGGGACATTTGGTTCCAGATAAATCTGTCCTCAAACAACATGAACAGCCATGAAATTACATTTCAGAAATTTCATTTTTTCCCACAATATCTCTGGAACCAATAAACCCATATGGACCAGCCTGGTATCAGATTGAAGGCCCAGCAATTTGGGTTTGGTCTGGAGGGGGAACTGGCAGCCATTGGAACCGGTGGGGGTCGAAATTAGTGGGTCCCATGTTATCCTACGGGGAAAACGTTCCAGCTTTGCCTGGCGGTATCTCTGGTTCCTGTGGCTATCAAATGCGGGGCTGGGCTGATTGGAAAGCCCTGGCCCTCAGCTACAAAATGGGCCTATTTGGAGAGTGGGCCTGGAGCTGTAGCTCCATCAGGTCCATTGTTAATCCGGCCCTGTGCCTAGGCAGCCATCAGCGGCACCACTGGTCATTGCAGCAGCCAGGTAGGTAACAATATAAGCAGGGAGAGTATAGTATCACACAGGGAACACATACCCGCCGAGCTGCACAGCACCTAGGCTGCCATCAGCGGCACCACTGGTCATTGCAGCAGCCGGGTAGGTAATAATATAAGCAGGGACAGTATAGTATCACACAGGGAACACATACCCACCGAGCTACACAGCACCTAGGCAGCCATCAGCGGCACCACTGGTCATTGCAGCAGCCAGGTAGGTAACAATATCAGCAGGGACAGTATAGTACCACACAGGGAACACATATAGCTGAGTGCACAGATCCTAGGCAGCCATTTTCCTGTAGGAGAACCAGCATGGGTGGTGGGGGGGGGAGTCCTTCTCCTCTCAATATTTCTCCTTCATCCACTAGGTGTCACTGCAGTTACACTGGGGAATAGAAGGCGACCACAGGGAGCATGGGCACTTTAAATATAAAATGAGTGTGGCCAACTCCTCCCCTTCTACTTCCCCTCTCAGGCAGTCTTAGTTTGTACCCGCAAGGGAGCAGGTCACACTTGGGCTCACTCCTGGGCATTTTCATTTTGACCTTAAAGCAGCAAGTTTTTTTCTTCACAGAGGACAGGCAGATAGTTGGGGGAAGCCTGCCGGAGGTAGCCGGCTGCTGCTATGGTTTGCAGAGACCACCGTCTCTGGAGATGAAACGGGCGCCACTCACCGAGGTGCGTGCCGCGATCCCCCCCCAGCCACACCACCGGCGGCAGCGCTGATGCTGGTGAGTATTCCCTGCCCCGCTGTTAGCAGCGGTGGTCAGGCCTTTACAAAGGCGGCATAGCAGAGGATTTTAAAATCTGGCGCCATTGAAAAGAGAGCTGTCGGGCGGGGGCGGAGCTACCGTGTGGTGCTCCCAGCAACCCCGGCTATCCCCAGCGTTTCAGTGTGCATGCGGTGGCCTTTTTCTTTGTAACTTGGCGCTGCTGGAGGCTCCCCTGTGTCACTGCACGCTCCACCAAAAGCTGCAAAGAACACTCCATTCTCCTGGTGACACCTATTATAAATACTGACATACATAAACAGCGCTTTGTACACCTATTATATACTGACATGCATACATACACAGCACTGTGTACACCTACTATATACTGACACACAGCACTGTGTACACCTATTATATACACTGACATACATGCACAGCGCTGTGTACACCTATTATATATACTGACATAAATACAGCGCTGTGTACACCTATTATATATACTGACAAACATACACAGTGCTGTGTACATCTATTATATACTGACATACATACACAGTGCTGTGTACACCTATTATATACACTGACATACAATCACAGGGCTGTGCACACCTATTATCTACTGACATGCATACACAGCGCTGTGTACACCTATTATATACTGACACACAGGGCCAGTACAAGGCACCGGAGCGCCCCAGGCGAGTCGGGGTGGGGGCGCCCCGGTGCCGGGGGTGGGGTACCTGTTGCACCGTCTGGGGAGCGGGCAGGGGGGTCCATGCTGGCGTCTGACAGGAGCCTGCAGTGGTGTCCTTGCCGCGCGGGTACCCCCTTTGCACGGGGGGGCGAGGGGCAAACTGCCGCCCTCCAGTGGCCGGCGCCCTAGGCAAATGCCTAGACCTGCCTAGTGGTGGCACCCGCACTGGACATACATACACAGCGATGTGTACACCTGTTATATATACTGATATACATATACAGAGCTGTGTACACCTATTATATAGTGACATGCATACAGCGCTGTGTACACCTATTATATACTGACATACATATACAGAGCTATGTACCCCTATTATATATATATACTGACATACATACACAGGGTATTCCAGAACAAAACCTTTAAGGTTTACAGATTGTCACGGAACGTGGCTGTAAAATAACGGGGCAGACCGGATTGTAATACTGCGACACAGCCGAAGCATATCCTCCGTAGGGAAGTTCCTGCCTCTGCTGGAAGATGTCTCATCTCTTAAGGCCCCCATACACTATGCGATTTTCGGCTGATTTCATCCGATTTCGGCCCTTTGGGCCGATAAATCGGGTTAAATCGGCCCAAAATCGCATGTGTTTGACATCTGATCTGATGCGCGGTCCCGCGCGCATCGGATCGGATCACGGCGTCGGACCTACAGAACATAAGATATATCGGAATCTGAGCCATCATGGGTGCTTTTTAGCACCCACGATGTTCAGATCCGATATATCTGTATATACAGCCCCCCTGTCTTACTAGTAGCAACCCCCCCCGCATTGACGGACAGTCTCTGCTCTTCGACGCCTGCGGTCCCCGCCTGCACTACCTCCGCAGGGAGCCGGGAGCCGTCAATGCGGGGGGGCGCTGCTAGTAAGACAGGGGGGGCGCTGCGGGGGACACAGAGTTGGCAGTAACAGAGCCGGGCTGGGAAAAAAGCTGTCAGCGCTGGGAAAAAAAAGCACATACAATGAATGGGCAGCCTGTGATTGGCTGAGCGCTCTCTCAGCCAGTCAGCAATTGGCTGAGAGAGCGCTCAGCCAATCACAGGCTGCCCATTCATTGTTTGGGCTTTTTTTTCCAGCACTGACAGCTCCCGCCTCCCCTTGCCCGGCTCTGTCACTGTGTCCCCCGCAGCGCCCCCCACCAGCAGCCCTGTTCTGCAGCCCCCCCCCCCCTGCTCCCCGGGTTTACATGTGATAAATCGAGACGATTTATCACATGTAAAAAATGGCACATCAAGTGCCAATCTTATCAAGCTCCCCCGGGGAGCTGCCGGGGAAGCTCAGGGGGAAGTCGGGGGCGACTTGTCCTCAGGACAAGTCACCCTAGTGTATGGGGGCCTTTAGGCCAGACATAGGGGCAGATTTATTAAGCTTGGAGAAGAGATAAACTGGAGATAAAGCAGAGAAAAGGTAAAAGGAGATAAAGCACAGCCAATCAGCTCCCAACTGTCTCTTTCAAACACAGCTGATTGGCTGGTGCTTTATCTTCTTTTACCTTTTCTCTGCTTTATCTCCAGTTTATCTCTTCTCCAAGCTTAATAAATCTGCCCCATAGTCCTTTTTTGTGCTTTTATAGTATAGTGTTTGAACTGAAGATAAGTTGACTTGTGAATCCAGGGGCTCGTCATGGAGACATGAACTTGGTGATTTCACTCCATTTCCACAATTTGCCATGTGATCCTCGTCTCGACAGTGACTCTGGTACCACGGCGGTCTGTAAGATTACAGTAACCCAACTCATCTGTAACATTACATGCCAAATTCTTCTGTGTCCCTGAGCCATGATAATGATCGGGACATGACAGAGAACAGCTATTGTACACATAGCCTATAACTGGTGGGGAAAAACAAGCTACCTTTATTTTATGATACCAGCAGGTGGCAGTATGTAGAGGCCTCGTTATTTGCAGCTAAAAAGAAGGCCACCAGTACTGCCATGTCTATGTCATATACACTATATAACAAAGGCCTAGAGTGCCGGTAAGCAGTATCGGCTAAAGGGTTGGTGTATGGGACACCAACCACATTGTTCTATAAATTAGGTGTGTAATAGGGTCATTGAGAGAGAAGCTTGCAGACTAAAGTGAAGCTTGAATACTTAAGTGACTTGTGAGTTGGAAACTGAAGCAGGTGATTTAGAATACAGAAAAAGGTCAGTTTGAACACAGTCTAAATTTTCATATTCTATTTTATTGTGATATATTCATCTTATTTTTATCCTATTGTAACCTGTTGACATTTAATTTATTTTATCTTTATTTTTCCAACATTGTATTTAATTTTACCCATTCACTGTTATTTTCTCTTATCTTTGCCACACGTTTATTGCACTCTGTTTCCCTTTTCACGCCTGCTCACATTTGCTTCACTTCTGACCTTCTCTGTTCCTTTCATCCTCTCGCTTGTTGTTGTTTCTTACTTAACCCCTTCCTGACGCAGCATGTTTTTGCCTTCCTGACAGAGCCCTTTTTTTCAAATCTGACATGTATCACTTAAGTGGGGATAACTTTTTTTTGCTTTTACTTATCCCAGTGATTTTGATAATGTTTTCTCGTGACACATTGTACTTCAAGTTAGTGGTAAATTTGGGTCGATACAGTCTGTGTTTTTTTGTGAAAAATACCAAAATGTCGTAAAAAAATGGAAAATTTAGCAATTTTCAAAATGTTAAATTTTCTGCTTGTGAGACAAATAATCATACCACTCAAAATAGTTAATAACTAACATAGACCGTATGTCTACTTTATGTTTCCATCATTATTTCAGCCTCCTTTTAATTTTTTTGGACACTAGGAGGCTTAAAATATGAATAGCAAATTCTCAAATTTTCAAGAAAATTTCAAACACTGATTTTTTAAGGGACCAGTTCAGTTCTGATGTGACTTTGAGGGACTTGTATGTGAGACACCCCCATAAATGATGCCATTTCAAAAACTGCACCCCTCACAGTATTCAAAACAGCATTTTGGAAGTTTGTTAACCCTTTAGGTGTTTCACAGGAATTAAAACAAAGTGTAGGTGAAATTTCAAAATTTCATTTTTTTTGCAGATTTGCAATTTTAATACATTTTTCTAAGGAACACAGTAGATTTTACTAGAGAAATGTGACTAAAAATTGATTCCCCCAATTCTTTTGTTTTCATAAATATCCTATATGTGGCCCTAGTGTGCACGTTGACCAAACCACAGGCTTCATAATAGAAGGAGCACCTACTTGATTTTGGAGCCTCCTTTATATGAGATTATTTTTTAGGCACCATGTAGGTTTCTAGGCACCATAAGATGCTAAAAGTTAGGAACCCCCCCACAAGTGACCCCATTTTGCAAACTACACCCCTCAGGGAATTCATCTAGGGGTATAGTGTACATTTCAAACCCCCAGGGGTTTCACCAATTGTGGTACAACTGGGCAGTGAAAATAAAAAAATATTTTTTTTACACAAAAATGCAGTTCTGGCTCCAAATTTTTCATTTTCACAAGGAATGAAGGAGACAAAGCATCCCAAAATCTGTGCCCCAATTTCTCCCAAGTACGGCAATGCCTCATGTGTGACCAAAAAATGGCAGGACTCAGAAGGGAAGGAGTGATATTTGGATTTTGCAGCACAGATTCTGGTGGAATGTTGGTGGGTGCTATGTCGCATTAGCAAGACCCCCGAAGCACCAATACAGTGGAACCCCCCCCCACAAGTGACCCCATTTTGCAAACTACACCCCTCAGGGAATTCATCTAGGGGTATAGTGTACATTTCAAACCCCCAGGGGTTTCACCAATTTTGATACAACTGGGCTGTGCAAATGAAAAATTACATTTTTTACACAAAAATGCAGTTCTGGCTCAAAATTTTTCATTTTCACAAGGAATGAAGGAGACAAAGCACCCCAAAATCTGTGCCCCAATTTCTCCCGAGTACGGCAATGCCTCACATGTGACCAAAAAATACCATTTGGGTGCATGGCAGGACTCAGAAGGGAAGGAGTGATTTTTGGATTTTGCAGCTCAGATTCTGGTGGAATGTTGGTGGGTGCTATGTCGCATTAGCAAGACCCCCGAAGCACCAATACAGTGGAACCCACCCACAAGTGACCCCATTTTGCAAACTACACCCTCAGGGAATTCATCTAGGGGTATAGTGTACATTTCAAACCCCCAGGGGTTTCACCAATTGTGGTACAACTGGGCAGTGAAAATGAAAAATTATTTTTTTTACACAAAAATGCAGTTCTGGCTCCAAATTTTTCATTTTCACAAGGAATGAAGGAGACAAAGCACCCCAAAATCTGTGCCCCAATTTCTCCCGAGTACGGCAATGCCTCACATGTGACCAAAAAATACTATTTGGGTGCATGGCAGGACTCAGAAGGGAAGGAGTGATATTTGGATTTTGCAGCACAGATTCTGGTGGAATGTTGGTGGGTGCTATGTCGCATTAGCAAGACCCCCGAAAGCACCAATACAGTGGAACCCCCCCACAAGTGACCCCATTTTGCAAACTACACCCCTCAGGGAATTCATCTAGGGGTATAGTGTACATTTCAAACCCCCAGGGGTTTCACCAATTTTGATACAACTGGGCTGTGCAAATGAAAAATTACATTTTTTACACAAAAATGCAGTTCTGGCTCAAAATTTTTCATTTTCACAAGGAATGAAGGAGACAAAGCACCCCAAAATCTGTGCCCCAATTTCTCCCGAGTACGGCAATGCCTCACATGTGACCAAAAAATACCATTTGGGTGCATGGCAGGACTCAGAAGGGAAGGAGTGATTTTTGGATTTTGCAGCTCAGATTCTGGTGGAATGTTGGTGGGTGCTATGTCGCATTAGCAAGACCCCCGAAGCACCAATACAGTGGAACCCACCCACAAGTGACCCCATTTTGCAAACTACACCCCTCAGGGAATTCATCTAGGGGTATAGTGTACATTTCAAACCCCCAGGGGTTTCACCAATTGTGGTACAACTGGGCAGTGAAAATGAAAAATTAATTTTTTTACACAAAAATGCAGTTCTGGCTCCAAATTTTTCATTTTCACAAGGAATGAAGGAGACAAAGCACCCCAAAATCTGTGCCCCAATTTCTCCCGAGTACGGCAATGCCTCACATGTGACCAAAAAATACCATTTGGGTGCATGGCAGGACTCAGAAGGGAAGGAGTGATTTTTGGATTTTGCAGCTCAGATTCTGGTGGAATGTTGGTGGGTGCTATGTCGCATTAGCAAGACCCCCGAAGCACCAATACAGTGGAACCCCCCCACAAGTGACCCCATTTTGCAAACTACACCCCGCAGGGAATTCATCTAGGGGTATAGTGTACATTTCAAACCCCCAGGGGTTTCACCAATTTTGATACAACTGGGCTGTGCAAATGAAAAATTACATTTTTTACACAAAAATGCAGTTCTGGCTCCAAATCTTTCATTTTCACAAGGAATGAAGGAGACAAAGCACCCCAAAATCTGTGCCCCAATTTCTCCCTAGTACGGCAATGCCTCACATGTGACCAAAAAATACCATTTGGGTGCATGGCAGGACTCAGAAGGGAAGGAGTGATTTTTGGATTTTGCAGCTCAGATTCTGGTGGAATGTTGGTGGGTGCTATGTCGCATTAGCAAGACCCCCGAAGCACCAATACAGTGGAACCCCCCCACAAGTGACCCCATTTTGCAAACTACACCCCTCAGGGAATTCATCTAGGGGTATAATGTACATTTCAAACCCCCAGGGGTTTCACCAATTTTGATACAACTGGGCTGTGCAAATGAAAAATTACATTTTTTACACAAAAATGCAGTTCTGGCTCAAAATTTTTCATTTTCACAAGGAATGAAGGAGACAAAGCACCCCAAAATCTGTGCCCCAATTTCTCCCGAGTACGGCAATGCCTCACATGTGACCAAAAAATACCATTTGGGTGCATGGCAGGACTCCTAAGGGAAGGAGTGATTTTTGGATTTTGCAGCTCAGATTCTGGTGAAATGTTGGTGGGTGCTATGTCGCATTAGCAAGACCCCCGAAGCACCAATACAGTGGAACCCCCCCACAAGTGACCCCATTTTGCAAACTACACCCCTCAGGGAATTCATCTAGGGGTATAGTGTACATTTCAAACCCCCAGGGGTTTCACCAATTTTGATACAACTGGGCTGTGCAAATGAAAAATTACATTTTTTACACAAAAATGCAGTTCTGGCTCAAAATTTTTCATTTTCACAAGGAATGAAGGAGACAAAGCATCCCAAAATCTGTGCCCCAATTTCTCCCAAGTACGGCAATGCCTCATGTGTGACCAAAAAATGGCAAGACTCAGAAGGGAAGGAGTGATATTTGGATTTTGCAGCACAGATTCTGGTGGAATGTTGGTGGGTGCTATGTCGCATTAGCAAGACCCCCGAAGCACCAATACAGTGGAACCCCCCCACAAGTGACCCCATTTTGCAAACTACACCCCTCAGGGAATTCATCTAGGGGTATAGTGTACATTTCAAACCCCCAGGGGTTTCACCAATTTTGATACAACTGGGCTGTGCAAATGAAAAATTACATTTTTTACACAAAAATGCAGTTCTGGCTCAAAATTTTTCATTTTCACAAGGAATGAAGGAGACAAAGCACCCCAAAATCTGTGCCCCAATTTCTCCCGAGTACGGCAATGCCTCACATGTGACCAAAAAATACTATTTGGGTGCATGGCAGGACTCAGAAGGGAAGGAGTGATATTTGGATTTTGCAGCACAGATTCTGGTGGAATGTTGGTGGGTGCTATGTCGTATTAGCAAGACCCCCGAAGCACCAATACAGTGGAACCCCCCCACAAGTGACCCCATTTTGCAAACTACACCCCTCAGGGAATTCATCTAGGGGTATAGTGTACATTTCAAACCCCCAGGGGTTTCACCAATTTTGATACAACTGGGCTGTGCAAATGAAAAATTACATTTTTTACACAAAAATGCAGTTCTGGCTCAAAATTTTTCATTTTCACAAGGAATGAAGGAGACAAAGCATCCCAAAATCTGTGCCCCAATTTCTCCCAAGTACGGCAATGCCTCATGTGTGACCAAAAAATGACAGGACTCAGAAGGGAAGGAGTGATATTTGGATTTTGCAGCACAGATTCTGGTGGAATGTTGGTGGGTGCTATGTCGCATTAGCAAGACCCCCGAAGCACCAATACAGTGGAACCCCCCCCACAAGTGACCCCATTTTGCAAACTACACCCCTCAGGGAATTCATCTAGGGGTATAGTGTACATTTCAAACCCCCAGGGGTTTCACCAATTTTGATACAACTGGGCTGTGCAAATGAAAAATTACATTTTTTACACAAAAATGCAGTTCTGGCTCAAAATTTTTCATTTTCACAAGGAATGAAGGAAACAAAGCACCCCAAAATCTGTGCCCCAATTTCTCCCGAGTACGGCAATGCCTCACATGTGACCAAAAAATACCATTTGGGTGCATGGCAGGACTCAGAAGGGAAGGAGTGATTTTTGGATTTTGCAGCTCAGATTCTGGTGGAATGTTGGTGGGTGCTATGTCGCATTAGCAAGACCCCCGAAGCACCAATACAGTGGAACCCACCCACAAGTGACCCCATTTTGCAAACTACACCCCTCAGGGAATTCATCAAGGGGTATAGTGTACATTTCAAACCCCCAGGGGTTTCACCAATTGTGGTACAACTGGGCAGTGAAAATGAAAAATTAATTTTTTTACACAAAAATGCAGTTCTGACTCCAAATTTTTCATTTTCACAAGGAATGAAGGAGACAAAGCACCCCAAAATCTGTGCCCCAATTTCTCCCGAGTACGGCAATGCCTCACATGTGACCAAAAAATACCATTTGGGTGCATGGCAGGACTCAGAAGGGAAGGAGTGATTTTTGGATTTTGCAGCTCAGATTCTGGTGGAATGTTGGTGGGTGCTATGTCGCATTAGCAAGACCCCCGAAGCACCAATACAGTGGAACCCCCCCACAAGTGACCCCATTTTGCAAACTACACCCCTCAGGGAATTTATCTAGGGGTATAGTGTACATTTCAAACCCCCAGGGGTTTCACCAATTTTGATACAACTGGGCTGTGCAAATGAAAAATTACATTTTTTACACAAAAATGCAGTTCTGGCTCCAAATCTTTCATTTTCACAAGGAATGAAGGAGACAAAGCACCCCAAAATCTGTGCCCCAATTTCTCCCTAGTACGGCAATGCCTCACATGTGACCAAAAAATACCATTTGGGTGCATGGCAGGACTCAGAAGGGAAGGAGTGATTTTTGGATTTTGCAGCTCAGATTCTGGTGGAATGTTGGTGGGTGCTATGTCGCATTAGCAAGACCCCCGAAGCACCAATACAGTGGAACCCCCCCACAAGTGACCCCATTTTGCAAACTACACCCCTCAGGGAATTCATCTAGGGGTATAGTGTACATTTCAAACCCCCAGGGGTTTCACCAATTTTGATACAACTGGGCTGTGCAAATGAAAAATTACATTTTTTACACAAAAATGCAGTTCTGGCTCAAAATTTTTCATTTTCACAAGGAATGAAGGAGACAAAGCACCCCAAAATCTGTGCCCCAATTTCTCCCGAGTACGGCAATGCCTCACATGTGACCAAAAAATACCATTTGGGTGCATGGAAGGACTCAGAAGGGAAGGAGTGATTTTTGGATTTTGCAGCTCAGATTCTGGTGGAATGTTGGTGGGTGCTATGTCGCATTAGCAAGACCCCCGAAGCACCAATACAGTGGAACCCCCCCACAAGTGACCCCATTTTGCAAACTACACCCCTCAGGGAATTCATCTAGGGGTATAGTGTACATTTCAAACCCCCAGGGGTTTCACCAATTTTGATACAACTGGGCTGTGCAAATGAAAAATTACATTTTTTAAACAAAAATGCAGTTCTGGCTCAAAATTTTTCATTTTGACAAGGAATGAAAGAGACAAAGCACCCCAAAATCTGTGCCCCAATTTCTCCCGAGTACGACAATGCCTCATGTGTGACCAAAAAATGGCAGGACTCAGAAGGGAAGGAGTGATATTTGGATTTTGCAGCACAGATTCTGGTGGAATGTTGGTGGGTGCTATGTCGCATTAGCAAGACCCCCGAAGCACCAATACAGTGGAACCCCCCCACAAGTGACCCCATTTTGCAAACTACACCCCTCAGGGAATTCATCTAGGGGTATAGTGTACATTTCAAACCCCCAGGGGTTTCACCAATTTTGATACAACTGGGCTGTGCAAATGAAAAATTACATTTTTTACACAAAAATGCAGTTCTGGCTCAAAATTTTTCATTTTCACAAGGAATGAAGGAGACAAAGCACCCCAAAATCTGTGCCCCAATTTCTCCCGAGTACGGCAATGCCTCACATGTGACCAAAAAATACCATTTGGGTGCATGGCAGGACTCAGAAGGGAAGGAGTGATTTTTGGATTTTGCAGCTCAGATTCTGGTGGAATGTTGGTGGGTGCTATGTCGCATTAGCAAGACCCCCGAAGCACCAATACAGTGGAACCCACCCACAAGTGACCCCATTTTGCAAACTACACCCCTCAGGGAATTCATCTAGGGGTATAGTGTACATTTCAAACCCCCAGGGGTTTCACCAATTGTGGTACAACTGGGCAGTGAAAATGAAAAATTAATTTTTTTACACAAAAATGCAGTTCTGGCTCCAAATTTTTCATTTTCACAAGGAATGAAGGAGACAAAGCACCCCAAAATCTGTGCCCCAATTTCTCCCGAGTACGGCAATGCCTCACATGTGACCAAAAAATACCATTTGGGTGCATGGCAGGACTCAGAAGGGAAGGAGTGATTTTTGGATTTTGCAGCTCAGATTCTGATGGAATGTTGGTGGGTGCTATGTCGCATTAGCAAGACCCCCGAAGCACCAATACAGTGGAACCCCCCCACAAGTGACCCCATTTTGCAAACTACACCCCTCAGGGAATTCATCTAGGGGTATAGTGTACATTTCAAACCCCCAGGGGTTTCACCAATTTTGATACAACTGGGCTGTGCAAATGAAAAATTACATTTTTTACACAAAAATGCAGTTCTGGCTCCAAATCTTTCATTTTCACAAGGAATGAAGGAGACAAAGCACCCCAAAATCTGTGCCCCAATTTCTCCCTAGTACGGCAATGCCTCACATGTGACCAAAAAATACCATTTGGGTGCATGGCAGGACTCAGAAGGGAAGGAGTGATTTTTGGATTTTGCAGCTCAGATTCTGGTGGAATGTTGGTGGGTGCTATGTCGCATTAGCAAGACCCCCGAAGCACCAATACAGTGGAACCCCCCCACAAGTGACCCCATTTTGCAAACTACACCCCCTCAGGGAATTCATCTAGGGGTATAGTGTACATTTCAAACCCCCAGGGGTTTCACCAATTTTGATACAACTGGGCTGTGCAAATGAAAAATTACATTTTTTACACAAAAATGCAGTTCTGGCTCAAAATTTTTCATTTTCACAAGGAATGAAGGAGACAAAGCACCCCAAAATCTGTGCCTCAATTTCTCCCGAGTACGGCAATGCCTCACATGTGACCAAAAAATACCATTTGGGTGCATGGCAGGACTCAGAAGGGAAGGAGTGATTTTTGGATTTTGCAGCTCAGATTCTGGTGGAATGTTGGTGGGTGCTATGTCGCATTAGCAAGACCCCCGAAGCACCAATACAGTGGAACCCCCCCACAAGTGACCCCATTTTGCAAACTACACCCCTCAGGGAATTCATCTAGGGGTATAGTGTACATTTCAAACCCCCAGGGGTTTCACCAATTTTGATACAACTGGGCTGTGCAAATGAAAAATTACATTTTTTACACAAAAATGCAGTTCTGGCTAAAAAAATTTCATTTTCACAAGGAATGAAGGAGACAAAGCATCCCAAAATCTGTGCCCCAATTTCTCCCAAGTACGGCAATGCCTCATGTGTGACCAAAAAATAACAGGAATCAGAAGGGAAGGAGTGATATTTGGATTTTGCAGCACAGATTCTGGTGGAATGTTGGTGGGTGCTATGTCGCATTAGCAAGACCCCCGAAGCACCAATACAGTGGAACCCCCCCACAAGTGACCCCATTTTGCAAACTACACCCCTCAGGGAATTCATCTAGGGGTATAGTGTACATTTCAAACCCCCAGGGGTTTCACCAATTTTGATACAACTGGGCTGTGCAAATGAAAAATTACATTTTTTACACAAAAATGCAGTTCTGGCTCAAAATTTTTCATTTTCACAAGGAATGAAGGAGACAAAGCACCCCAAAATCTGTGCCCCAATTTCTCCCTAGTACGGCAATGCCTCACATGTGACCAAAAAATACCATTTGGGTGCATGGCAGGACTCAGAAGGGAAGGAGTGATTTTTGGATTTTGCAGCTCAGATTCTGGTGGAATGTTGGTGGGTGCTATGTCGCATTAGCAAGACCCCCGAAGCACCAATACAGTGGAACCCACCCACAAGTGACCCCATTTTGCAAACTACACCCCTCAGGGAATTCATCTAGGGGTATAGTGTACATTTCAAACCCCCAGGGGTTTCACCAATTGTGGTACAACTGGGCAGTGAAAATGAAAAATTATTTTTTTTACACAAAAATGCAGTTCTGGCTCCAAATTTTTCATTTTCACAAGGAATGAAGGAGACAAAGCACCCCAAAATCTGTGCCCCAATTTCTCCCGAGTACGGCAATGCCTCACATGTGACCAAAAAATACTATTTGGGTGCATGGCAGGACTCAGAAGGGAAGGAGTGATATTTGGATTTTGCAGCACAGATTCTGGTGGAATGTTGGTGGGTGCTATGTCGCATTAGCAAGACCCCCGAAGCACCAATACAGTGGAACCCCCCCACAAGTGACCCCATTTTGCAAACTACACCCCTCAGGGAATTCATCTAGGGGTATAGTGTACATTTCAAACCCCCAGGGGTTTCACCAATTTTGATACAACTGGGCTGTGCAAATGAAAAATTACATTTTTTACACAAAAATGCAGTTCTGGCTCAAAATTTTTCATTTTCACAAGGAATGAAGGAGACAAAGCATCCCAAAATCTGTGCCCCAATTTCTCCCAAGTACGGCAATGCCTCATGTGTGACCAAAAAATGGCAGGATTTAGAAGGGAAGGAGTGATATTTGGATTTTGCAGCACAGATTCTGGTGGAATGTTGGTGGGTGCTATGTCGCATTAGCAAGACCCCCGAAGCACCAATACAGTGGAACCCCCCCCACAAGTGACCCCATTTTGCAAACTACACCCCTCAGGGAATTCATCTAGGGGTATAGTGTACATTTCAAACCCCCAGGGGTTTCACCAATTTTGATACAACTGGGCTGTGCAAATGAAAAATTACATTTTTTACACAAAAATGCATTTCTGGCTCAAAATTTTTCATTTTCACAAGGAATGAAGGAGACAAAGCACCGCAAAATCTGTGCCCCAATTTCTCCCGAGTACGGCAATGCCTCACATGTGACCAAAAAATACCATTTGGGTGCATGGCAGGACTCAGAAGGGAAGGAGTGATTTTTGGATTTTGCAGCTCAGATTCTGGTGGAATGTTGGTGGGTGCTATGTCGCATTAGCAAGACCCCCGAAGCACCAATACAGTGGAACCCACCCACAAGTGACCCCATTTTGCAAACTACACCCCTCAGGGAATTCATCTAGGGGTATAGTGTACATTTCAAACCCCCAGGGGTTTCACCAATTGTGGTACAACTGGGCAGTGAAAATGAAAAATTAATTTTTTTACACAAAAATGCAGTTCTGGCTCCAAATTTTTCATTTTCACAAGGAATGAAGGAGACAAAGCACCCCAAAATCTGTGCCCCAATTTCTCCCGAGTACGGCAATGCCTCACATGTGACCAAAAAATACCATTTGGGTGCATGGCAGGACTCAGAAGGGAAGGAGTGATTTTTGGATTTTGCAGCTCAGATTCTGGTGGAATGTTGGTGGGTGCTATGTCGCATTAGCAAGACCCCCGAAGCACCAATACAGTGGAACCCCCCCACAAGTGACCCCATTTTGCAAACTACACCCCTCAGGGAATTCATCTAGGGGTATAGTGTACATTTCAAACCCCCAGGGGTTTCACCAATTTTGATACAACTGGGCTGTGCAAATGAAAAATTACATTTTTTACACAAAAATGCAGTTCTGGCTCCAAATCTTTAATTTTCACAAGGAATGAAGGAGACAAAGCACCCCAAAATCTGTGCCCCAATTTCTCCCTAGTACGGCAATGCCTCACATGTGACCAAAAAATACCATTTGGGTGCATGGCAGGACTCAGAAGGGAAGGAGTGATTTTTGGATTTTGCAGCTCAGATTCTGGTGGAATGTTGGTGGGTGCTATGTCGCATTAGCAAGACCCCCGAAGCACCAATACAGTGGAACCCCCCCACAAGTGACCCCATTTTGCAAACTACACCCCTCAGGGAATTCATCTAGGGGTATAGTGTACATTTCAAACCCCCAGGGGTTTCACCAATTTTGATACAACTGGGCTGTGCAAATGAAAAATTACATTTTTTACACAAAAATGCAGTTCTGGCTCAAAGTTTTTCATTTTCACAAGGAAAGAAGGAGACAAAGCACCCCAAAATCTGTGCCCCAATTTCTCCCGAGTACGGCAATGCCTCACATGTGACCAAAAAATACCATTTGGGTGCATGGCAGGACTCAGAAGGGAAGGAGTGATTTTTGGATTTTGCAGCTCAGATTCTGGTGGAATGTTGGTGGGTGCTATGTCGCATTAGCAAGACCCCCGAAGCACCAATACAGTGGAACCCCCCCACAAGTGACCCCATTTTGCAAACTACACCCCTCAGGGAATTCATCTAGGGGTATAGTGTACATTTCAAACCCCCAGGGGTTTCACCAATTTTGATACAACTGGGCTGTGCAAATGAAAAATTACATTTTTTACACAAAAATGCAGTTCTGGCTCAAAATTTTTCATTTTGACAAGGAATAAAGGAGAAAAAGCACCCCAAAATCTGTGCCCCAATTTCTCCCGAGTACGACAATGCCTCATGTGTGACCAAAAAATGGCAGGACTCAGAAGGGAAGGAGTGATATTTGGATTTTGCAGCACAGATTCTGGTGGAATGTTGGTGGGTGCTATGTCGCATTAGCAAGACCCCCGAAGCACCAATACAGTGGAACCCCCCCACAAGTGACCCCATTTTGCAAACTACACCCCTCAGGGAATTCATCTAGGGGTATAGTGTACATTTCAAACCCCCAGGGGTTTCACCAATTTTGATACAACTGGGCTGTGCAAATTAAAAATTACATTTTTTACACAAAAATGCAGTTCTGGCTCAAAATTTTTCATTTTCACAAGGAATGAAGGAGACAAAGCACCCCAAAATCTGTGCCCCAATTTCTCCCGAGTATGGCAATGCCTCATATGTGACCAAAAAATACCAGTTGGGTGCATGGCAGGACTCAGAAGGGAAGGAGTGATTTTTGGATTTTGCAGCTCAGATTCTGGTGGAATGAATGGTGGGTGCTATGTGGCATTAGCAAGACCCCCGAAGCACGGTGAAATGATGAACCTAATAATCCATAGATGTGTGGTATATTTTAAAACACTCCTTTATACATAGGCCGGGTTTGTCGGGGCAAGTTTCACAGTGGAAAATAGTATCCTTTCTTATTCCCTTTTTATAGCAAACTTTGCACCTTTTTTGTGTCCTGCCCTTTCTTGCAGTGGAGGGGATTTCGTTAGGAAAATGCTGCCCTGGTACAATACGGGGGCCAGTACTAGAAGTACTGGGGCCCTCTGCCTGCTGGTTCCCAAATATTAGGCCCTTTATGACTTCCTCTTGAAAGTGCATAAATGTCCCCCTCTGGCTGGTAGAACGGAATAGCACGTAAGCGTTATACAGTGCCATCTGGATGATATACACGGCCAGCTTCTTGTACCAGATTTTTGTTTTCCGCAGGGGACTGTACGGCTTCAGTACCTGATCTGAAAGATCCACTCCGCCCATGTACTTATTGTAATCTAGGATACAATTAGGTTTTGATGTGTGGGTACTGGTACCTCGTACAGGGATGGAGGTGGTACTGTCTCCATGAATTGTTGTCAGTATAAGGACATCCCTCTTGTCCTTATATTTGACCAACAACATATTTTCGGTGGATTGTGCCCTGCTTTCACCCCTTCTCAGTACTTGGGCAATGTGCGTTTTTGGGAGGCCTCTTTGGTTCTTGCGCACAGTACCGCAAGCTGCTGTACCTCTTGAACCAAGGGCCTTAAACAGGGGGATGCTAGTGTAAAAGTTATCCACATAGAGGTGATAACCTTTATCCAGGAAGGGGTGCACTAAATCCCAGACAATTTTTCCACTAACACCTACGAGGGAGGGGGGGCATTCTGGCGGTTCAATTCTTGAATCCTTCCCTTCATATACCCTAAACCTGTGGGTGTACCCTGAGGTGCTTTCACACAGTTTATACATTTTTATGCCATACCTTGCCCTCTTACTGGGAAGGTACTGGCGGAATTTAACCCTTCCTTTAAAATGTATAAGGGACTCGTCGATACAAATAAATTTTTCAGGGATGTACATCTCTGCAAATTTGGCACTGAAATGATCAATGACCAGCCTGACTTTGAATAGCCGGTCAAAGGTGGGATCATCTCTGGGTGGGCACTGTGCATTATCGGTGTAATGTAAAAATTTAAGGATTGTCTCAAAACGAGTCCGAGTCATGGCCATACGGTAAAATGGGGTGCTGTACAGAACATCTGTACTCCAATATTGCCTAATTTCTGGCTTTTTTACTATGCCCATATGTAACACCAGACCCCAAAACGTCATCATCTCTGCTGCATCTACAGGGGTCCACCTAGCAAATGATGACGTGGGGTTTTGAGCAATAAACTGCTGGGCATATAAATTACTTTGGTCCACCATTAAATTTATAAAATCATCAGAGAAAAATAATTTGAAAAAGTCAATTTCTCTGAGACCTGTTGAATCAAATTGGATTCCTGGGATGGCCAAAAACTCAGGAACCTGGGGCTCAAAATTGTCTGGTGGTGGGGTCCATACGGGATCAATCATTTGGGGGGGGGGGGTCTCAGCTGCTCTACGGGGGCGTCTTTGAGGGGGTCCCTCATCACTAGAGGAGGAAGAGGAGCTTAAGACGAATCCTTCAAATTCCCCGCTTGCATCACTGGCTGTGTCAGAGTCAGAGGCAAGCATGGCATATGCCTCCTCCGCTGAATACATTCTTCTGGATGACTGGGATGACATTTGGGATGACATTTGGGATGCCATTTTTATTTTTGTGTTTCTGTAAGTGTAATGTTTCAACACGTGTATAGTGTAGGGGGGGTACAAACTTTATTTCAACACGGGGGGTATGTAGTGTGTAGTGTGTATGTAGTGCAGAAAAAAAAATACTTTATACAGGAATTTGATCCCAAAAAAAAAAAAAAAAAATTGAAGGGGTTAAAAAAAAAAAAAAAAAAGGTCCTGCGCCAAAAATTGAGCACAGATGTTGGTCAGTAACGTCCGTCACTGAACAGCGCTCAAAGGCAACAGGACACCCACAAAAGCAACGTGGGTGTAAAAACAATTTAAAAAAAAAAATACCACAGCACTCTCCAAAAAAAAAAAACAATTTAAAAAAACTGCAGAAAAAAAATGATATCAACCCTGTGCCAAAAATGCTGTTCAGTGATGTACGTCACTGATCAGCGGCCACAGGACACCCACAAAAGCAACGTGGGTGTAATAAACCACAGCACTCTCCAAAAATTTTTTTTTTTTTTAAAAACTGCAGAAAAAAAATTATATCAACCCTGTGCCAAAAATGCTGTTCAGTGATGTACGTCACTGATCAGTGGCCACAGGACACCCACAAAAGCAACGTGGGTGTAATAAACCACAGCACTCTCCAAAAAAAAAAAAACAATTTAAAAAAACTGCAGAAAAAAAATGATATCAACCCTGTGCCAAAAATGCTGTTCAGTGATGTACGTCACTGATCAGCGGCCACAGGACACCCACAAAAGCACCCACAAAAGCAACGTGGGTGTAAAAACAAAACCCCACTGCAATCCCCCCCCCAAAAAAAAACTGCAGATCAGTGATGCAGTGATGCAACACTGATTAGCAGTAAGGGGCAGCAGGCAGACAACTGTGGGTGCAACCTGACAGGGTATATATAAAAAAAAAACCCTGGACCCCCAAAAAGTTGCTGATCAGTTAATTAATTTAAACTGATCAGCACAAAAGGGGGGGCAGCAGTCAGTTGCACAGGCAGCACAACCTTTGGTGCAACTGACAGGTATATATATAAAAAAAAAAAAAAAAAAAGTTGCTGATCAGCACAGATATACTGATCAGCACAAAAGGGGTGCAGCAGACACAAAATATAGCACTCTCTATCACTCTCTATCACTCTCTATCACTCTCTGTCACTATCTGTCACTATCTCTCACGATCTGTGACTCTATGACACTGCAGCAGCAGGACACAGGAAGTCACAAGATCCAGGAAGCATCCAGCTGCTGGCAGCACGCTACCAGCGGTGATCAGGTAAGTATCAGGCAAGGTTCAGGTATGTATAGCACGACAGAGTGGCCGGTGACCGCTCTGCACGCCATTCCAGACCGGAATGGCGTCTGCAGCGCAGTCACCGTTAGTTTAAATGACGCGCCTTGGCTGTGATTGGTCCGTCGGTCCGACGGACCAATCACAGCCTTGGGGGCAGGTGGGGTGAGGTGGGGTGAGGTGTGGTCATCACCGGTGACCCCCTCGTGCCCCCTCACACCCGGTGGTGATTGACACCTGTGTTACCGAGCGTCTGATTCGCCGGTAACACAGGAAAACGCTGCGACTGGCTGTTCACATTGAACAGCCAATCACAGCGATCGCCGACGGGGGGGAGGCATCGCCACCCCCCCTGGGCATGCAGGGACATGTCTGCTGTCAGGGACAGCAGACATGTTTAAACTGTCACCGCGTCTATAGACGCGGGGACAGTTTAAAGTCATGACGTATATATACGTCATGTGTCGGGAAGTACATCCCGGCCATGACGTATATATACGTCAAATGTCGGCAAGGGGTTAATTGGATTACTCAATCAACATGATTTTACCCACTTGTCTCCTCTCTGACATTAGTTCCTTGCCTGTTACCTTCTCTCCTCTTTCATATCCCAAGCTCTCTCACTCTGTTATCTGCCACATCCTCGCAATCTACTACAGACGCTGTCTGTCTTCCCAAATCCCTGCTCTCTGTCTGCTTCCTCTAATCTACCCTCTCACCTCTGGTCCTCATGGCTGTTATTCTCTCAACTTCACTTTCTCCTACCGCTTCTCCCCCCTCCCATCCCATACCTATCCTGACCACTCGCCCCGCACCCCCCACCCTCCCAACGACCCCCCCCTCGCTTCTGCAATCCCAAAAAACGTATCCACATAAACACACAACCCACCCCCTCTCTTTCCTGTGCCTTATGGAATGCCAGATCCATCTGCAACAAACTCCCTGCCATCCATGACCTATACATATCTAGCGCATTCCACCTCCTTGCTATCACTGAGACCTGGCTCTCCACCTCTGACTCTGTCTCTCCAGCTGCTCTTTCCCACGGTGGCCTCTCTTTCTCTCACACCCCCAGGCCTGACGGTCACCAAGGTGGCGGCGTGGGTTTTCTCCTCTCAGCCTCCTGTCCCTACTGTGTCATGCACCCTGAACCCTCTCTCCTCTTTTCCTCCTTTGAGTCTCATTCCATCCATCTGTACTACCTCTACCACCTCCATGTCAGAATCTACCGCCCCCCTTGGCCCTATCTCCCAATTTTTTGACAACTTCGCCGCCTGGCTTCCACACTTCCTCTCCTCTGACCTACCATCTGTCATTCTTGGTGACTTTAACATCCCCTTGGATAACCCCGCTGATCCTGGCACCTACAAACTCCTCTCTCTCTGCTCCTCTCTTGGCCTATCTCAGTGGACTACCTCTCCCACCCACATCCAAGGACACTCCCTCGATCTCATCTTCTCTCGCTCTTGTTCCCTTACTGACTACACTATCTCGGCTTTTCCTCTTTCTGTCCATCACCTCATCTCCTTCTCCCTCACTGTTTCCCCCTCTCACAGCATAACGTCAACACACTAGATTTTGCTGCCTTCTCAAACACGCTGTGTCCTCTTCTCGCCCCAATAGCCGTCATGTCCTGCCCGAAGCTCGCCGCCTCCCTCTATAACGACACCCTATCTTCGGCATTGGACTCTGTCTGCCCTCCCTCCTCTATCCCCCTTCGATGCTTCAACCCCCAACTGTGGCACTCGCCTACCACCCGATTCCTTAAAAAGTGCTCTCGCACTGCTGAGCGCTTCTGGAAGAAATCACGCTCCCTCGCGGATTATCTCCATTTCAAATTCATTCTTTCCTCCTTCAGCTCTGCCCTTGCTCTGGCCAAGGAATCCTACTTTAAGTCCCTCATCCTTTCCCAATTATTCAACCCCTGCAGGCTCTTTGCCACCTTCAACTCCTTGCTCTCCCCCCCTCCTCCAGCTCTTCCGTTCTCCTTCGAAGCCGCTGATTTTTCTACCTACTTTTCAACCAAAATCTCCTCTCTCAGAACTGCCATCACTGCTGCCATGACCTCACCCTCTCCCTCCTCCCCTCCTACATCTCCACTCCCCTCCTTCCCACCCCTGTCCTCATTTTACCCCACACTGCCGCTGAAGTCCACTCTATCCTTCAATACGCTTCTTCCTCCACCTGCCCGCTCGATCCTATCCCTTCCAATATTATCCGTCGTCTCAGTCCGTCAGTCTGCTCTCACCTGGCTCACCTCTTTAATCTTTCCCTATCCTCTGGGATCTTCCCTTCCTCCTTCAAACACGCTCTTGTCTCCCCAATTCTCAAAAAAACAAATCTGGACCCCAACTCTTCGTCCAACTACAGGCCCATCTCCCTCCTCCCTTTTGCCTCCAAGCTCCTAGAATGTCTGGCCTATAATGCCCCTTTCAGACCGCACTTTGGAAACGGTATATTGCCGTTTTTTTACCGTTTTAAAACGGTAATCTGTGCGGTCTGAAAGGTGCAGATCCAATTAACCGGCTTGAAAATACAGTTTTTTCAAACCGGTTAAAATGGAGGGTCCTACCCGTTTCAGACCCGGTATTTTGGCATCAAAATCGGGTCTGAAACGGTATTTGTGACCCAGCGCAGTGAATATTTAATGAGTGCTCATTAAATATTCACTGCGCTTCACCCCTGCTCCGCCCCCCCGCACGCCGGTTAAATCCCCCCTCCCCCCGCCGCGCGCCGGTTAACGTCCCGTCGTCGTCGTCCCCCCCCAGCGCTAACAAATCCCCCGTTCAGCCGGTACCTCCTGCGACGCGTTGAGGATCCCGGCAGTATGGACGGATGCATTGCACTTATAAAAAAAAAAAGTGTCTTTTGGAAAATGGCTGCCCCATAGGAAAGCCCGTTTAAAAAAACTGTGTTTCCTATGGGGGCAGCCATTTTCCGAAAGACACTTTTTTTTTTACAAGTGCAATGCATCCGTCCATACTGCCGGGATCCTCAACGCGTCGCAGGAGGTACCGGCTGAACGGGGGGGGGGGGGTGGTTCCTTAAAACATTGGGGGGGGGGGGGTCCTTTAACACATGGGGGTTTTGTGTGTTAACCCGCTGGGGGGTGGGAGGGTGCCCGGTTGTGTTGTGTGTGTGTGTGTACACGGGGGGGGGGGGGGTGCGGTTGTGTGTGTGTTAACCGGGGGGGGGGCACTGAAGACCGCACTGGCTTTGACCCTGTTTTTGGAAAGCTTCCAAAAACGGGTCTGCCAGTGTCAAAAAAACGCCACTTAAACGGTAATATACCGGTTAAGAGATGCGGTGTGAAAGGGGTTTTACCTGGCAGACCCGTTTTTGGAAACGTTTTCAAATACAGGGTCAAAGCCAGTTATGCGGTCTGAAAGCAGCATAATCGTCTCTTAAGCCACCTTACTGCTAACTCCATTCTAGACCCCCTCCAATCCGGGTTCCGCCCTTTACATTCCACTGAAACTGCCCTGACCAAAGTTACTAACGATCTACTTTCGGCAAAGGCCTCTTCTCTATCCTCATCCAGCTTGATCTGTCGGCTGCCTTTGACACTGTTGACCACCCTCTCCTGCTCAACACCCTCTGCTCCTTTGGCATCACTGGCACGGTCTTCTCCTGGTTCACCTCATACCTCTCCGATCGCTCCTTCTCCATCTCCACTCCGAGCTCCTCCTCTCCTACTACCCCACAGACAGTCGGTGTTCCAAAGGGTCAGTCCTTGGCCCTTTCCTCTTCTCCCTCTACACCACCTCTCTGGGCACCCTCATTAGCTCCTTTGGTTTCCATTACCACCTCTATGCTGATGATACCCTAATCTATCTCTCCTCCCCCGACCTATCCCCATCACTCCTGTCCAAGGTCTCCGAATGCCTCACGGCCATCTCAGCCTGGATGACCCAATGCTTCCTGAAACTAAACATGGCTAAAACTGAACTTCTAATCTTTCATCCCCCGAACATCCCCTCTTCTCCCACTATCTACATCAGCATTGGTGAAACCGAGATCACCTCCACCGACCAAACGCGCTGCCTCGGTGTCATCATTGACTCCTCCCTCTCTTTCACCCCCTACATTCGTGCTCTATCACAGTATTGCCGCTTTCACCTTCGCTACATCTCGCGCATCAGACCATTCCTCTCCACTGACGCGACCAAATTCTCATACACTCTCTTGACATCTCCCGCCTTGACTACTGCAACATCCTTCTCTCTGGGCTACCTCTCACCCGCCTCGCACCTCTCCAATCCATTCTTAACGCTGCTGCTAGGCTCATCTTCCTCTCCCGCCGCTCTACCTACGCCTCCCCCTCTGTCTATCTCTTCACTGGCTCCCCATTCCTTTCCGAGTTCTCGTCAAACTCCTCACCACCACCTATAAGGCTCTCTCCTCCTCCACCGCTCCTTACCTCTCTTCACTGATCTCTATCCACACTCCCTCCCGTACTCTTCGCTCCATCGGTGACCGCCGACTGACCTCTCACCTAATCACCTCCTACCACTCCCGTGTCCAAGACTTCTCTCGCGCTGCCCCCCTGCACTGGAACAACCTCCCGCCACCCATCAGGCTTTCTGATTCCCTTACCTCCTTCAAGCGCTCCCTCAAAACCCACTTTTTTCGACTAGCCTATCCCTCCTCCTAACCTCTTTTGATCCTCCATCCGTTCCTACTTATCCTATTGTTTTTCGTTCGTCCACCCACCTCCTTTTAGTATGTTAACTCTTATGAGTAGGGCCCTCCTTCCTCACGTACTCACCCTACCTCTTTACCTCAACTGTGCTCCTGTCCTGTACTTCCCCTCCTCTACTTCATCTTGAGTCTCCTCGACAATTTCGACACCTACTTCTGAACTGATGCTGATTTTAGTTCTACCAGCTATACCCCTATTTATGCTATATTTTATCAACACACCCTGTACGTTACCTTGTAATTTGTTTTTTTGTTTGCCATGTACGGCACTGCAGACACTTTGTGGCGCCTTATAAATAAACGTACTACTATGTACTGTGTAATGTGAATATGAGTCACTATGCGCTGTGAAATGTGAATATGGGTCACTATGTGCTGTGTAATGTGAATATGGGTCACTATGCGTTTTGTAATGTGACTATGGGTCACTATGTGCTGTGTAATGTGAATATGGGTCACTATGCGTTTTGTAATCTGACTATGGGTCACTATGTGCTGTGAAATGTGACTATTAGTCACTAGGTACTGTGTAATGTGAATATGGGTCACTATGTGCTGTGTAATGTGACTATAGGTCACTACACGCTGTGTAATGTGAATATGCGTCATTATGTGCTGTGTAATGTGACTGTGGATCACTGTGCTGTATAATATAAATATGGGTCACTACGTACTGTGTAATGTGAATATGGGTCACTATGTGCTGTGTAATGTGACTATGGGTCACTCTGTGCTGTGTAATGTGAATATGGGTCACTACGTACTGTGTAATGTGAATATGGGTCACTATGTGCTGTGTAATGTGACTATGGGTCTCTACGCGCTGTGTAATGTGAATATTGGTCACTATGTGCTGTGTAATGTGAATATGGGTGACTCTGTGCTGTGTAAATGTTACTATGGGTCACTGCGTGCTGTGTAATGTGAATATGGGTCACTAGATACTGTGTAATGTGACTGTGGGTCACTTTGCTATGTAATATGAATATGGGTTACTATGTACTGTGTAATGTGAAAGTGGGTCTCTACATGCGGTGTTATGTGACTGTGGGTCACTACGTGCTGTGTAATGTGACTATGGGTCACAGCGTGTAGTGACCCATAATGCTATTATAAAGCATGTAGTGACCAATATTTACATTAAACAGCACATAGTGACACATATTCAGATTTCATGTTCCTGGAGTTCCTGTCTCCAGAAACATGGCGTCTATGCTGTTTGAGGACATCTCTATTGCGCATGTGTGAATCACAAGAAAATGGCCACAGCAGACTTTTCCCAGTGATCTTTACCGCTGTGATGCTGGACCGAGGGAGAGATAAGTGGAATGAAATACAGTAGGTGCAGGGTGTACAGTGTGTGGGGCCCCCTGGACACCGCACACCTTGCACCTATTATAGATCAGGGTTGCTGACCCTCCCGGAATTTGCGGGAGTCTCCCGAAAATCAGGTCCTTCCTCCCGGCCCCCGGAAGGGTGGGCAACCCTCCCGGAATCAGGGGGACCCCCACTGAGCCCCCCGATCGCGGCATTTATATGCCGCAATCCGCGGGTCTCAGGGGAGGGGACGGAGCTAAAACGGCACAATCGTGACGTTTTAGCCCCGCCCCCTCCATGGATAACTGTTATTTTGGCTATTTGTTGTAATGGGGGCGGGGCTTAATGATGTCACCGTTAAGCCCCGCCCCCAAAACGCGTACTGCAAGATTCCCGGAGAGGATTTTCTGAAAGTCGGCAACCCTGTTATAGATATGCCAGTGGATGGTGGGTGTTTCTGGCTGCTGCTGGGTTATGAGTGCTTTGCTGGGTGGGGATGCGGTCATCTATTAGAATGAACTTAGGTCTACAGTCATTAGGTCGACCCCACTAGCCGACATGTGCCGACAGGCGGTATTTCATGCCCTACCATCCACTAGGGCGTGGTGGGAGAATAAAATAGTGTGCCGAGCACCGTGCCCGAAGCATTGCGAGCGAAGCGAGCGATGCGAGGGTCCGATTCTCATTGCCAACTTTGTCCATGTCGACTTTGTCCATGTCGGATAAAAAAACAGTGAAAAACCCATGTCGACCTTATGACCAGTCGACCTTACTCATGTCGACCTTTATGCAAATTCGACCTTAAGTCATGTCGACCTTGGCCCATGTCGACCTTAAGTCAGGTCGACCTTCCTGCCAGTCGACCTAGTGGGGTCGACCTAATGACTGTAGACCTAAGTTCATTCTGACAGATGTCCCAATTCCGCTGGGTGATGGATGCTGTGTCAGAGTTGGAACTAGCAGCAGTGCTAGGGGGCACAGCCAAAATTTTTCCTAGGGCATCAAATTGACTAGGGCCGGCTTTGTGTGTAAGGGGAAGTGTGTTATGTGTGTGTAAGGGACAGTATGTAATGTGTGTGTAAGGGACAGTATGTAATGTGTGTGTAAGGGGTATTATGTAATGTGTGTGTAAGGGGCACTGTGGTGTGTGAGTGTAAGTGCAGTTTTTGTGTGTAAGGGGTAGCTTAGTATATGTGGGTATGTGTATGTAAGGAGCAGTACTGTGCGTGTAAGGGGCAGTGTCTGTGTCCCAATAATCAGCATGAACATATACTATCTAACCAGATATATTATACTCCTACAGTCTCTCCTTATCAGGTGTGTTACATCATGGGTGCTAAAATTATGTGCACCCACGATGTGCCACTGATAGCTGCCCATAAGATTTATATTATGTGCAGCCCATTCGACTCTGGTCCGTATCGGGTGTCATACACATGTGATTTGGGCCGATTTCACGGTCCAATCCATGGGAATCGGCTGAAATCGTGATTTATTGCATTTGAAAGGACTCTCGGTGCGCTTCCGTGGGAGATCCAGGTAATCGGATGTGATACACCCATGATGTGCACTGGCTGCACATCATGCTTTGCTGATTCCCGGCCTCCCCTGCTTTGCTGATTCCCAGCCTCCCCTGCTTTGCTGCTCCCTGGCCCCCCTGATCTGCTGCTCCCCGGCCTCCCCTGCTCCCCAGCCTCCCCTGCTCTGCTGCTCCCTGGCCTCCCCTGCTCTGCTGGTCCCCGGCCTCCCCTGCTGCTCCCTGGCCTCCCCTGCTCTGCTGCTCTCTGGCCTCCCCTGCTCTGCTGCTCCCCGGCCTCCCCTGCTCTGCTGCTCCCTGACCTCCCCTGCTATGCTGCTCCCCGGCTTCCCCTGCTCTGCTGCTCCAAAGCCTCCCCTGCTTTGCTGCTCCCCGGCCTCCCCTGCTTTGCTGATTCCTGGCCTCCCCAGCTCTTGTGATCCCTCACCTCCCCTGCTGCTCCCTGGCCTCCCCTGCTCTGCTGCTCTCTGGCCTCCCCTGCTCTGCTGCTCCCCGGCCTCCCCTGCTCTGCTGCTCCCTGACCTCCCCTGCTATGCTGCTCCCCGGCTTCCCCTGCTCTGCTGCTCCAAAGCCTCCCCTGCTTTGCTGCTCCCCGGCCTCCCCTGCTTTGCTGATTCCCGGCCTCCCCAGCTCTGGTGATCCCTCACCTCCCCTGCTGCTCCCTGGCCTCCCCTGCTCTGCTGCTCTCTGGCCTCCCCTGCTCTGCTGCTCCCCGGCCTCCCCTGCTCTGCTGCTCCCTGACCTCCCCTGCTATGCTGCTCCCCGGCTTCCCCTGCTCTGCTGCTCCAAAGCCTCCCCTGCTTTGCTGCTCCCCGGCCTCCCCTGCTTTGCTGATTCCCGGCCTCCCCTACTGGCTGCACATCCGGCCTCTAAACCGGTGCGCGCGGGACCTGACATCGGGTTATAGCGGATGTCACACACATGTCATTTGCCCATTTTTCACCCAATTTCTTGGCGCAATCCGCCAGAATCGGGTGGATACATAAATGCATCTCATTTATATAAAGATTGTTTTTCTAGATAATATATCTGGTTAGATATAATATGTTTATTCTTGATTTTAATTGTGATATATTGATAATATAGTCATTGAAATATATTTAATCCTACCCACCTACTTTGGTATTTAGCGCAGGTTATTCTAATAATCAGTATGTATGTGTGTGGTTGGGTGGTATGTGAGTGTGTGTGTGTGTGTGAGCAGCAGTATGTGTGGTGTGTATGTGTAAAGGGTAGTTTGTATATTAGGGGCAGTGGGTGCTGTCTGTGTATAAGAGGCAGTATGTGTGTGGTGTGTATAAGGGGCAGTATATTTGGTATTTGTGTGTGTAAGGGGTAAATATGTGTGTGATGTTTGTAAGGGGCAGTATGTTTTGCATTTGTTTGTATAAGGGGCAGTATGTGTGTGGTGTGTGTAAGGAGCAGTATGTGCTGCATTTGTGTGTAAGGGGCAGTATGTGTGTGGTGCAGTATGTGTGTGATGTGTGTTAGGGGCAGTATGTTTGGCATTTGTTTGTATAAGGGGCAGTATGTGTGCGGTGTGTGTAAGGGGCAGTATATTTGGTATTTGTGTGTGTAAGGGGCAGTATGTGTGTGATGTGTGTAAGGAGCCGTATGTCTGGCATTTGTTTGTATAAGGGGCAGTATGTGTGTGGTGTGTTTAAGGGGCAGTATGTTCTGCATTTGTGTGTAAGGGGCAGTATGTGTGAGGTGTGTGTAAGGGGCAGTATATTTGGTATTTGTGTGTGTAAGGGGCAGTATGTGTGTGATGTGTGTAAGGAGCAGTATGTTTGGCATTTGTTTGTATAAGGGACAGTATGTGTGTGGTGTGTGGAAGGGGCAGTAAGTTCTGCATTTGTGTGTAAGGGGCAGTATGTTTGGCATTTTTAGTGCTCACTCTAGGATTTTTTTAGGACAAGGTGCTACCCACCGAGTTCGAACTCCCCCAAGGGTTAGATGGGGGGGGGGGGGGGGGGGGGCCTGGAATAGCTGTCTTGCCGCTTACAGCTTCAGTGCAGAAAAATACAATACAACCAGTTTGTTTACGTTTAAAAAAAACAACACCTACTGTATAATATGTATCCTAATTTCAGGCTGCCAGATTGATCTGTTTTTGCATGCAGCGGGCCTGGAGTGTGTGTTCTATGCAGTGGTGCAAGTACAGATTTTTTCTTAGTGGTACTGATAGCAGGTGCGTGGGGCATGCATGCTGCTGCTTAATGCCCCTTGTAGTGCTGCTGCTTAATGCCCCCTGTAGTGCTGCTTAATGCCCCCTGTAGCGCTGCTGCTTATTGCCCCCTGTAGTGCTGCTGCTTATTGCCCCCTGTAGTGCTGCTGCTTAATGCCCCCTGTAGTGCTGCTGCTGCTTAATGTTCCCTATAGTGCTGCTGCTGCTTAATGCCCCCTATAGTGCTGCTGCTTAATGCCCCCGGTAGTGCTGCTGCTGTGTAATGCCCCCTGTAGTGCTGCTCTTCTTAATGCCCCCTATAGTGCTGCTGCTTAATGCCCCCGGTAGTGCTACTGCTGTGTGATGCCTCCTGTAGTGCTGCTGTTGCTGCTTAATACCCCCTGTTGTGGTGGTGCTAATGCTGCTTAATGCCCCCTGTCCTGTTGGTACTGATGCTGCTTAATGCCCCCTGTCGTGTTGGTGCTGATGCTGCTTAATGCCCTCTGTCATTATGGTGCTGATACTGCTAAATGCCCCTGTAGTGTTGGTGCCACTACTTATTGCCCCCTGTAGTGCAGAGACTCACCCCTGTAGTTTGGATCCGGCCTCCGCTTCCACCACTGTAAGTATTAGACTGTATCGCAGCATCGCAAGGCTTCCCTCACTTGTCGGCGGCTCCCGGTCATTTCCAATATGGAGCGGCAACTAGTGAGCCAATCGTAGCTTGCGGGCCGGCAGTCAATCACTTTGGTTGCAGCGAGGCATTTGATATAGGCGAGGGGGGGGGGGGGGTAAGGTGACAATGGGTGAGGTGATGGGGGTGAGGTAGAGAGAAGGCAGGTCTTACCAGCTTCGGTATGCTTCCCTGCTGCTGGACTCTGGCCTCCCCTGCTCTGCTGCTCCCAGGCCTCCCCTGCTTTGCTGCTCCCAGGCTCTGCTACTCCCTGGCCTCCCCTGCTCTGCTGCTCCCAGGCCTCCCCTGCTCTGCTGCTCCCCAGCCTCCCCTGCTCTGCTGCTCCCCAGCCTCCCCTGCTCTGCTGCTCCCCAGCTTCCCCTGCTCTGCTGCTCCAAGGCCTCCCCTGCTTTGCTGCGCCCCGGCCTCCACTGCTTTGCTGATTCCTGGCCTCCCCTGCTTTGCTGATTCCCAGCCTCCCCTGCTTTGCTGCTTCCCAGCCTCCCCTGCTCCCCGGCCTCCCCTGCTCTGCTGCTCCCCGGCCTCCCCTGCTCTGCTGCTCCCAGGCCTCCCCTGCTCTGCTGCTCCCCAGCCTCCCCTGCTCTGGTGCCAGAGCCGGCCTTAGGCATAGGCAAACTAGGCAATTGCCTAGGGCATTTGGAATGTCTAGGGGCATCAGCAGCTTCTGCTGATTAAAATGATATGCAGCATGCCTATATTCTGTGTGTGAATGAGGCTGTATCTGCATATGAAATAGTGTATTCATGGAAATCACTGTAACATAGAATTCTGTATGCAGGTACAGCCACAGTCGCACACAGAATATATTCATGCCACATATCATTTTAATCATCGGAAGCTCCTTGTGTGTGCTGGTCATAACAATGCAAATAAGACAAATTTTCAGCAAAAAATGCACCCAACGTTAGCAGCACTGGCCAGGAGCTGCATGGCCTAATGAGGCAAGATGTATGAGGAAACATCTGTATCCAAGCAGAGGCAGAGGTCACAGTGTTAGCGGCTGTGGGAGTGCTGTCTGTAGGTGGGTTGGTTGTGCAATAGTGTTCGGCATATGTGTAAGGGGCAGTATGTGTGTCATGTATAAATGCATTAATAATGTGCAACATATGTGTAACAGGCATTATGTGTGTCATGTGTATAAGGGCATTAATAACGTGCAACATATGTGTAATAGGCATTATGTGTGTCATGTGTATAAGGGCATTAATAATGTGCAACATATGTGTAAGAGGCATTATGTGTGTCATTATGTGTATGAAGGGCATTAATAAAGGTTGGCATAATGTGAAAGGGGCATTATGGTTATAAGGACATTAATAATGTGTGTCATGTGTAAGGGTCATTACTGTGTGGTATTATCAGGGGTGCCGAGAGAAAGGGGTAGGGGGTACAAATTACCCAGGCCAAAGTCTGATGGAAGGGCCCAGCTCTTCTCCTCTGCCCAGCACACACTGCTTTGTGCTGGGTTGCAGTGTGGCCATGGAGGTGCTTAAAATGCAATATTTTCTCTGGATTTTTTTCTAAGGGTATAATGTGAATAATGTGAGGAGTAATGTACATAAGGTAAAGTGGTACTACTGTGTGATGTAACGTGAATAAGGGACACCATTGCATGATATAATGTGAATAAAGTTGCACTACTGTGTGGCATAATTTGAATTGGGGGTACTATTGTGTGGCCATGCCCCTTCCCAGCAAGAACACACCACTGTTTGGGCTGCGCACCGAATGTGTTCACTGTTTCTATTTAAAATATTGAGGGTAGGAGCACCAAAATGATGACTGCTATGATGAGTGTAGATGGTGCTGGGAAACGGGAGCAGGGTCAGAGGCGGAACTAGTGGCGGTGCTAGGGGGCACCAGGCAAAATCTTGCCTAGGGCGTCATTTAGGCTAGGGCCGGCTATGTCTGGTGCTCCCAGGCCTCCCTAGCTCTGGTGATCCATGGCATCCCCTGCTCTGCTGCTCCAAGGCCTCCCCTGCTCTGCTGCTCCCCGGCTGTTTGCCCACACCCGGATGTTTAGATGCCCACTTGGCTAAACCCAGTGTGTTCAGCCATGTCAAATGCTAATGGGAAACTGATCACAGCAACATTTGCATACTGTTGCTCTGATAGACACCCATAAGTGTAGACAGCCAGCAGTGAGTGCGCAGAAGAATTGCCCCCCCCCCCCCTTATAAGTGCACAGAGATGGAGGCGGTCACATTACAGTGTATCACAGAAGTGATTGGCTGAGGGAACCTGGGGATTGGTCATTGTTACCTCTGTTGCCAGAGGCCATTGTCTGACTGTCACCTACACACAGCGAGTTGTCTGCTACATGCCTCAGTTATTGCATTGCTTCCTATTGGTTGATGGGCTGCACCTGTTTGTGAGTCGGGTCCTCTATAAGTGGGGTAATATATACGGAATGCTCCGCTCCCCTATCACTAGTATGTGCCATAGTGGGTCCCTGCCCCTAAATCGTGGCTGTGTGGCATTGTTACAGAAAAGCAGCAGATAGTAATAGGTGCAGCGGCTGTGTGCGTGTGGCCATGGTGAATAGATTATTCACCGGGTGCTTGCACACAACAGTGCGGGCAGGGGGCGGAAGTCCCCGGGATTTTGACTATATAGTCAAAATCGGAAGAAAAGTTAGCATAAATCGCACAGTGTGTATACATCTTGCGATACCAATGCGTGTTCCCATGGGATTGGCATCCAAAGAAAAAGACTGCGCCGACAAGCCAATGGCAAACTAATTTTGACTATATTGTGTAGTATAGTCAAAATCCCAAGTAAATGAAATCAATATTATAGTTCTGGGCTCTGAGATTTCAAGGGAAATTACAGTGTCAAAATTTTAAAGAGCCAAAATTTCACCGCGTGTATATGCACCTTTAGCTTTCTATTCTGTTGTGTCTAAAAATAAAAACACCAAGATCTTGGATGTCTGCAAGTAAAGCTCTTTATTATTACAAATTTGGTGGATGTTTTTTTTTAGTGCATGGTGCTTTTCATATAGCTTATCTTAGCATTATACTAACGTTCTGGGTGGTCTTTTCTAAAGTTTACACATCCCTGTGTTGTTAGAAGCAATTGCTTTATGTATTCCTTTCCCAGTAACTATTGCAGAACACAGTCCATAGGCTATAGCGGCTGCATTCTGAAGCTTGGTAAATTTGTCAAAAAACATCCCTCTCAGAAACCTATGGTGGCAGTATCTGCTATAGGGGCCCATTTATCATGATCGCATTTACAATGCGATCTGGGCGGAATATTACCGCCCAGGATCGCATTGTAAAATGCGATCATATCGGGGCAATGTATCATTATTAAGGGCGCAGGGACAGGGTTCCGATAGGAGCCCATCCCTGCGAAGCCCTAACCCAGAAGCCGGAAGGTCGGCGCATGCGCGGTTATGCGCTGACCCCCGCCGACCTTTCTTACCACACTGCCCTGCTCTGGCAGTACGAAGTGTAGCCATAGGCTACAGTGGGCTATCGCCACATTACAATGGCGATAGCCCAGGAGTCCGATGCCGGGCTGCCCAATGTTGATACATCGGGCAGCTTCGCATCCCCCATAGAAACCTATAGGCATAGTTGCCGACTTTTACGCTGCCCTCTCCGGGAGAGGGCAGCCAGTCAGCTCACTGAAGTAGGGGGGCGGGGTCATCACCGGGAGGGGAAAGGGTGTTTCGGGGTGGAGCCACGTGCGGGCTGCTCTATCAGGGGCGTGGCTATAGCAAACACGTCATTTTAGCTCTGCCCCCCGCAGTGCAATGTCGGTATTTCAGTCATTGCACTGCGGGGGCGGGGCTAAAATGACACGAACGTGTCATTTGACCCGCGGACCCCCCGCCGGGTGGGGGTTTGCGGGTGATGGGTTGATATGCGGGAGGGTTGCCCCCCTTTCCGGGGGGGCCGGGAGGGTGACCCGATTTCCGGGACCCTCCCGGCCATTCCAGGAGGGTTGGCAACCCTGCTTATAGAGGATGCGGCCGGTGGCGCTGCAGAGAGGATCGCAGCAGGGAACGGAGATCCCTGCTGCGGTCCCCCTTTAATACATTTGGGGGATAATAAATATTTGCGGTGAACCCCCGAAAACTAATGTTTTCGGGGATTTAACCGCAAATAATGCTTGATAAATGCGGCCCATAGTCCCCTGTATACATATTCGGGAGATATATAAAATAGGCAGTTATTTTTGGGTGGTACTCAAAGTCAGCCCCTCTAACAACCCTGCCAGGCTTACACTCTCCCCTAAATCATACACTTTTAAAAGCAAACCACTCAAAGCTCAATACTTTTCTAGTCACCTACCACTAAAATCACCTGTGATGTTGTATAACTGGTACTTATGCTACATAATTATGTTATCGTCTATTCTGAAACACTTATGTTTACCATGTATGATGCTCTAGACCATGGGTCTTCAAACTGTGGCCCTCCAGATGTTGTGGAACTACATGTCCCAGCATGCCCTGACAGTTTTGGCATGCTCTTATAGGACATTTTGTTTTGCCATATAAATTAAGGGTAATTAGTAGAGACAGGATTATATGCATTTGCATATTTGCATATGCATTCGCATATTTTGCCCATTCTCATTTGTTATTGCATATTTTACCTAAAATCTAGTGATGGCGCATATTTTAGGACCCACCACCTTTCCACCCACGAAGCACAGCACTGATTTGCCCTCCTGCTGGCCAGGTAGTGGTAGAGTGTGCAGGCCGGGCCAATATGTGCGCAGTGTGGGGGACATTGCTCTAGACTGCCAATCTATTTTAATAAAAGTAAGTCGGGGAGGGTTATGCCACAAAACTCCTGAACCTTTGTCTGCCCCTGGCCTGGAACTTTGCGCCAAGAGAGAGACTTCTGCAGCAGAGGAGGTGGGCGGAAGGATTTTGACATCACGCGGCACGGAGGAAACTCCGGGTCACAGTGAGTATGCGGCGCAGGGAGAAAGCCTTCCACTGCGCCCCTTTCACATGCTACTGTATGCTGACATTTGATCCATCTGCGCTGGAGATGAGGGTCTGTGTAGTTGATAACAGAAGAGCCTAGGACGCTGCAGTCTGCTGTAGCAGCCAGGAAGGAAAAAAAATCCTGTGTACAGCACTAAACATCTGCAGGTGCTGTGGGAGTATTTTTTAGGTTTATTTGCAACTAATAGGATGCTGATTTTTAAATAAATAAGTTAAAAATTACTTTTTTTATTATTATTTAATGTAGCATATTTTGACACTTTTCATGTATATTTTAAGTATTTTTTATGCATATTTGCATGCATATTTCAAGCTTTTTATATTGCATATAATCCTGTCTCTAGTAATAAGTATATGAAAAAAGGAAGTGTGACTAAGTCACACTATATCCCCTGGTGCTATTAAATAAATAGCCAGTTAAATACGAGCTACATGTGACAACAAGGCATCCAGCTTGTAAGGGGTTATTGCAATAAAATAAAAGGTCATTACAGCGCTGGAATTAACATCTAAGTTTTTTTTTTTATTAAGGATTGAGCGTTACAATAATGTAGACATTGAATTACATTTGTGCATGAAAATACATAGATGCAATATAAATTCAGTTTGCAAAATATTAGATCATGGCAATTATAACAATGCTGTGTCACATGGACATACAAGTTGAGATGGACACGGAGGACCGTGCATGTGCAGATCTATGACAGGCATATTGGAAGATCAATCAGGGCATCCCATGAAATGGTTCGAGTCTCATACCATTGAAGGCCGAAACTAGGGTTTCCGGCGCCCGGAGCAAGGCAGTCATTTGCTCCCCCCCCCTGGGGGCCAAATGACCGCCGTGCCCCTGGTGCCGGAGACCCCCCCTCCCCGCTGACAACATCGCCGGAGACGCCCCCTCCCTGCTGACAACATCGCCGGAGGAACCCCCCCCCCCCTCCCCGCTGACAACATGCATACCACCTGTGTGCAGCCAGCGGGGGTCCGGGGACAGGCAGCGGGGTTCCGGGGACTGGTGTAACCGCTGTAGAGGCAGCTTGACTCCGTCCGTCTCTCCTACTAGCGAGGCGGCGGGAAGTGCTGATGTCTTTTCAAAGTCATCAGTGCTTCCCGCCGCCGCCGCGCTAGTAGGAGAGACGGATGGAGTCAAGCTGCCGCTATAGCGGCTACCCGGAACCCCGCTGCCTGTCACCGGACCTCCGCTGGCTATCCCCAGACCTGACAGCGCCCGGACCTGACAGCGCCCCCTCCAGCGCCCGGTGCGTGTGACCCCCCTGCCCCGTCCCCCTAGTTACGGCCCTGTCAAAAGCATTTGTAAATCTGTGTTTTAAGGTAAACTGATAGTGAATCAATAAAACCTTCCCATATCTGAAAGAAAATTCCTGTGCGTTCTTCCGTCTCTACCTACTCCATGTGAAAAATATAAAAAAGCTTTGCTCTAAATACCTGAATAGTGGATGAATCAACTGACGTAGGATACACTTGCATACATGCTTGCCGATAACAGGTCACCTCCGATAACGCTGGGTAAACATACTGCTTTATATGTACCCAGCTTTTTTTTGTCGCCTACAATAAATTCCAAATAGCTTTTGCTAAAAATAACCTTTTTGCCTCAAACATTTATTCCCTTTTTCATACTTTTAACTTTGACATCTGCTTTCAGTACAAAAGTATATATATTGTTTTTCAATTTATTTTCACTTATTTGTAATATTACAATCTCACTGATCGATACCATAGTTAACCCCTTCCCGCCGCAGCCTGTTTTTGCCTTCCTGACAGAGCCCTTTTTTTCAAATCTGACATGTATCACTTAAGTGGGGATAACTTTTTTTTGCTTTTACTTATCCCAGTGATTTTGAGATTGTTTTCTCGTGACACATTGTACTTCAAGTTAGTGGTAAATTTGGGTCGATACAGTCTGTGTTTTTTTTGTGAAAAATACCAAAATGTCGTAAAAAAAATTGAAAATTTAGCAATTTTCAAAATGTTAAATTTTCTGCTTGTGAGACAAATAATCATACCACTCAAAATAGTTAATAACTAACATAGACCATATGTATACTTTATGTTTCCATCATTATTTCAACCTCCTTTTAATTTTTTTGGACACTAGGAGGCTTAAAATATGAATAGCAAATTCTCAAATTTTCAAGAAAATTTCAAACACTGATTTTTTTAGGGACCAGTTCAGTTCTGATGTGACTTTAAGGGACTTGTATGTGAGACACCCCCATAAATGATGCCATTTCAAAAACTGCACCCCTCACAGTATTCAAAACAGCATTTTGGAAGTTTGTTAAAGTGTAGGTGGAATTTCAAAATTGAATTTTTTTTGTAGATTTTCAATTTTAATACATTTTTCTAAGGAACACAGTAGATTTTACTAGAGAAATGTGACTAAAAATTGATTCCCCCAATTCTTTTGTTTTCATAAATATCCTATATGTGGCCCTAGTGTGCACGTTGACCAAACCACAGGCTTCATAATAGAAGGAGCACCTACTTGATTTTGGAGCCTCCTTTTTATGAGATTATTTTTTAGGCACCATGTAGGTTTCTAGGCACCATAAGATGCTAAAAGTTAGGAACCCCCCCCACAAGTGACCCCATTTTGCAAACTACACCCCTCAGGGAATTCATCTAGGGGTATAGTGTACATTTCAAACCCCCAGGGGTTTCACCAATTGTGGTAAAACAGGGGTGTGAAAATGAAAAATTACATTTTTTACACAAAAATGCAGTTCTGGCTCAAAATCTTTCATTTTCACAAGGAATGAAGGAGACAAAGCACCCCAAAATCTGTGCCCCAATTTCTCCCGAGTACGGCAATGCCTCACATGTGACCAAAAAATACCATTTGGGTGCATGGCAGGACTCAGAAGGGAAGGAGTGATATTTGGATTTTGCAGCACAGATTCTGGTGGAATGTTGGTGGGTGCTATGTCGCATTAGCAAGACCCCCGAAGCACCAATACAGTGGAACCCCCCCAAAAGTGACCCCATTTTGCAAACTACACCCCTCAGGGAATTCAACTAGGGGTATAGTGTACATTTCAAACCCCCAGGGGTTTCACCAATTGTGGTACAACTGGGCAGTGAAAATGAAAAATTAAATTTTTTACACAAAAATGCAGTTCTGGCTCAAAATTTTTCATTTTCACAAGGAATGAAGGAGACAAAGCACCCCAAAATCTGTGCCCCAATTTCTCCCGAGTACGGCAATGCCTCACATGTGACCAAAAAATACCATTTGGGTGCATGGCAGGACTCAGAAGGGAAGGAGTGATATTTGGATTTTGCAGCACAGATTCTGGTGGAATGTTGGTGGGTGCTATGTCGCATTAGCAAGACCCCCGAAGCACCAATACAGTGGAACCCCCCCACAAGTGACCCCATTTTGCAAACTACACCCCTCAGGGAATTCAACTAGGGGTATAGTGTACATTTCAAACCCCCAGGGGTTTCACCAATTGTGGTACAACTGGGCAGTGAAAATGACAAATTAAATTTTTTACACAAAAATGCAGTTCTGGCTCAAAATTTTCCATTTTCACAAGGAATGAAGGAGACAAAGCACCCCAAAATCTGTGCCCCAATTTCTCCCGAGTACAGCAATGCCTCACATGTGACCAAAAAATACCATTTGGGTGCATGGCAGGACTCAGAAGGGAAGGAGTGATATTTGGATTTTGCAGCACAGATTCTGGTGGAATGTTGGTGGGTGCTATGTCGCATTAGCAAGACCCCCGAAGCACCAATACAGTGGAACCCCCCCACAAGTGACCCCATTTTGCAAACTACACCCCTCAGGGAATTCAACTAGGGGTATAGTGTACATTTCAAACCCCCAGGGGTTTCACCAATTGTGGTACAACTGGGCAGTGAAAATGAAAAATTAAATTTTTTACACAAAAATGCAGTTCTGGCTCAAAATTTTTCATTTTCACAAGGAATGAAGGAGACAAAGCACCCCAAAATCTGTGCCCCAATTTCTCCCAAGTACGGCAATGCCTCATGTGTGACCAAAAAATGGCAGGACTCAGAAGGGAAGGAGTGATATTTGGAATTTGCAGCACAGATTCTGGTGGAATGTTGGTGGGTGCTATGTCGCATTAGCAAGACCCCCGAAGCACCAATACAGTGGAACCCCCCCACAAGTGACCCCATTTTGCAAACTACACCCCTCAGGGAATTCATCTAGGGGTATAGTGTACATTTCAAACCCCCAGGGGTTTCACCAATTTTGATACAACTGGGCTGTGCAAATGAAAAATTACATTTTTTTACACAAAAATGCAGTTCTGGCTCAAAATTTTTCATTTTCATAAGGTATGAAGGAGAAAAAGCACCCCAAAATCTGTGCCCCAATTTCTCCCGAGTATGGCAATGCCTCATATGTGACCAAAAAATACCAGTTGGGTGCATGGCAGGACTCAGAAGGGAAGGAGTGATTTTTGGATTTTGCAGCTCAGATTCTGGTGGAATGAATGGTGGGTGCTATGTGGCATTAGCAAGACCCCCGAAGCACAGTGAAATGATGAACCTAATAATCCATAGATGTGTGATATATTTTAAAACACTCCTTTATACATAGGCCGGGTTTGTCGGGGCAAGTTTCACAGTGGAAAATAGTATCCTTTCTTATTCCCTTTTTATAGCAAACTTTGCACCTTTTTTGTGTCCTGCCCTTTTTTGCAGTGGAGGGGATTTCATTAGGAAAATGCTGCCCTGGTACAATACGGGGGCCAGTACTAGAAGTACTGGGGCCCTCTGCCTGCTGTTTCCCAAATATTAGGCCCTTTATGACTTCCTCTTGAAAGTGCATAAATGTCCCCCTCTGGCTGGTAGAACGGAATAGCACGTAAGCGTTATACAGTGGCATCTTGATGATATACACGGCCAGCTTCTTGTACCAGATTTTTGTTTTCCGCAGGGTACTGTACGGCTTCAGTACCTGATCTGAAAGATCCACTCCGCCCATGTACTTATTGTAATCTAGGATACAATTAGGTTTTGAGGTGTGGGTACTGGTACCTCGTACAGGGACGGAGGTGGTACTGTCTCCATGAATTGTTGTCAGTATAAGGACATCCCTCTTGTCCTTATATTTGACCAACAACATATTTTCGGTGGATTGTGCCCTGCTTTCACCCCTTCTCAGTACTTGGGCAATGTGCGTTTTTGGGAGGCCTCTTTGGTTCTTGCGCACAGTACCGCAAGCTGCTGTACCTCTTGAACCAAGGGCCTTAAACAGGGGGATGCTAGTGTAAAAGTTATCCACATAGAGGTGATAACCTTTATCCAGGAAGGGGTGCACTAAATCCCAGACAATTTTTCCACTAACACCTACGAGGGAGGGGGGGCATTCTGGCAGTTCAATTCTTGAATCCTTCCCTTCATATACCCTAAACCTGTGGGTGTACCCTGAGGTGCTTTCACACAGTTTATACATTTTTATGCCATACCTTGCCCTCTTACTGGGAAGGTACTGGCGGAATTTAACCCTTCCTTTAAAATGTATAAGGGACTCGTCGATACAAATAAATTTTTCAGGGATGTACATCTCTGCAAATTTGGCACTGAAATGATCAATGACCGGCCTGACTTTGAATAGCCGGTCAAAGGTGGGATCATCTCTGGGTGGGCACTGTGCATTATCGGTGTAATGTAAAAATTTAAGGATTGTCTCAAAACGAGTCCGAGTCATGGCCATACGGTAAAATGGGGTGCTGTACAGAACATCTGTACTCCAATATTGCCTAATTTCTGGCTTTTTTACTATGCCCATATGTAACACCAGACCCCAAAACGTCATCATCTCTACTGCATCTACAGGGGTCCACCTAGCAAATGATGACGTGGGGTTTTGAGCAATAAACTGCTGGGCATATAAATTACTTTGGTCCACCATTAAATTTATAAAATCATCAGAGAAAAATAATTTGAAAAAGTCAAATTCTCTGAGACCTGTTGAATCAAATTGGATTCCTGGGATGGCCAAAAACTCAGGAACCTGGGGCTCAAAATTGTCTGGTGGTGGGGTCCATACGGGATCAATCATTTGGGGGGGGGGGGTCTCAGCTGCTCTACGGGGGGTCCCTCATCACTAGAGGAGGAAGATGAGGTTAAGACGAATCATTCAAATTCCCCGCTTGCATCACTGGCTGTGTCAGAGTCAGAGGCAAGCATGGCATATGCCTCCTCCGCTGAATACATTCTTCTGGATGACTGGGATGACATTTGGGATGACATTTGGGATGCCATTTTTATTTTTGTGTTTCTGTAAGTGTAATGTTTCAACACGTGTATAGTGTAGGGGGGGTACAAACACTTTATTTCAACACGGGGGGTATGTAGTGTGTAGTGTGTATGTAGTGCAGAAAAAAAAATACTTTATACAGGAATTTGATCCCAATAAAAAAAAGAAAAATTAGATCAACCCTGTGGCAAAAATGCTGATCTGTGATGTACGTCACTCAGCAACTTCAAGGCAGCTTTTGGTACAACCTTGAAGGGGTTAAAAAAAAAAAAAAAAAAGGTCCTGCGCCAAAAATTGAGCACAGATGTTGGTCAGTAACGTCCGTCACTGAACAGCGCTCAAAGGCAACAGGAATTTGCTCCAAAAAAAAAAAAAAAAATAGATCAACCCTGTGCCGAAAATGCTGATCAGTGATGTACGTCACTGATCAGCGCTCAGCGGCCACAGGACACCCACAAAAGCAACGTGGGTGTAAAAACAATTTAAAAAAAATAAACCACAGCACTCTCCAAAAAAAAAAAAAATTTAAAAAAACTGCAGAAAAAAAATTATACCAACCCTGTGCCAAAAATGCTGTTCAGTGATGCACGTCACTGATCAGCGCTCAGAGGCCACAGGACACCCACAAAAGCAACGTGGGTGTAAAAACAATTTAAAAAAAATAAACCACAGCACTCTCCAAAAAAAAAAAACTGCAGAAAAAAACTGCAGAAAAAAAATTATACCAACCCTGTGCCAAAAATGCTGTTCAGTGATGCACGTCACTGATCAGCGCTCAGCGGCCACAAAAGCAACGTGGGTGTAAAAACAAAACCCCACTGCACTCTCCAAAAAAAAAAACTGCAGATCAGTGATGCAGTGATGCAACACTGATTAGCAGTGAGGGTCAGCAGGCACACAACTGTGGGTGCAACCTGACAGGGTATATATAAAAAAAAAAAACCTGCACCCCCAAAAAGTTGCTGATCAGTTAATTTATACTGATCAGCACAAAAGGGGGGGCAGCAGGGGGGGCAGCAGTCAGTTGCACAGGCAGCACAACCTTTGGTGCAACTGACAGGTATATATATTAAAAAAAAATCCCTGCACCCCCAAAAAGTTGCTGATCAGCACAGATATACTGATCAGCACAAAAGGAGGGGCAGCAGACACAAAATATAGCACTCTCTATCACTCTCTGTCACTATCTCTCACTATCTGTCACTCTATGACACTGCAGCAGCAGCACACAGGAAGTCACAAGAACCAGGAAGCATCCAGCTGCTGGCAGCACGCTACCAGCGGTGATCAGGTAAGTATCAGGCAAGGATCAGGTCAGTATATCACGACAGATTGGCACGGTGACCGCTCTGCACGCAATTCCAGACCGGAATGACGTCTGCAGCGCAGTCATAGTTAGTTTAAATCACGTGCCCTGGCTGTGATTGGTCCGTCGGTCCAACGGACCAATCACAGCCTTGGGGGCAGATGGGGTGAGGTGTGGTCATCACCGGTGACCACCGGTGACCCCCTCACGCCCCCCTCACACCCGGCGGTGATTGATCCCTGTGTTACCGAGCGTCTGATTCGCCGGTAACACAGGAAAACGCTGCGATTGGCTGTTCACATTGAACAGCCAATCGCAGCGATCGCCGACGGGGGGGAGGCATCGCCGCCCCCCCTGGGCATGCTGGGACATGTCTGCTGTCAGGGACAGCAGACATGTTTAAACTGTCACCGCGTCTATAGACGCGGTGACAGTTTAAAGTCATGACGTATATATACGTCATGTGTCAGGAAGTACATCCCGGCCATGACGTATATATACGTCAAATGTCGGGAAGGGGTTAATATGCTTGTTCATATATTTGTTTATTAACATTACTGTTGCATTTTGAATAACTTTGGTCATTAACCCCTTCAGTAGTGTTTTTTTTAGGTAGGGCTCCCCACTGGGTGAGTTTTTTTGGGGGAGCACTGCCTAGAAAAACCCCCACCACTGTCTCTCCTGGGGCTGGGCAGCGCCGCTGAGCACTATATAAGCTGCTGCCGGCCCTGCCCCCGGCAACCCGGCTGTGTGCCGTGTGACATTTGCAAGCTACGCCGCACACAGCAGGGGGGAAGGAGGTGGGGCTGGGCAGCCGGAGCCGGGCAGCGGCTTACGCTGAACTCAGCACTCAGCTCAGCAATCAGCTCAGCAGCGCTGCCCGGCGCTAAACAGCGGAGACAGTTGTTATCCCGAGAATTTTGAGTTTGCCAGTCTGGGCACTGAAGCATAGCCTGTAAAATTCTTGGGAGTACCACTGAATGGGTTGAACATTAACAGTAAATGTGCCCATACACATCTTATTGCATTGCAAAACTTATGCGATGCAATGTAGTCCAAATTGCATACAATAATTGTATCGTGCATAGGCACCTTAAAGTTGTACAACTGTTATGGTCCATACACACTGGGCGATTTTTCCCAGCATGTATGGACAGCGATGACCGCTGTCATCACTGGGGGGGAAAGTCGCTCAGTGCATACACAGCGGCTTTTCCCCTGCCCAGCGATGTCAGCGTGGGGGGCGGACGGCTTTGCATTTCGCAGTCCTATGAAAATCCATCCTCAAAGCCGCTCATCTGCTGGTAATACAAGCAGATTAATGTCTTTCCTGGTGATTCCAGGAGCACACATCACCACTCACCGCCAGGCCATACACACTGGGCGGCTTTAAGCTGAAAGCCGCTCAAAACACCAAGTTTGAGCAGCTTTCAGCTCAAAATCGCCCAGTTTTTATGGGCCTTTAGTTTATGTTAACTAAATGTCAATATTGAAAATATGGCAACATTTAGGTATGTTAACCCTTTGAGTGCCAAGTGAATTTGTCAAAAAAGATGTGAAAATTGCCAAGCAAATGTCTTCATCATAATGACCTGTGGGGTGACATTCTATGCTCTGCGATTTCCGTTTTTTTGCGGTAATTAGACCACAAAATGGCGATATCGCATTTTCCCATTAAATCGTTAATTTAATGGGATGCGCTAAGGGACTGAAATCGCATATTATGTGCGTTAAGGTATGCTGAGTAAAATTGCGAGATTAATTCGCATTTTTATCGCATCCAGATGTTTTCGTATAGAAAAGTATACAAGTCACTTATTTAATGCAATGCGCATTTGCACATCGCATTATTTAGGTGCCTAATTTTCGCACTTATTTCAGACCAGGGTCTGTTTGGCGAATTAGCAAGAACCCTGCACAGATCGCAATGTTCTGTGCAGGGTTCTGCTGTAAAAAATAAAATAAAGGGTTAAAATAAAAAAAAAAACGAGCGCGGGGTCCCCCGCCCGAGTATAACCAGCCCCGGGCTCACTGAGCCGGTGCTGGTGACATAAAATCAGGGTCCCAGACAAATAGGGGTCCCCTTGATTTCATGAAACCAGCACCAGGCTCAAGGTCCGGCGCTGGTTCCCAAAATACGGGGGACAAAGTGACTAGGGGTCCCCCGTATTTTAAGAACCAGCACCGGACACAACCAGCCAGCAGGGTAATGCCACAGCCGGGGGAAACTTATTATATAAGCTCCCGCGGCCAAAGCATTAACCCCCTGGCTGGTCAGCATGGGCAGGGGTCCTGGGGAAGTGGGGACCCCCCCAATGAAGGGGTCCCCCCCCCTCCAGGACTTACCAGCCCATGCTGATAGTCCGGGGCTGTCCCCGATGCCCCTGGGCGGTGGGCATCGGGCTGATGGCTTGTGTAAAAAAAGAAGTAAAACTATTGTTTTATACTGGCGAACTATGAGTCCCAGCAAGCCTACCCCGCATGCTGGGACTTGGAGAACCACAAGTCCCAGCATGCGGGGCATTAAAGGGCCCGCTGGCACTTGTAGTTCAGCAGTACAAAAAATCGTTAACAGAATCACACTGACACACTGTAAAATAAAAGTTTAATACATACAAAACACACACACACACACACTGACACTTACCTACCTTGAGCCCGTAGGTCGGTCCCTGGATCCTGGGTCCGTCCTCCGGGGCTCCAGGGCAGAAGAGTCCGGTTCCGGGGCCTTGGTCCTGGTTCCGGGGCTGGTCCTGGGGTTCCGGGGCTCCTGGGCTGCAGAATCCGGGGTCCGGGATCCGAGGTAGTCCCCAGGGGTACCTAAGGAAGCAAATCCAACTCACCTGGTCCCCGGGGACGACCTCGGAATCCTCTCCGGTGACAGCGCTGTTCCCATCTGGTACCCGGCTCGCAGGACTTTGACAGGCGCAGAGATGTTTCCTCCTCGGCGTCTCTGCACAGAATGATTTCTTGGCCAATCAGGAGCCGAGAAAGTCGGCTCCTGATTGGCCAGAAATCATTCTGAATACAGACGCCGAGGAAGTAACATCTCAGCGCATCTAGAGCAGAGATGTTTCCTCCTCGGCGTCTCTAGTTAGAATGATTTCTGGCCAATCAGGAGCCGACTTTCTCGGCTCCTGATTGGCCAAGAAATCATTCTGTGCAGAGACGCCGAGGAGGAAACATCTCTGCGCCTGTCAAAGTCCTGCGAGCCGGGTACCAGATGGGAGCAGCGCTGTCACCGGAGAGGATTCCGAGGTCGTCGCCGGGGACCAGGTGAGTTGGATTTGCTTCCTTAGGTACCCCTGGGGACTACCTCGGATCCCGGACCCCGGATTCTGTAGCCCAGGAGCCCCCGAACCCCAGGACCAGCCCCGGAACCAGGACCAAGGCCCCGGAACCAGACTCTTCTGCCCTCGAGCCCCGGAGGACGGACCCAGGATCCAGGGACCGACCTACGGGCTTAAGGTAGGTAAGTATCAGTGTGTGTGTGTTTTGTATGTATTAAACTTTTATTTTACAGTGTGTCAGTGTGATTTTGTTAACTATTTTTTGTACTGCTGAACTACAAGTGCCAGCGGGCCCTTTAATGCCCCGCATGCTGGGACTTGTGGTTCTCCAAATCCCAGCATGCGGGGTAGGCTTGCTGGGACTCATAGTTCGCCAGTATAAAACAATAGTTTTACTTCTTTTTTTACACAAGCCATCAGCCCGATGCCCACCGCCCAGGGGCATCGGGGACAGCCCCGGACTATCAGCATGGGCTGGTAAGTCCTGGAGGGGTGGACCCCTTCATTGGGGGGGTCCCCACTTCCCCAGGACCCCTGCCCATGCTGACCAGCCAGGGGGTTAATGCTTTGGCCGCGGGAGCTTATATAATAAGTTTCCCCCGGCTGTGGCATTACCCTGCTGGCTGGTTGTGTCCGGTGCTGGTTCTTAAAATACGGGGGACCCCTAGTCACTTTGTCCCCCGTATTTTGGGAACCAGCGCCGGACCTTGAGCCTGGTGCTGGTTTCATGAAATCAAGGGGACCCCTATTTGTCGGGGACCCTGATTTTATGTCACCAGCACCGGCTCAGTGAGCCCGGGGCTGGTTATGCTCGGGCGGGGGACCCCGCGCTCGGTTTTTTTTTTAAACTTTGCGCTGTCCTGCAAATGTGCGATTTTCAGACATGAAAATCGCACATTTTCAGGACTAAATACAGCGCACCACTTTGCCGCAAATCGCCCCTCTTCGCACTTTTCAGCCTCCAATGCGCATCACATTAAATATGTGCATTTTGACTGAAAAGTGCGATTTGTAAAAGTGCGATTTGCGGCGATGTGGTGCGCGAATAAAACATGCGCATTTAGCGCACAGCATAGAATGTCACCCGTAGTGTTTACCTTATGTAGGATATATAATCTTTTTTTACACAACATTTTTTATTTAAATTTATATAACAAATGTGAGCAACTCTGGCATTTTTAGCGGATGTTCTGCACATCTCTGATAGAGATGGTGGCACTCGGAGTTAATTGGCTTAATACAAATTAACATTAATAATATTTTTATGATTGCTGTCTGTATACACTCATGTCCAAGAAATAGGCAGCTACTTCCATTCCCAGTAGATACCTCCACACCCGCGTCTTAAATGGTATTTTGTGTAATTGAAATACTATATATAGATACAGTATATATGTCTGCCATTTATTGTTATGTAATTTGCAGTGAAGAGGGCAGTGAATCACGATTTAAGCAACTGTTGAATGAGGCTTGATAACAGGTGCCAGACAGATGGGTCATTTCATCTCCGAATTCAATGTAAAATTTGGATTTTCATGAGCACCAATTTCATGGGTGTCCTAAAATTATACAACATCAGGGAAGACATCCAGTGTGCAACACCCTTGTACAATGGAAAACACTGATTATATACAGCATATAACACATAATATTAGCAGATAACTGCAAAATGTAATGCAGGTGACATCAGTGCAAAATTCCCTTTTCCCTGTGGGGTACAGCCGGCCCACTCAAGCCTGTGGGGGACTCAAGTCCCATTACTGACTTCACGTCTGTGCGTGTAAGTATATAAAAAAAAATACAAACAATCTCTGATCATTGCTCCATTTGATTACATTGATGTATTTAGTGGGTCACTTAGGCGTACCATACTATCTAGTGTGGCCAATCCCGGGATCGGGATCGGCGGGATCCCGGGATTTGGCCTAAAAAAGTCCGGGATTTCAATCCCGGGATTGGAGAATCCAATCCCGGGATTTTGGGATTAGACTGCGCATGCGCAGTCTAATGCCGGGCAGCGTCTGAGCACTCGCTCAGACGCTGCCCGGCTGTTCCCGTAACCTGACCCGGCGTGCGGCCTGCGTAGCGTGACAGTAGAGGTCACGTTGCGCAGGCCACACGTCACCAGTGACCGCCTACCCGCCTCTTCTCCGCCGCCCGCCAGCACGCCGGCTTAACTCTGCCCGCCTGCCCGCCTCCGGCTGCCCGCCTCTTCTCCGCCACCCGGCTGCCTGCCTCCGCCCGCCTGCTGTCTTCTATGGAGGTGCACTTGCCGGGAGGCACCGTGCACCTCCAAACCCACTCCCGGCCGCCCGCCCGCACCCAAATGTAAGTAGATGTGCGGGTTGGCCGGGGTGGGTCCTATGCTAAAAATGATTTTTTTCGGTGGGGATGCCAATCCCGGGATCCCGGGAATCCCGGGATTGAGCATTTTTCAATCCCGGATCCCGGGATTGAAAAAATGCCCCGGGATTGGCATTCCTAATACTATCTCTCTAGGCCAGGACACTAATCATCTATCTATCTACATATATATATATATATATATATATATATATATATATATATATTTGCAATTGACTGGCACTCTCGTTACTGGGGAGATGCGCCAAGGTGCCTTCCTCCGGGTAGAATATACACAGCAGGGTTGATTTGAGAGAAACAGGCGGCACTCAGTCAGCTGGATGTACTAAATCCAATTTTTTAATGTGCAGATGTCCAAAAAATATACAAGCTTTATGCCGACGTTTCAAAGCCCGTGCGGCTTTATCTTCAGGGCTTCCTTTGCACAAGCCCTGAAGATAAAGCCGCACCAGCTTTGAAACGTCGGCATAATGCTTGTATATTTTTTTGACATCTGCACATAAAAATTGGATTTACTACATCCAGCTGACTGAGTGCCGCCTGTTTCTTTGGGGGTCCCCCCTGGACTCTCAAATCAACCCTTCTGTGTATATATATATATATATATATATATATATATATATATATATATATATATAAATTAACTGATAATAAATAGTGGAGATTTGGTTCATGAATTGATCAATGCATTTAAGCCTGCAGCCCCCTTCACGAGACCCCACTTTTCTGGCTACAATACACATAGCTATCACATCAGTGTTTGATTCCAGGCATTCTATCTGGTCTGAAGCTCACAGCACATTTTGCATTTATAGGTGAGCGGCTACCAACACACCTGTCACTAATCATCTAGGGAAATGGTTAACATAAGCTATGGAATCTTAGTTAAAGCAGGGTGCATGAGAGAATGTGACCACAATAAGTCTAATTTAAAAAATGAATCTAATAAACAATATATACACTTAACATCGGCACTCACCTTTCCTAGTTTTGGGGTGCCCTATGGCTTGTGACCACATTGTTTAAACAGACATTGTAGGGGCTCTGCACACACTAAATTAACTGATAATAAATAGTGGAGATTTGGTTCATGAATTGATCAATGCATTTAAGCCTGCGGCCCCCTTCACGGGACCCCACTTTTCTGCAGGTTCTGACACTATCGCTGAAAATGGCTACAATACACCTAGCTATCACATCAATGTTTGATTCCAGGCATGCTATCTGGTCTGAAGCTCACAGCACATTTTGCATTTATAGGTGAGCAGCTACCAACACACCTGTCACTAATCATCTAGGGAAATGGTTAACATAAGCTATGGAATCTTAGTTAAAGCAAGGTGCATGAGAGAATGTGACCACAATAAGACTAATTTAAAAAATTAATCTAATAATATAATTATATATATATATATATATATATATATATATATATATATATATATATATATATATATATATATATATATTGCTGGTAGGACTCTGATGAGCACACATGCACCCACACTACAGGAGCAGCCAAAAAAATTATTCTCTTCCTGAAAAAACTTGTTAGAGGACAAGCTCTCTATTGCAAACTAGAGGATCTACAGAGGTTATTATCCTCTATTACATCTAATCATTACTGGACCCCGTTTTTTTAACTTTATGCAGGACTTTATCTAGCCAAATAGGGGGCCACCCTAACCCCATTTAAAAGGGTCCTTTACTAGGAATCAGTATTGAGAGGGACCTGTAAAAGAAAATATTGCCCTGATCTTAAGGGGCATACACACGTAGAGATCTGTGCTAAGCAATATTGCTGGTGTCAAGATCTCCCATGCAGAGCACATACACACGCAGTGATTTGTGCTAAACAATTTTGCTAAGCAATTTTTCTTAGCAATTTTGCTTAAGCAAAAAAAGGCTGGGTAGTTGTTCAGAATGAGAGATTGCGATCAGTATCTCTCATTCTGTACACACAGAGAGATTTGCAGTCATGTGCTAAGCAATCTAGATTGGGACTGCATGCACTGACTTAGTTAGCAAGAGATATTTAATCTCTCGGAGCATACACACGGAGAGATCTGTGCTTACTTTCTAAGCAATCTAGTCAGATTGCTTAGAAAATAGCACAAATTTGCTCCGTGTGTACACCCCTTTAGATTGATTACAGGATCTCACCTAAATAGGTCTAATACAGAGGGAATTTTACACCCTGCCAGAGGGTCAGCTTAAAAAAACTATTTTTTACAACTGGAAGAACTCTTGCTAAACCTATTAAAGATTTGTTTAAAACATTTTGTACCACTGATGAAGTCTCACAACGAGACAAAACGTGTTGGGTTTATGTTTCATCCATTATCTTGTGAAAAATACACCTCTGACAAGAATCTGACATAAAAAACTGATACTTTTTAAATAAATGTTTTATGTTTAAAAAACCTCTTGTGTATGAACTATAAAGTAAAGAGAGACAGGAATCACCATTTAACATTGTAGGGCGCCTGGTAACACTATTGTGGGTAAATTTGGATTGTGGATCCCCTCTAGTAGGGGGCTAAGTGTTACTGGCAACCACCTTTAGATATTATATCTAGCGCAGCCTAAGAGATTTTGTTTGATATATATATATATATATATATATATATATATATATATATATATATATAAAGAAAACAAGATACCCAGCGCAAAAGTCCTCAGAAGGAAATATGTCCACAGTATCAGTCAATGTGTGCAATCTTCTTCCAAAGGATCGTACCAAGATCCGAGTAGTACACTTGCAAAAAACCAGAGAAGAGACGCAACCATGAGCATATAATTCAAGACAAATTTACTGCACAATAAGGCTCACGTACATTGAAAGTTTAAATGAATATGCTTGCCAGCCTAGTAGAAGCCTAATCTCGGTGGACCTCCTCGAATTGTGCCAAAGCACCGCCACTCAGCCGCAGACCCAGGGATCCTTGAACCAAGCCTCAGGACTTCGCCGCACACGATCGGGAGCACCGGGATCACAGGTGGAAGACAGGACGTCACTCCGTCAGCAAGAATAAGCCACGCCCAACGCGTTTCGACTACGGTCTTCGTCAGGGGGTGTGGTTAACTCAGGTCAGTATCCAGCTTTTATACCCTATTCTATCCACAGGTGAAATCATTCATCTAATTCACTAATTATCAAGAGTGCTGGCAAGCAACAACAGCAGAAATTAACATACAGATTTACAACAATACACAGCAGGCTGACACCCAGCAACAAATAGACATACATCCAGACTCATTTATATTTCATAGATTCATAAAAACATATATATGTATATATAAAAATAGAAAAATACAAAAGTAGAAAAATACAAAAATACATTATAAAAAGTTAATTAAAAATCATTAAAGGTGTATATGAAACTTGGTGCCTGATCTCAGCCTGTAACAACAAAATATACATTAGCAGCAAGAAAATATATATATATACAATTATAACATGCAGTATTGCAGTCTTGGTAATACAATATAAAAGAACAAAATCTATATAGCAGCATTTGATGAAGCATAGTTACATAATTCATTTTTCTAAATTTATATCTATATACATAGACAGATTTTAGCAGCAAACATGATAGTTAGAAGAGATATATATTAATAATATGAAGATGATAAGAGAGTGATTAGAACATGGTATCAGATATTCATACATTATGTCGACACAAGGGTCGGCATCACCACTGTGAACACGATGTCCGATCATGACCTCCTATTAGTCTGAAGTACAGAGCACAGCTCAACATTGTCCATCAGACCAGGAGGCCAGCGATACCAGGGCACCGATTAATCACAGAAAGGGGGTGATGTCACAACCCTCGTTTAAACCTCTAGGGGTCATAGTTCCCAGCGTGTAAATCCAGAAAGTTTCTCTTTTGCTTAGTTTTTTCTGGATATCCCCACCACGCTCATCTAGAGTAACATGTTCAATGGCTTTGAACGTTAGATTATCAACATTAGAGTCACAGCAGTTCATAAAATGTCTCGGTACACTATGTTGAAACACTTTGTTCTTTATACTTCGAGCATGTTCTAAAATGCGCAATTTTAGTTGCCTTTTAGTTTTACCTACGTAGCGTCTCCCACACCTACATTCTAAGAGGTAAATAACATTAGTAGTAGTACAACACATACGACTTTTTATCTCGAAGAACTTGCTGTTATCATGATTATAAAACTTGTGTCGTTCTCGACTTGCATGTCGACAAATTTTACATTTATTACATGGGAAGAACCCTTTAGTGGTACATAACCAGCCATTGCTGCTTTCAGATCTAAGGTTACTGGGAGCTAAAATGGATTTTAATGAATTAGCTCTTTTGAAAACAACCTGTGGTTTATCGGGTAATACAGGTTTCAAAAGGGGATCAAGCATTAGAATATCCCAATGCTTTGAGAGAATGTCTTTAACCAATTTACCTTGAGAGTTATATGATGTTACAAAAGGTACAAAGATTTTGTTTTCATCCTTAGTTTTAATACGATATTGTAGTAACTCTGACCTGTTCAAATTTTTTGCTTTTTCTTTACATTTTTTCACAAGTGGTTCAGGATAATGTTTTTCTGAGAACCTATTATCAAAGATTAAAGCTTGTTCTTCGAACTTTGCATCAGTGTTACAATTCTTTTTCACTCTCATGTACTGAGAATATGGCACATTATCAAGCCATTTCCGATAGTGACAGCTCTTATAGTCGACATAGCTGTTACTGTCGACACTTTTCAAATGGGTATAAGTGTTAATTTTAGGGTCGACAGGCCAATTCACAGTGTCAAGCACTAAATCCAGAAACTCAATCTTTGTACTATTGACATTGCTAGTGAACCGTAGATTATAATTGTTCACATTCAGTTTTGTCATAAAATTCTGGAAAGACTCCACGTCACCCTGCCAAATTATCAGGAGATCATCAATATATCTCTTAAAGCATTTTAAATTACTTTTAAAGTGTACATTGATCTCAATATTGTTCTCCTCCCATTCTCCTAAATAGAGGTTAGCCAGGCTCGGCGCATAGGGCGTTCCCATGGCAACGCCGCGTTGCTGGAGAAAAAATTCACTCTGGAAACAGAAATAATTATTTTCCATCACGAATCTGACACATTCTAAAAGGAACTCTTTGAAAGTACTAGTTACATTGGGGTCTTTCTCAAGATAATATTTCACAGCCATAATACCACCCAAATGCGGTATCGAGGTGTACAATGCTTCTACATCGATTGTACACCACAGAAAATCATCTTGCCATTGTACAGTTTCTATATGTCTTAAGACCTCAGTCGAATCTTTAAGATATGAATCCAGCTGAGAGACATACTTTCTAATATGCAAGTCCACAAACTCCGAAAGTGCTGAAGTTGCCGACCCTATCCCGGCGACTATAGGTCGACCTGGGGGTTTCTCTAATCGTTTGTGCACTTTTGGCAGATAGTAAAATATTGCAGTAGGGGGGTGTGGAATGATAATATATTGCGCTTCTTTAAGCGACAAACATTTGTTTTTAACACCTTCATCTATCATATTTTTAATTTTTTCCACTATTAAAGTGGTAGGATCATCTTTTAACTTTAAATATGTGGTAGTGTCATTCAACAATCTATATGATTCCTCAAGGTAGTCATTTTTATTAAGCACAACTATTCCCCCCCCCTTATCCGCCTGTTTTATTACAAGATTTTTATTTTTCTCTAAGCTGCGTATTGCTGCAAATTCATTTTTTGTCAGATTTTTATTTTTATTTTTATCACTACATTCAGCATTCTTACAAAGAACTTCAAAATCTTGTTTGATAAGACTGGAGAAAGTATCAATGCAATTTCCCCGTGATTCTACAGGGTAATAAGCCGATTTTGGTTTTAAACCAGTATTATTAGTTATCTCATTTAAATCGGATCTGGTAACGGGCTGTTCAGAGTTTTTAGCGAAATGCCTTTTAAGTGTCAGAGTTCGAGTAAATTTATTTGCATCTACAAATAATTGAAACCCATCCGGGTTTTTGGCAGGTGCAAACGATAATCCTTTTGATAATAGTAAATTCTCAGTTTTGGTTAAAGTGTGGTCAGATAAATTGAATATACCAGCTGTTATACATTCTGTCTCCTGATTTTGTAACTTTTGTCTGCCTCTCTTTCCACGTCTAGTAGGCTTTTTCTTTTTAAATTCTTTGAGGGGCTCTCTGTCCCTTTCGCACCTAAATTGTCTCTGTCCCTCCACACTGGGCGATCTAAAAAATCGCGTCTAGATTGTTGCAGGTGGGGGGGTGTTTCAAAGTGCTTAAATCTATTAGCAGTAGGAAGGCTAAATTTATCCTGCCGATTATCCCTATTGGGGAATGTTCTCTGGGGTCTAACCCACTCATTATTATTAGTGGGACCTCTCCAATTATTTTCTCTTTGTCTGGATGTCTGCGGCCATTTCCGTACATTTCCATTGCGATAATCTAACAAATCTCTTTTAAATTTCTTTACTTTAATCTCTATCACTTCATCTTCAATTTTGTTAATTTTAATATCACTAGCTTTTTTCAAACTTTTGTACTCTTTTAGTTCTTTAAAAGGTTCTACCTTCTTTTCTAATGCTGCTATCTCTATATCTACATCAGTAGTTTCCTTTTTGCGTTCTTTAACTATTAGCTTCATCAATTCAATTGAACAATTATCAGTGATTTGAAACCAGGCTTCTAAAAACTCCTTCCTTTCATTACCGAAGGTAGGGTTTTTTATAATCCTTAGACCACGCGGTATACGCTGTGATTCAATATAATTCTCTAAAGTCGTGATCTCCCAACTTAGTTTCATCTCCCTCAGTGCCAATTTTTCTAATTGTGCACAGATGGAGTCCAAATCACCACATTCATCTGCTACCTCAGTAACACTTTGCTGTTTAAAATCTAATGCCTCAGAGAAACGTTTATGGCATTCCTCAAACCTCCTATTCCTCCTCTCCATATGGACAATAATGGGTTAACCACAACAAGCTTATTCAAATTATTAGCAGTACTAATACTATTGTCTAATAACAACACTGAGAATAAATGCAGCACTTGGTATAAATGGTATTGTAAACAAAGAAAACAAGATACCCAGCGCAAAAGTCCTCAGAAGGAAATATGTCCACAGTATCAGTCAATGTGTGCAATCTTCTTCCAAAGGATCGTACCAAGATCCGAGTAGTACACTTGCAAAAAACCAGAGAAGAGACGCAACCATGAGCATATAATTCAAGACAAATTTACTGCACAATAAGGCTCACGTACATTGAAAGTTTAAATGAATATGCTTGCCAGCCTAGTAGAAGCCTAATCTCGGTGGACCTCCTCGAATTGTGCCAAAGCACCGCCACTCAGCCGCAGACCCAGGGATCCTTGAACCAAGCCTCAGGACTTCGCCGCACACGATCGGGAGCACCGGGATCACAGGTGGAAGACAGGACGTCACTCCGTCAGCAAGAATAAGCCACGCCCAACGCGTTTCGACTACGGTCTTCGTCAGGGGGTGTGGTTAACTCAGGTCAGTATCCAGCTTTTATACCCTATTCTATCCACAGGTGAAATCATTCATCTAATTCACTAATTATCAAGAGTGCTGGCAAGCAACAACAGCAGAAATTAACATACAGATTTACAACAATACACAGCAGGCTGACACCCAGCAACAAATAGACATACATCCAGACTCATTTATATTTCATAGATTCATAAAAACATATATATGTATATATAAAAATAGAAAAATACAAAAGTAGAAAAATACAAAAATACATTATAAAAAGTTAATTAAAAATCATTAAAGGTGTATATGAAACTTGGTGCCTGATCTCAGCCTGTAACAACAAAATATACATTAGCAGCAAGAAAATATATATATATACAATTATAACATGCAGTATTGCAGTCTTGGTAATACAATATAAAAGAACAAAATCTATATAGCAGCATTTGATGAAGCATAGTTACATAATTAATTTTTCTAAATTTATATCTATATACATAGACAGATTTTAGCAGCAAACATGATAGTTAGAAGAGATATATATTAATAATATGAAGATGATAAGAGAGTGATTAGAACATGGTATCAGATATTCATACATTATGTCGACACAAGGGTCGGCATCACCACTGTGAACACGATGTCCGATCATGACCTCCTATTAGTCTGAAGTACAGAGCACAGCTCAACATTGTCCATCAGACCAGGAGGCCAGCGATACCAGGGCACCGATTAATCACAGAAAGGGGGTGATGTCACAACCCTCGTTTAAACCTCTAGGGGTCATAGTTCCCAGCGTGTAAATCCAGAAAAGAAGGTAGAACCTTTTAAAGAACTAAAAGAGTACAAAAGTTTGAAAAAAGTTTGAAAAAAGTTTGAAAAAAGCTAGTGATATTAAAATTAACAAAATTGAAGATGAAGTGATAGAGATTAAAGTAAAGAAATTTAAAAGAGATTTGTTAGATTATCGCAATGGAAATGTACGGAAATGGCCGCAGACATCCAGACAAAGAGAAAATAATTGGAGAGGTCCCACTAATAATAATGAGTGGGTTAGACCCCAGAGAACATTCCCCAATAGGGATAATCGGCAGGATAAATTTAGCCTTCCTACTGCTAATAGATTTAAGCACTTTGAAACACCCCCCCACCTGCAACAATCTAGACGCGATTTTTTAGATCGCCCAGTGTGGAGGGACAGAGACAATTTAGGTGCGAAAGGGACAGAGAGCCCCTCAAAGAATTTAAAAAGAAAAAGCCTACTAGACGTGGAAAGAGAGGCAGACAAAAGTTACAAAATCAGGAGACAGAATGTATAACAGCTGGTATATTCAATTTATCTGACCACACTTTAACCAAAACTGAGAATTTACTATTATCAAAAGGATTATCGTTTGCACCTGCCAAAAACCCGGATGGGTTTCAATTATTTGTAGATGCAAATAAATTTACTCGAACTCTGACACTTAAAAGGCATTTCGCTAAAAACTCTGAACAGCCCGTTACCAGATCCGATTTAAATGAGATAACTAATAATACTGGTTTAAAACCAAAATCGGCTTATTACCCTGTAGAATCACGGGGAAATTGCATTGATACTTTCTCCAGTCTTATCAAACAAGATTTTGAAGTTCTTTGTAAGAATGCTGAATGTAGTGATAAAAATAAAAATAAAAATCTGACAAAAAATGAATTTGCAGCAATACGCAGCTTAGAGAAAAATAAAAATCTTGTAATAAAACAGGCGGATAAGGGGGGGGGGAATAGTTGTGCTTAATAAAAATGACTACCTTGAGGAATCATATAGATTGTTGAATGACACTACCACATATTTAAAGTTAAAAGATGATCCTACCACTTTAATAGTGGAAAAAATTAAAAATATGATAGATGAAGGTGTTAAAAACAAATGTTTGTCGCTTAAAGAAGCGCAATATATTATCATTCCACACCCCCCTACTGCAATATTTTACTATCTGCCAAAAGTGCACAAACGATTAGAGAAACCCCCAGGTCGACCTATAGTCGCCGGGATAGGGTCGGCAACTTCAGCACTTTCGGAGTTTGTGGACTTGCATATTAGAAAGTATGTCTCTCAGCTGGATTCATATCTTAAAGATTCGACTGAGGTCTTAAGACATATAGAAACTGTACAATGGCAAGATGATTTTCTGTGGTGTACAATCGATGTAGAAGCATTGTACACCTCGATACCGCATTTGGGTGGTATTATGGCTGTGAAATATTATCTTGAGAAAGACCCCAATGTAACTAGTACTTTCAAAGAGTTCCTTTTAGAATGTGTCAGATTCGTGATGGAAAATAATTATTTCTGTTTCCAGAGTGAATTTTTTCTCCAGCAACGCGGCGTTGCCATGGGAACGCCCTATGCGCCGAGCCTGGCTAACCTCTATTTAGGAGAATGGGAGGAGAACAATATTGAGATCAATGTACACTTTAAAAGTAATTTAAAATGCTTTAAGAGATATATTGATGATCTCCTGATAATTTGGCAGGGTGACGTGGAGTCTTTCCAGAATTTTATGACAAAACTGAATGTGAACAATTATAATCTACGGTTCACTAGCAATGTCAATAGTACAAAGATTGAGTTTCTGGATTTAGTGCTTGACACTGTGAATTGGCCTGTCGACCCTAAAATTAACACTTATACCCATTTGAAAAGTGTCGACAGTAACAGCTATGTCGACTATAAGAGCTGTCACTATCGGAAATGGCTTGATAATGTGCCATATTCTCAGTACATGAGAGTGAAAAAGAATTGTAACACTGATGCAAAGTTCGAAGAACAAGCTTTAATCTTTGATAATAGGTTCTCAGAAAAACATTATCCTGAACCACTTGTGAAAAAATGTAAAGAAAAAGCAAAAAATTTGAACAGGTCAGAGTTACTACAATATCGTATTAAAACTAAGGATGAAAACAAAATCTTTGTACCTTTTGTAACATCATATAACTCTCAAGGTAAATTGGTTAAAGACATTCTCTCAAAGCATTGGGATATTCTAATGCTTGATCCCCTTTTGAAACCTGTATTACCCGATAAACCACAGGTTGTTTTCAAAAGAGCTAATTCATTAAAATCCATTTTAGCTCCCAGTAACCTTAGATCTGAAAGCAGCAATGGCTGGTTATGTACCACTAAAGGGTTCTTCCCATGTAATAAATGTAAAATTTGTCGACATGCAAGTCGAGAACGACACAAGTTTTATAATCATGATAACAGCAAGTTCTTCGAGATAAAAAGTCGTATGTGTTGTACTACTACTAATGTTATTTACCTCTTAGAATGTAGGTGTGGGAGACGCTACGTAGGTAAAACTAAAAGGCAACTAAAATTGCGCATTTTAGAACATGCTCGAAGTATAAAGAACAAAGTGTTTCAACATAGTGTACCGAGACATTTTATGAACTGCTGTGACTCTAATGTTGATAATCTAACGTTCAAAGCCATTGAACATGTTACTCTAGATGAGCGTGGTGGGGATATCCAGAAAAAACTAAGCAAAAGAGAAACTTTCTGGATTTACACGCTGGGAACTATGACCCCTAGAGGTTTAAACGAGGGTTGTGACATCACCCCCTTTCTGTGATTAATCGGTGCCCTGGTATCGCTGGCCTCCTGGTCTGATGGACAATGTTGAGCTGTGCTCTGTACTTCAGACTAATAGGAGGTCATGATCGGACATCGTGTTCACAGTGGTGATGCCGACCCTTGTGTCGACATAATGTATGAATATCTGATACCATGTTCTAATCACTCTCTTATCATCTTCATATTATTAATATATATCTCTTCTAACTATCATGTTTGCTGCTAAAATCTGTCTATGTATATAGATATAAATTTAGAAAAATTAATTATGTAACTATGCTTCATCAAATGCTGCTATATAGATTTTGTTCTTTTATATTGTATTACCAAGACTGCAATACTGCATGTTATAATTGTATATATATATATTTTCTTGCTGCTAATGTATATTTTGTTGTTACAGGCTGAGATCAGGCACCAAGTTTCATATACACCTTTAATGATTTTTAATTAACTTTTTATAATGTATTTTTGTATTTTTCTACTTTTGTATTTTTCTATTTTTATATATACATATATATGTTTTTATGAATCTATGAAATATAAATGAGTCTGGATGTATGTCTATTTGTTGCTGGGTGTCAGCCTGCTGTGTATTGTTGTAAATCTGTATGTTAATTTCTGCTGTTGTTGCTTGCCAGCACTCTTGATAATTAGTGAATTAGATGAATGATTTCACCTGTGGATAGAATAGGGTATAAAAGCTGGATACTGACCTGAGTTAACCACACCCCCTGACGAAGACCGTAGTCGAAACGCGTTGGGCGTGGCTTATTCTTGCTGACGGAGTGACGTCCTGTCTTCCACCTGTGATCCCGGTGCTCTCGATCGTGTGCGGCGAAGTCCTGAGGCTTGGTTCAAGGATCCCTGGGTCTGCGGCTGAGTGGCGGTGCTTTGGCACAATTCGAGGAGGTCCACCGAGATTAGGCTTCTACTAGGCTGGCAAGCATATTCATTTAAACTTTCAATGTACGTGAGCCTTATTGTGCAGTAAATTTGTCTTGAATTATATGCTCATGGTTGCGTCTCTTCTCTGGTTTTTTGCATATATATATATATATATATATATATATATATATATATATATATATTAGAGAGGAGCGGCGGGCACTTTTTCGGGTTTTGGTTTTGGATCTGGATCTCCCTTCGTGTTTTGGATCTAGATTGGTTTTGGTAAAACCACCCTTGGGGGTTTTGGTTTTGGATCTGGATTTTTTTGGAAAAATGCTAAAAATTGCTAACAGATTTTGGGCCTGTTTTTGCCCCTAAAGTATTATTGAACTCAAGATTTTGGGCCTGTTTTTTGCCCCTAAAGTATTATTGAACTCAACAACATTAATTTACACTCATTTCTAGTCAATTTTGATCACTTCATATAGTCCGTCACACTGGATATAGTCCGTCACACTGGACACTGGATATAGTCCGTCACACTGGACACTAGATATATGCCGTCACACTGGACACAGCCCGTTATACTGGACACTGGATACTGCCTATCACCCTGTACACTGGACACAGCCCCTGTACACACTGGACACAGCCCCTTGTATTATGGACACTGCAGCCCCTGTACACTGAGTGTACAGTCAGCAGCACTGCAGCCCCTGCGTGTGAGCACTGCAGCACCTAGTTTACAACAAAATAAAAAATCAGTCACTAAATAAATCACAGCACAGGGCACAGAGCACGGAGCACAGATCCCAACCACCCTCTTCCCTCTCCTATAATGGAGTGAAGATGGCGGGGCACGCGTGCGTCTTATATAGAATCCAGATCCTGCGAGAATCCGACAGCGCGATGATGACGTTTTGCCTTGTTTTCGGTCCGGAATTCAGGCGGGAACTCACGAGCCGGCTTGGATCCTGACTCAGATCACCATATTCGGATCTGCCGGATCCCGGAGATCCAGACCCGCTCATCTCTAATATATATATATATATATATATATATATTTTCCAATAGTGGAAAGGCGCCTATAATACAGAAACACAGTCCATAAGTGATAATTATTTTTCAATGATGCAACGAGGATTTCATCCAATATTAGTTTTTATTTTGTCCTTCAATGGAGAGTCAATAGTACAATCAGATGTATAAAAAACGTCCCAACGCGTTTCGTCTTTAAAAAGACTTCATCAGGGGTACCATGGTACAATCTACAAATACAAACAATTGCATCAATAAACATACATATATCAAAAAATATTTGTTTGCAATTTCTCATAGGACTGTGTTAATTAAAGAACAGTAGCTTATTCCATGGGTGAACACCTTTCCGTGAAGAAAAGTCACTAAGAAAGAGTGCAGTGGGGAAAGTTGGAAACGATGGTGTTCACCCATGGAATATATATATATATGCAAAAAAGAGAAGTGCGCAAGTCCCAAAAATAGTCCAGTACAAACAGGGTTAATTGATCCCAAATCCAAATCTCCTGCACTCTGGTCTGTCTGTGACCGGCAGCTCCTGAATAAACACCCGGATTCTGGAGGTCAATCAATCTAAAAGATAAGCAAAGGAGCGCTCCATAGTGCAATATGTAAAGTAATTTTATTCACATAAAAGAGCTTTTAAGAACATATAAAAGCAATGGGTAACGTACCCTAACTGACAGTTAGCACAACCGCAGTGTTTATCAGTGTGGGTCTGTGAATTTCACAGGGTGGTGGAGAGGTTACACTCACACAGCAGGTCGACGCTAGGCCAATGGGTAACATACCATAACTGATGGTTAGCACAACTGCAGTGTTTATCAGTGTGGGTCTGTGAATCTCATAGGGTGGTGGAGAGGTTACACTCACACAGCAGGTCGATGCTAGGCCACGACCAACGCGTTTCATCATCAACGGACTTCGTCAGAGCCCTCTGATGAAGTCTGTTGATGACAAAACGAGTTGGGGGCGTGGCCTAGCATCGACCTGCTGTGTGAGTGTAACCTCTCCACCACCCTATGAGATTTACAGACCCACACTGATAAACACTGCAGTTGTGCTAACCGTCAGTTAGGGTACGTTACCCATTGGCCTAGCGTCGACCTGCTGTGTGAGTGTAACCTCTCCACCCCACGTGGTCATACTGATGTACTATATCTTCTGTTATTGTGGCCTTTGCATCACATTTAAGGCTTATGTCCTCTGAAACTCCTTTGTTTACATTGCTATATGAAAACATGGGGCCTAATTCAGACTTGATGGCAAAGAACATTTTTTAGAAAATGGCCAAAACCATGCTGCACTGCAGGTAGGGCAGATGTAACATGTGCAGAGAGAGTTAGATTTGGGTAGGAGTGGTCAAACCAAAATCTAAAGCAGGGTTGCCGACCCTCCCGGAATTTCCGGGAGTCCTCTTCCCGGCCCCCCGGAAGGGTGGGCAACCCTCCTGGATTCAGGGGGGACCCCCGCTGTCCCCCGGATCGCGGCATTAAAATGCCACAATCCTCGGGTCTCAGAGGAGGGGGCGGGGCTAAAATGACACAATTGCTTAGCGATGTCATGCTTAAGCCCCGCCCCTGAGAGGCTACTGAAACTCTCCTCTCCGCGCTTCTCCCGGAGAGGAGAATAAGAAAGTCGGCAACCCGGATCTAAAGTGTAAAAATAAACTAGCCAGTTTTTACCCTGACAGAATAACTCCCTGAAGTCAAAGCTATCTGTGCATGTTATATTTGCCCCACGTACAGTGCAACAAGATTTGTTTTCCCATTTGATAAAAATGTGCTTTGCGATCAATCTGAATTAGGCTCATGGTCCATGCCATCATATATACTATGGCCCGTTTTCTACAACAGCAAGCTCTTCCCCCAACAGATTGCTGATCCTCGCTGCCCACCAATCGACGCATCTGATCAGTGGGTCGGAGTGACAGATAATATACCCCTACTGGTGTATGAAACCCATTACTAGCAAGGTTGATGATCCTGAGCACTGTTTCCTGCAGGAATTACCTAAGGGTTGTTGGCCTACTGGAAAAACTTGAAAGTCCAGACCTGGAGAGTTCTTACATTCTACTCTCCCATGCCTTCTAGGCAAATCTGATATCATTTCTAACTTTGCCATTGAATGGGCACACCACTTGGGACTTCCCAGAGATTCAGCAAAACCACAAACTGTCATACTTCGATGTTTATATTCAGCTTATAAAATGGTTCTGTGGACTAATGCCAAACTCTGTTTACTTTTATTCTAAGATTATTCGGCAGAAGTCTCCCCGGCTCGGAAAGTTATGACCACTGTTTTATACAAATTATTAAAATATCAGATGAAATTTGCCATTTTGTTCTTAACCCTTTGAGTGCCAACATTGCTTTGAGAGAATCTCAAAATATCCACTAAAGATGCCAGTGTTGCTCACAGCGACTGTTCTTTTCATATAAATACAAATACAGCCAAGTCAATTAAAGTTTAGTTAAATATTTTGCTTGAAAAGTGAAAAACAACCAGCACCTAACTGCCATGCCACAGACTGTGTTTGAAAAATGACAGGTAGGGGCTGATTGGTTGGAGGTTTATCACTCTCCATTTTATCACTTTTCAAGGCTTAGGGCCAGATGTATCGAGCTTCGAAAAGTGAAAAAGTGGAAAGTGATCAACACCCAGCCAATCAGCTCCTACCTGTCATTTTTCAAACTCAGCCTGTAACATGATAGGTAGGAGCTGATTGGCTGGCGATTTATCACTCTCCATTGTTAGGACTCTGAGGGGATCTCAGGCAAGAGGTTACCAGGAAGGACAGACCACGATCCCAACCCTAACTCTGTTAATCCCTCCACAGGTTATAGCCACCTATAATAGCCACGTTCAAAGGGGTGTCACCAGGACTTTGCAAGGAAACAAGGTGCCCAACACCTCCAGAGCGGACAAGAGGGAAACTAAATAAAGCCCGTAGAAATGGGAAACAAATAAAATGTGACACGGCTGTCCTCCACAGGAAGGGATCTTCTAGCAGATCAACGTACAATTTTATAATAAGCAACCCCTACATAGGTCAGAAACACCAGGGAGTTGAGTGGAAGAATATGGGAGCAATCCTCCACTGAACTTCCAGGAATGCAACAATGCAAGAAGATGTTATGCAAACAATTAATTCCTTCTGGCTCATGACATTACCCCCCCCCCCCCCCCTTTGAGGACCCCAATATCCAGACTTTCCCAAAGAATATCAGAGCCTGGATATAGGCTGAAGGGAAGCAAAAGCAACACCAGACAAAACAGACACAGCTTGTGACATTAATTTTATCATTTTGTAAACCTTGATACATCTGGCCTTTTGTACATCTCGCTCACTGTGAGCAGTGCTGGCATTGTTAGCAGATATTTTGAGGATCTCTCATGGCAATTTTGGCACTCAAAGACTTAAGGATCTTACAAGGCAAAAACTAAAATAGACCCTAGTAAGGCTAAAACTTTGAAGCCTTGGCATACCTAGAATATGTGGTGCTTCTTAGAAAAGCAAAACAATCCCAATTTGAGCAAAATCTCAAAATGAAACATTTGGGAGAGTATGCCATTAACATGCAGTATGAGGGGTTGGCTAGGGTGCAACCAGGGAAGGAGGGGTTAGGTTTAGGTACTAGTTGGTGGACACTGGCTGCAGGGACCGGCATCACAGCTTGGCAGGTAAATTCAAAGGCCTGGTCAGTTGAGACACCAGGAAGTTCACATTGACCAGCTTATTAGTAAGTGTATCAGTCACCATGTCAGTGTAACTATCAGCATAGTGTGTACCTAGCCCTAGACATGGAAACGCATGTGGCATTTCAGAAGTAAGTTTCAATGTTGCGGTGTTCAAGCTAGATTTAAAATGCTTGTGCAAGAAAAACAGTGGCAAATCTGTAATAAAGATGTAACATTAGAATATAAACAATAATTACTATGTTACAAAACGCACGTGAATGTTTTGTAACATGGTCGCCTTAAGTTTGAAATAGCTGAAGACATGCGGCCTGATATTTGTGCAATATTGTACCACAAATTTTCAAATGCTGCCGGAGGCATCTGTAGAAAATAGATGTCTCCTGTCAGCATTTACTATCCAAGTGCAGCATCAGAAGACGCCGGATGCATCGGATCATGATCATTATCCTGACTATCACTTGCAGTTTTGGCCAGTTTTGCATGAGCCAAAGGATACTTGATCTGACCATCAGAAATCCTCTGCTGGATATAGGAAATCTATTTCAAACAATGCAGACCCTTAGCTCAGCATGACTACAAAATGAGTGTGACCCCCTTCACACACACACATACACGTTTTGTAGAATAATCATGCTGTAGCTAAGGGAGGACTCCAAGAAATCACAGTATAGCATTAAAGCTTCATACTGCACTAATTTCAGAATTACAAATGATATGACTAAGCATAAAATCTTTGCAGCTTCTCTTCAGCAAAGTTTGATGGGAAGAGTTATTGCAGTTATTGGACTAGCATCACAAGGAATAGGGGAAGGTTACCTTCACTGTCTAATCTCTCATAATGATACCAGATGTACCTGTACTATTCCTGAAAAAACTTTTGTCAGTGATTGAACTCTCAAAGTAAGGCAATGTTATTAAAGGATGACAACTGCATCACCACAGAAGAGATTTACAGTCTCGCAGAAAGAAAAATGACCAATGAATTGGTTTAGTTGAAGTATATAAAATCTGTCAGCACTTCCAAGCAGGATTGACATATGTTATGCATCTATATGTGCACCAATGTCAATGACACAATGCAACAAAGAAGATAACTATGGAACAGCATAGCAACTGTGGGCCTGATTTAAAGATAGACATAAAGCCTATAATATATATATATATATACTGTATATATAGTATAAAAGGCAAAAGATAAGATTGACTCATCACGAAATCTCTTAAACCACAAGGCCTACAATCTTTAAACTTGGCAAGTAGCTTCTCCTTGTTAAGAAATGGTTTTACAAACACTGTCCATCCATGAAAAATGTGAAAAAGACGCAAATCATCAATTTGCCATTTTCTCTCTCATTCTACGGCCCGAAAAGCTAAAGAGGCTTCTCATGAGTTCAGGTGACTGCTAAAAAGGTATTTTTTAAATCGATAGTGTCAGGACAATGGCATTGCCTGTGTGCACGTGTACAGTAGGTACACCAATAGCTTGACTCATCACAAAATCTCTTAAAGCATAAGGCCTACAATCTTGAAGCTTGGCAAGTAGCTTATTCTTAGGTCCTACGTACTTGCTAAGAACGGGTTTTACAAATGTCACTGTCCGTCCACGAAAATCACAAGAAAAAAAGGCATATCATAAATTTGCAATTTTCTCTCATTATACGGCCCAAAAATGGCAAGTGACACCTTCATCCTTCAGCATGCGTTCCATGTACAGGTATGAGCACAGCACCGATACTCAGTGGGTATAATAATCACCAGTGATAGCTCTCTGCCATATGACAGTGGAATCCCACAACCACGTAGATAAAGTGCAGTAATCCCAGGAACCATGGAGCTGCTGCTGCTACTGTGGGAGTCCCACGCACGCAGCCAGCCTGCTCCTCTGCTGATACTGGCACTTTCCGGGGAGCATGAGTGCAGTAGCCACCTGTACCCGGTGGTGGGTCCTCCATTGGATTACATGAACCTTAGCAGACATTTCAGTGTGGGAGGTCAAAGCTATCGCCACACTCCCCTAGTGACTGCACGGAGGAGCCCGCTCTGGATCGAAGAAGATGTTTGCCCAAACTCTGTTGTATGGGTGGTGGGGGAAGGTGCAGGTGTGTGCGGGCATCTCCGCTCCATTCGGGGGTTACAGTCACATGCCCTGTGCTGTGCATCACACACCTGCATCAGCCCACATGAGCTGTGGCACTGCTGGGGAGACTCCAGGGGACCTTGTTCTCTTCACATGTACACACCCTAAATACATGCCCCTGGAGACAGGTCCTCTGATGTCTGTAACTGGCATTAGCTGCCAACCATGCCAGGGCTGCATCATTACTCACTGTCCAAGAGTTGATCTGAAGAGCCCACTAAAGTTCAGCCTTGCCACATGGTGACTGTGCATATATATATATATAGATAGATAGATAGATAGATAGATAGATAGATAGATAGATAGACAGATAGATATGTCAGCAAATAAAGCGGCAGTGCCAACATATTTAAGCTGACATCCAGCCAGGAGGGCACCGGAGCAAGTATTCATACCTGACAAGGAGTGGGGAGTGCCAAGAACCACGCACAAAATATATATATATATATATATATACACACATATATATATCCCATAGCGAAGCATGGGCATTCGGCTAGTATTTACATAAAACTAATCTACATGATCTTTAATAATCACTGTATTAATAATATGCTGCTGGTGTATGGAGGTAGTGACAGGGAGCACTCCAGGAAACAGAATTCCATTTTTTGGGCTTTCCAAAGCCAGTAACTGGCCCCAACAGTGTGATATTGCTGGATATCCTGAATAACCTGGCTGTTATGCAGATCTTTGATGTTCATGCAGTTGATTCAAAGCTATGTGTCTTCAAACACAGCAGCATATTCTAGAAATCTGCAGTGGGTGTCTTTTTACTTAAGACGCAGTGTGCAAACCTCTGAATTATCCCCTTAATAAAGATTGATACATGCAGCCAGAAGAAGAAATATCCTAACTCAGGGGTTAACCTGTCCTCAAGATCTACCAAAAGTTTATGTTTCTCACGCAACCTGTGGATCTATAGTAGGAATGAATGCAGCATGTATATCAGACAACCTGTGTATTTATAGTAGGAATGAATGCCGCATGTATATCAGACAACCTGTGGATCTATAGTAGGAATGAATGCACCATGTTTTTTAGGCAACCTCTGGATCTATAGTAGGAATGAATGCAGCAGGTATATCAGACAACCTGTGGATGTATAGTAGGAATGAATGCAGCATGTATATCAGGCAACCTGTGGATCTATAGAAGGAAAGAATGCAGCATGTTTGAAAATGTGACAGTTAGCAATGGCTACAGCTGTGCACCAGCTAGGTGATTTGGAAAATGTGGACCGCTGGTAGATCTCAAGGACAGGTTTCGCCACCCCTGTCCTAGCTGCTTGAAAGGGAAATGACAATGGAATGATGACAGATAATCTGCCACCTTGACTGCAAGGATCAACAGTGAGTTAAATAAAGATAAAAAAATAAAGGGAACACTAACATAACACATCCTAGGTGGGTAGCCTAGCGCTCACCTCTTGTATAACACAATGATGTATGCGGCAGGTATGCAATGAAATTGAAGAAACGTATTGTTCCTTTAAGAGGTTTATTTGATATACAAAAGATAATAAAATGTGTAATAGAACCCTGTCTGGCCAACCAGAAGCTGGTTGGCCAGACAGGGTTCTATTACACATTTTATTATCTTTTGTATATCAAATAAACCTCTTAAAGCAGGGGTGGGGAACCTTTTTTATGCCAAGGGCCGTTTGTATGGGGAGAAAATCCTTTGGGGGCCATATGTAAAAATTTATCTTACAAATTGTCCTGCTGCAGCCTTCCCACGCTCAGGCGGCTGCCGCTGACTAGGACTGACCGTCTCCGGCTGCTGTTGATTAAGAGGAATCTCGCAAGAACTACCGACCTCTCGCGAGAATTCCCCTGTACTTGACTTCCGTCAAAGTTGCCAGGCGGGTGGGAGGGCCACTCAGACTGGCTATGGGGGCCGCATACGGCCCCCGGGCCTGAGGTTCCCCACCCCTGTCTTAAAGGAACAATACGTTTCTTCAATTTCATTGCATACCTGCCGCATACATCATTGTGTTATACAAGAGGTGAGCGCTAGGCTACCCACCTGCGATCATACTATATCTCTGGGAGTTTGGACCACTCCAGCCCAGCAGCCCCCTCGCCACAAGAGGTATTTAGCGCGAGTACTCACCCCCATTTCCATAACACATCCTAGATCTGAATGAATGAAATATTCTTATTAAATACTTTGTTCTTTACATAGTTGAATGTGCTGACAACAAAATCACACAAAAATGATCAATAGAAATCAAATTTATTAACCCATGGAGGTCTGGATTTGGAGTCACACAATTAAAGTGGAAAAACACACTACAGGCTGATCCAACTTTGATGTAATGTCCTTAAAACAAGTCAAAATGAGGCTCAGTAGTGTTTGTGGCCCCCACGTGCCGGTATGCCCTCCCTACAACACCTGGGCATGCTCCTGATGAGGTGGCAGATGGTCACCTGAGGGATCTCTTCCCAGACCTGGACTAAAGCATCCACCAACTCCTGGACAGTCTGTGGTGCAATGTGGCGTTGGTGGTTGAAGCGAGACACGATGTCCCAGATGTGCTCAATTGGATTCAGGTCTGGGGAATGGGCGGACCAGTCCATAGCATTAATGCCTTCGTCTTGCAGGAACAGCTGACACATTTCAGCCACATGAAGTCTAGCATTGTCTTGCATTAGGAGGAACCCAGGGCCAACCGCACCAGGATATGGTCTCACAAGGGGTCTGAGGATCTCATCTCGATTCCTAATTCCTGAGGATCTCATCTCGGTATCTAATGGCAGTCAGGATTGCTGCTGGGCTTAAAGTACAGTACGCCTATTTGAAGAGTGTAGTTACAGTAATGTTGACGAATGCAGGTTTGCCCCGTTGATTTTGAATAGTAGAAAACCATGCATAAACATTGGGGTTGTCACACCACAAGATACGTACATCTCTCCATATGGGAAAATATCATCAGGAAATGGAAAAGGGGTGAGACGCATGCACCAAAATGCTGCAGTATCGGTTTAGATTAGACAGAGATTATATATATTATCCACAATTTTATGTCAAAAGGTAGAGATTAACCAGTAGGTTTTGTGGAGGTGCTCACCAGAGAGTGGATTGCCATTCAAGCAGCACAGGTGATAAAATAACTCTCATTTGTTTGGGGGCACTCCTATTATTAATATTTAACTTTTATTGATATTGTTTAAAAGATAAAAATAGGGGTTACACAATTGCACACACAATTGAATAATTAAAATACATTAAATAGTTAAACAATATCCTTACTTGTAGGTTATACTGTTTCTGCAATAATAAGACACCATTGTGATTATTAGGGCATGCCCCCAGTCCTCCTTTTACAGCATCCAGTCCTCCTTTTACAGCACCATGCCCCCAGTCCTGCTTTCACAGCACCATTCCCCCAGTCCTGCTTTCACAGCCTCCAGTTACAGCACCATGTCCCCAGTCCTACTCCTCACCTACAACACTCTTACAGTTTCTAGTTTGTTTTTCTTGTTGTTCTACTTGCATTCCACCGGCGCCGCTGCTACTCCGCTCCCGCCGTGTATGAGCGCTGTGACATCATGCGCAGGACCCAGCGCATCCCTGGGACCGGGAGCTGGGGTCTTCAACGGCAGAACAGCACTGTACTGTACAGCATCCCTCAAGCGGCGGTGAAGGGTGTAAGAGCGGACCTGGGGGCACTGAAGTTAGTGAACGCACTTGTGTAATTGGAAATGTCATAGGGCTTATTTTCGGGGTAGGGCTTATTTTGGACCAAAAGCCAGGGTAGGGCTTATTTTTGGGGTAGGGCTTATTATTGGGGAAACGCGGTATTAACCTCAGTATCGTGATTCCTAGATATCGGATAAAAGAATCATTCAATAGTCACGCATATATAAATCACAAACAACAGATAACTTGACAAAAAAAAACACTTGCAAAAAGGTATAATGTGTGCAGTATTTGCAGTGGTATTTCCTTTCTGTGTTCACAAGCCTGAAAAATATGTAGTTCCAGGTATATCAAAGTGTAATGGACTAGTTCCATTAGCATCACTTATATGATCCAGCATCATAACATCCCCAGGGTCTATTAGTATGGTACCTTTAAATGTTCTCAATAGTATATATATCAAACCAGCAGTCTGGTTAATGCCTTACTAATTGCAGGTGAGAAAGCTCTATTGGGCTCCTTAACAGGGATTGAAGAGAATACATGGTATCTGCTGTCACTATTCTACTGAAGTCACCACTCTAATACGGTTTAAAGCCAGTGCAGGGTGTGTGCTTTAAGTAGGTAGTGAGGAGAGTACTCTGAAATAGCTTGTCAGAGTGTAAAGCAAGCAGATCTGTCGCTGCAATACCGTACACTACTTTCCATGTGCTATTGGCATTGATGGGGGATGAGCGGTACACATGCAGGAAAGGACTGCTATTTAGAGTAGAGTTATGTGGGGTACACACCACGACGACCCGCTCACGATGCACATTGTGAGCGGGTCGTCAGTGTTTCTTCAGACCCGCTCACGATGATGCGGGGGGGGCACGACCCGCTCACGATGTGCACCGTGAGCGGGTCCGATCCGATGGCGACCCGCACCCGGCAGTATGGTCGTTATTCAGATCCTACCTGCAGCAGGTAGGATCTGAATAACGACCGACCCGCGGGACCGCGCATCGGATCTGTATCGGTCCACACCAGGACAGAAAAGGGCCCAATCACCACACAATCTACATCCAATTGGTTGGAATTGGATCTAGATTGAGGGGATTGGGCCCTAGTCGTCCTGGTGTGTACCAGACATTAGATGGCCAGCACAAATCTGATAGTTCACCTTAAGTTTGGTATGCCAGCACCCAGAGAAGCAGACATAATAAGAAATAAAAGTACCTGACAATGGGTGAGTCTTGTAAATATCCGCTGGTAGGATTAGTGAGCGCTGTATGGACAACAAGCGGGACAGCGGCACTTCAGATAGCCGTTTCGCCGGGGCTTCATCAGTGACTAACCTAATATAACCTACAAGTAAAGATATTGTTTAACTATTGAACGGATATTAATTATCCAATTGTGTGTGCAATGGTGTGGTGTTGATAGTGTGTCTTAATAGGGACTCTATACCCCTATTTTTATCTTTTAAACAATAGCAAAATAAAGTTAAATATTAACAATAACAATGCCCCCAAATTTTCTTTCTTCATGCAGATTTGAAAAATATATAGTATGCCAGAATTACTAACAACTTTGCATCAGACTCTTAGGAGAAGAGGTAATAGGCCTTGTAGAGAGAGTTAAACTACCAACCAATCAGCTCCTGTCATGTTTCAACTGTAAATTGACAATTAGGGGCTTTTATTTTTCTCCTTATCACTCTCCCAGGCTTAGTACATCTCCCCCATAACCCTTAACAATTGTTTCTTATATAGTGCAGCACATTCCACTGCACTTTAATCTCCCACCTAAAATACTTCCAAGGAGACCTACTCCCTCAAGCTTGAAATCCGCACCAATAAATGGTTGGCCAAGCCCCAGGTAGCTGTCTCCTTGCTGCAGTTACAGGAGCTCACTGGCTCCCCATACACTAAACAGGTCTACATACAGTATAATTAACCCCTTCCCGCCGCAGCCTGTTTTTGCCTTCCTGACAGAGCCCTTTTTTTCAAATCTGACAGGTATCACTTAAGTGGGGATAACTTTTTTTTGCTTTTACTTATCCCAGTGATTTTGAGATTGTTTTCTCGTGACACATTGTACTTCAAGTTAGTGGTAAATTTGGGTCGATACAGTCTGTGTTTTTTTGTGAAAAATACCAAAATGTCGTAAAAAAATGGAAAATTTAGCAATTTTCAAAATGTTAAATTTTCTGCTTGTGAGACAAATAATCATACCACTCAAAATAGTTAATAACTAACATAGACCATATGTCTACTTTATGTTTCCATCATTATTTCAACATCCTTTTAATTTTTTTGGACACTAGGAGGCTTAAAATATGAATAGCAAATTCTCAAATTTTCAAGAAAATTTCAAACACTGATTTTTTTAGGGACCAGTTCAGTTCTGATGTGACTTTGAGGGACTTGTATGTGAGACACCCCCATAAATGATGCCATTTCAAAAACTGCACCCCTCACAGTATTCAAAACAGCATTTTGGAAGTTTGTTAACCCTTTAGGTGTTTCACAGGAATTAAAACAAAGTGTAGGTGAAATTTCAAAATTTCATTTTTTTTGCAGATTTGCAATTTTAATACATTTTTCTAAGGAACACAGTAGATTTTACTAGAGAAATGTGACTAAAAATTGATTCCCCCAATTCTTTTGTTTTCATAAATATCCTATATGTGGCCCTAGTGTGCACGTTGACCAAACCACAGGCTTCATAATAGAAGGAGCACCTACTTGATTTTGGAGCCTCCTTTTTATGAGATTATTTTTTAGGCACCATGTAGGTTTCTAGGCACCATAAGATGCTAAAAGTTAGGAACCCCCCCACAAGTGACCCCATTTTGCAAACTACACCCCTCAGGAAATTCATCTAGGGGTATAGTGTACATTTCAAACCCCCAGGGGTTTCACCAATTGTGGTACAACTGGGCAGTGAAAATGAAAAATTACATTTTTTACACAAAAATGCAGTTCTGGCTCAAAATTTTTCATTTTCACAAGGAATGAAGGAAACAAAGCACCCCAAAATCTGTGCCCCAATTTCTCCCGAGTACGGCAATGCCTCACATGTGACCAAAAAATACCATTTGGGTGCATGGCAGGACTCAGAAGGGAAGGAGTGATATTTGGATTTTGCAGCACAGATTCTGGTGGAATGTTGGTGGGTGCTATGTCGCATTAGCAAGACCCCCGAAGCACCAATACAGTGGAACCCCCCCACAAGTGACCCCATTTTGCAAACTACACCCCTCAGGGAATTCATCTAGGGGTATAGTGTACATTTCAAACCCCCAGGGGTTTCACCAATTGTGGTACAACTGGGCAGTGAAAATGAAAAATTAAATTTTTTACACAAAAATGCAGTTCTGGCTCAAAATTTTTCATTTTCACAAGGAATGAAGGAGACAAAGCACCCCAAAATATGTGCCCCAATTTCTCCCGAGTACGGCAATGCCTCACATGTGACCAAAAAGTACCATTTGGGTGCATGGCAGGACTCAGAATGGAAGGAGTGATATTTGGATTTTGCAGCACAGATTCTGGTGGAATGTTGGTGGGTGCTATGTCGCATTAGCAAGACCCCCAAAGCACCAATACAGTGGAACCCCCCCACAAGTGACCCCATTTTGCAAACTACACCCCTCAGGGAATTCATCTAGGGGTATAGTGTACATTTCAAACCCCCAGGGGTTTCACCAATTTTGGTACAACTGGGCAGTGAAAATGAAAAATTTAATTTTTTACACAAAAATGCAGTTCTGGCTCAAAATTTTTCATTTTCACAAGGAATGAAGGAGACAAAGCACCCCAAAATATGTGCCCCAATTTCTCCCGAGTACGGCAATGCCTCACATGTGACCAAAAAATACCATTTGGGTGCATGGCAGGACTCAGAAGGGAAGGAGTGATATTTGGATTTTGCAGCACAGATTCTGGTGGAATGTTGGTGGGTGCTATGTCGCATTAGCAAGACCCCCGAAGCACCAATGCAGTGGAACCCCCCCACAAGTGACCCCATTTTGCAAACTACACCCCTCAGGGAATTCATCTAGCGGTATAGTGTACATTTCAAACCCCCAGGGGTTTCACCAATTGTGGTACAACTGGGCAGTGAAAATGAAAAATTTAATTTTTTACACAAAAATGCAGTTCTGGCTCAAAATTTTTCATTTTCACAAGGAATGAAGGAGACAAAGCACCCCAAAATATGTGCCCCAATTTCTCCCGAGTACGGCAATGCCTCACATGTGACCAAAAAATACCATTTGGGTGCATGGCAGGACTCAGAAGGGAAGGAGTGATATTTGGATTTTGCAGCACAGATTCTGGTGGAATGTTGGTGGGTGCTATGTCGCATTAGTAAGACCCCCGAAGCACCAATACAGTGGAACCCCCCCACAAGTGACCCCATTTTGCAAACTACACCCCTCAGGGAATTCATCTAGGGGTATAGTGTACATTTCAAACCCCCAGGGGTTTCACCAATTTTGGTACAACTGGGCTGTGAAAATGAAAAATTACATTTTTTTACACAAAAATGCAGTTCTGGCTCAAAATTTTTCATTTTCACAAGGAATGAAGGAGACAAAGCACCCCAAAATCTGTGCCCCAATTTCTCCCGAGTACGGCAATGCCTCATGTGTGACCAAAAAATGGCAGGACTCAGAAGGGAAGGAGTGATATTTGGATTTTGCAGCACAGATTCTGGTGGAATGTTGGTGGGTGCTATGTCGCATTAGCAAGACCCCCAAAGCACCAATACAGTGGAACCCCCCACAAGTGACACCATTTTGCAAACTATACCCCTCAGGGAATTCATCTAGGGGTATAGTGTACATTTCAAACCCCCAGGGGTTTCACCAATTTTGGTACAACTGGGCTGTGAAAATGAAAAATTACATTTTTTTACACAAAAAATGCAGTTCTGGCTCAAAATTTTTCATTTTAATAAGGTATGAAGGAGAAAAAGCACCCCAAAATCTGTGCCCCAATTTCTCCTGAGTATGGCAATGCCTCATATGTGACCAAAAAATACCAGTTGGGTGCATTGCAGGACTCAGAAGGGAAGGAGTGATTTTTGGATTTTGCAGCTCAGATTGTGGTGGAATGAATGGTGGGTGCTATGTGGCATTAGCAAGACCCCCGAAGCACGGTGAAATGATGAACCTAATAATCCATAGATGTGTGGTATATTTTAAAACACTCCTTTATACATAGGCCGGGTTTGTCGGGGCAAGTTTCACAGTGGAAAATAGTATCCTTTCTTATTCCCTTTTTATAGCAAACTTTGCACCTTTTTTGTGTCCTGCCCTTTTTTGCAGTGGAGGGGATTTCGTTAGGAAAATGCTGCCCTGGTACAATACGGGGGCCAGTACTAGAAGTACTGGGGCCCTCTGCCTGCTGGTTCCCAAATATTAGGCCCTTTATGACTTCCTCTTGAAAGTGCATAAATGTCCCCCTCTGGCTGGTAGAACAGAATAGCACGTAAGCGTTATACAGTGCCATCTGGATGATATACACGGCCAGCTTCTTGTACCAGATTTTTGTTTTCCGCAGGGGACTGTATGGCTTCAGTACCTGATCTGAAAGATCCACTCCGCCCATGTACTTATTGTAATCTAGGATACAATTAGGTTTTGAGGTGTGGGTACTGGTACCTTGTACAGGGACGGAGGTGGTACTGTCTCCATGAATTGTTGTCAGTATAAGGACATCCCTCTTGTCCTTATATTTGACCAACAACATATTTTCGGTGCATATTCCCCTGCTTTCACCCCTTCTCAGTAATTGGGCAACGTGCGTTTTTGGGAGGCCTCTTTGGTTCTTGCGCACAGTACCGCAAGCTGCTGTACCTCTTGAACCAAGGGCCTTAAACAGGGGGATGCTAGTGTAAAAGTTATCCACATAGAGGTGATAACCTTTATCCAGGAAGGGGTGCACTAAATCCCAGACAATTTTTCCACTAACACCTACGAGGGAGGGGGGGCATTCTGGCGGTTCAATTCTTGAGTCCTTCCCTTCATATACCCTAAACCTGTGGGTGTACCCTGAGGTGCTTTCACACAGCTTATACATTTTTATGCCATACCTTGCCCTCTTATTGGGAAGGTACTGGCGGAATTTAACCCTTCCTTTAAAATGTATAAGGGACTCGTCGATACAAATAAATTTTTCAGGGATGTACATCTCTGCAAATTTGGCACTGAAATGATCAATGACCGGCCTGACTTTGAATAGCCGGTCAAAGGTGGGATCATCTCTGGGTGGGCACTGTGCATTATCGGTGTAATGTAAAAATTTAAGGATTGTCTCAAAACGAGTCCGAGCCATGGCCATACGGTAAAGTGGGGTGCTGTACAGAACATCTTTACTCCAATATTGCCTAATTTCTGGCTTTTTTACTATGCCCATATGTAACACCAGACCCCAAAACGTCATCATCTCTACTGCATCTACAGGGGTCCACCTAGCAAATGATGACGTGGGGTTTTGAGCAATAAACTGCTGGGCATATAAATTACTTTGGTCCACCATTAAATTTATAAAATCATCAGAGAAAAATAATTTGAAAAAGTCAATTTCTCTGAGACCTGTTGAATCAAATTGGATTCCTGGGATAGCCAAAAACTCAGGAACCTGGGGCTCAAAATTGTCTGGTGGTGGGGTCCATACGGGATCAATCATTTGGGGGGGGGGTCTCAGCTGCTCTACGGGGGCGTCTTTGAGGGGGTCCCTCATCACTAGAGGAGGAAGAGGAGCTTAAGACGAATCCTTCAAATTCCCCGCTTGCATCACTGGCTGTGTCAGAGTCAGAGGCAAGCATGGCATATGCCTCCTCCGCTGAATACATTCTTCTGGATGACTGGGATGACATTTGGGATGACATTTGGGATGCCATTTTTATTTTTGTGTTTCTGTAAGTGTAATGTTTCAACACGTGTAGAGTGTAGGGGGGGTACAAACTTTATTTCAACATGGGGGTGTGTAGTGTGTATGTAGTGCAGAAAAAAAAATACTTTATACAGGAATTTGATCCCAATAAAAAAAAAAAATTGAAGGGGTTAAAAAAAAAAAAAAAAAGGTCCTGCGCCAAAAATTGAGCACAGATGTTGGTCAGTAACGTCCGTCACTCAAAGGCAACAGGGATTTGATCCAAAAAAAAAAAAAAAATTATATCAACCCTGTGCCAAAAATGCTGTTCAGTGATGTACGTCACTGATCAGCGCTCAGCGGCCACAGGACACCCACAAAAGCAACGTGGGTGTAAAAACAATTTAAAAAAAATAAACCACAGCACTCTCCAAAAAAAAAAACAATTTAAAAAAACTGCAGAAAAAAAATTATATCTACCCTGTGCCAAAAATGCTGTTCAGTGATGTACGTCACTGATCAGCGCTCAGCGGCCACAGGACACCCACAAAAGCAACGTGGGTGTAAAAACAATTTAAAAAAAATAAACCACAGCACTCTCCAAAAAAAAAACAATTTAAAAAAACTGCAGAAAAAAAATTATATCTACCCTGTGCCAAAAATGCTGTTCAGTGATGTACGTCACTGATCAGCGCTCAGCGGCCACAGGACACCCACAAAAGCAACGTGGGTGTAAAAACAATTTAAAAAAAATAAACCACAGCACTCTCCAAAAAAAAAACTGCAGAAAAAAACTGCAGAAAAAAAATATATCTACCCTGTGCCAAAAATGCTGTTCAGTGATGTACGTCACTGATCAGCGCTCAGCGGCCACAGGACACCCACAAAAGCAACGTGGGTGTAAAAACAATTTAAAAAAAATTAACCACAGCACTCTCCAAAAAAAAAACAATTTAAAAAAACTGCAGAAAAAAAATTATATCTACCCTGTGCCAAAAATGCTGTTCAGTGATGTACGTCACTGATCAGCGCTCAGCGGCCACAGGACACCCACAAAAGCAACGTGGGTGTAAAAACAAAACCCCACTGCACTCTCCAAAAAAAAAAAAAAACTGCAGATCAGTGATGCAGTGATGCAACACTGATTAGCAGTGAGGGGCAGCAGGCACCCAACTGTGGGTGCAACCTGACAGGGTATATATATAAAAAAAAAAAACCCTGGACCCCCAAAAAGTTGCTGATCAGTTTATTTATACTGATCAGCACAAAAGGGGGGGCAGCAGTCAGTTGCACAGGCAGCACAAGCTTTGGTGCAACTGACAGGTATATATATAAAAAAAAAAAACCTGCACCCCCAAAAAGTTGCTGATCAGCACAGATATACTGATCAGCACAAAAGGGGGTGCAGCAGACACAAAATATAGCACTCTCTATCACTCTCTGTCACTATCTCTGACTATCTCTGACTATCTCTCACTATCTGTCACTCTATGACACTGCAGCAGCAGCACACAGGAAGTGACAAGATCCAGTAAGCATCCAGCTGCTGGCAGCACGCTACCAGCGGTGATCAGGTAAGTATCAGGCAAGTATCAGGCAAGGATCAGGTATGTATATCACGACAGATTGGCCGGTGACCGCTCTGCACGCAATTCCAGACCGGAATGGCGTCTGCAGCGCAGTCACCGTTAGTTTAAATAACGCGCTATGGCTGTGATTGGTCCGTCGGTCCGACGGACCAATCACAGCCTTGGGGGCAGGTGGGGTGAGGTGTGGTCATCACCGGTGACCCCCTCACGCCCCCTCCCACCCGGCGGTGATTGACACCTGTGTTACCGAGCGTCATATTCGCCGGTAACACAGGAAAACGCTGCGATTGGCTGTTCACATTGAACAGCCAATCACAGCGATCGCCGATGGGGGGGAGGCATCGCCGCCCTCCCTGGACATGCTGGGACATGTCTGCTGTCAGGGACAGCAGACATGTTTAAACTGTCCCCGCGTCTATAGACGCGGGGACAGTTTAAAGTCATGACGTATATATACGTCATGTGTCGGGAAGTACATCCCGGCCATGACTTATATATACGTCAAATGTCGGGAAGGGGTTAAATAAAAATGTTGACACAATTTTTGGGCCATTCAGCACCACATTAGCTCTTCCTATTCTGCTGTAGACATTTGCCACATTGGGGAAGTATGGAGATCTGGTTGCACTCCTCAATGCCTTGTTTATGCAGACTACTAGTGGGTTATTTCACAATGATTTGGCTCCTAGTTCCCCAGTCTCTGCAGTTACAATTTGCTCAATGTGTGTCTCCTTTTGAATTCCTGCTGGATTTCTTCCTTGGCTGCAATCTTCTACCCATACCAACTGTCAAGAATTTGGTGAGACAGTCCCATTTTTGGGGCACTGTCCCACGCGCCGGCTGAGGTGTCCCTGAGTGGTAGAGTTGAGGCCCCCTCTTCACTTTGTCTATTTGTGGGTGAGAGTGTCTGGTGCCATGGCTAGCAGCTCTCAGAGAGATGGGCATGATCCTACAGTGATATAAATGTTGGGGCTTGTGTTGCAGGTATGGCATTTACCACAGAGCATTTACCACAAAGGCCACTCCAAACTTTAAGACTTGCATGCCTGAGTCCAGATTCATAATTACAAGTTGTGAGGTATATTCTACCTGTTCTGACCTTTGGCTATGTTTCTGGGACACTATTACCTGTCCAGAACTTTGTATACATTACCTGGCTTTTTCAAATATGCTGCCTGACTATACCTTTACAGTAACTTGTCTTTCTGGATAATCCATGTATATACCTTTGTTGTAGCATTTTTTCTCTAGAAGAGCTAAGGGCATTCACGCACCTGTGAGCATGTTGCACTCTTTAACAATGGGGATTATTATTGGTAAAGATATTGTTACTTTTTATTCTAGGGAATTTTCTTGTGACCAACAGAACCCATAACACTGTGCCTGGTTTGGGCCTAAACCTTCCTCATCCCAGGTACTGCGCCTCCGAATTCCACAACTGGCACTTGTCTGTCCTTATTTTCAGACATGCCCACTGAACCTTCGCATGCGCGTCGCTATCGCCCAGCAATTAAGATCCAGCATGCTGGATAAATCTAGTTAAATCTCCGGTCAAGGCCAGTGTTCTCACAGGAGAACACTGTCCCTGACAGATCACTGAGCACATAGCACTGACACATTGCTGTGTGTTGAGCAATCTAGCATCACTCAGATTGCTCAGAAAAATCTCTGCATGTGTAGGCCCCTAGTCCCTATCTTCTTTAGTCTCTCCTCACACCAGAGGCTACTAAAACCTTATCCATGCAGCCATCATTTCCTAACTAATGTAATATGGCCTCTTCTATGCTTGACCCTCCTCTCCAATCTATCCTTAGCACTACTGCTTATTCTCACCACATGGCATCTGCTTCCTCCTCTGTCACTGGAAACCTATCCCCCTCAGAATCCAGTTCTGCGATCTAACTAGATTTATCCAGCAAGCTGGATCTTAATCGCTGGGCGATAGCATCACGTATGGCCGTGCATCACTATGGCCCCTACACGTGAAGCGATGTAGGGGCATTTTCTAAGCAATCTAGTCAAATTGCTTAGAAAATGCCCTGAAATTGCACCATGTATAGGCCCCATTACTTATGATGTAGATACTCATCTCAATCTCTTATCTTTCCACTCAGAATTAGTCTCTCCAATTCCTACACTTCCTATTCTAGCTCTACAGAATCCAATGTAAGATCATTGCTTTAAAACTCTCTCCATCATCAACTGTATCTCTTGAACCTTATCTCTGCTCCACCAGCTGCTTCTCCACCTCTGCTGTCATAACTACATCTCATGTATGCCTCCAAGGTTTCTCCCGATTCTCTGGAATGCACTTCCTAGCCTAATCTCAACTAGCTTTGAACTTTCACTTAAGACATATTCCCCTTAAGACACAGTTTTTCACAAAAGCCTACCAGCACCCCTCTATTTATTCTCACTCCCTTCACCTACCCACCTTGTAAGCTATCGGCTATAGCTCTCTTATTTTTCCCCATGTACTATTTCTACCATCTGTGAACCTTGTATTTAGTCTCCTGCCCCCCTTCAATAACAGACATCATCTGTTTGCTCAGACAGTGGGTACATGGCCGTTAAATGCATTCTCTGCATTTCACTATTGCCTGCTGACTCATGCTACATGTTTAATTCTCATTCTTGACAGATACAAGCACTGCACACAATATAGATATCGGGTATACAATGTATTCTTAGACACTTCATGATGACATAATATTGACAGAAAACATTTTTTGCTTGATTTGTATGGGTATGAAAATGTCACTGTAAAACATAAAAATACTTGTGATAATAGTTCGCTCCATTACTGTATCATGTATTTAAAACGGAGATATTCTAAAGTGTCAAAGCTTAGATATGTACTAATAAAGCATTCAATACTGTTCAATTACTCCATTACAAGAAGATACTGTACTACTCCTAAGTAATACCTCTCTCTGAATAAATTAAGACAATTGCAAAGATTTCATCTCTTAAGGTTTACCATTTTAAGGCTTTATGTCCTGTTGGGGACAGTGCATTTAAATGGCTTATTTTAAGCCTGTTGTGCCCTTGTCTTTACATTGTCAGTCTGTACCTAGCCCTCTCACTTCCTTAACATCATTCAAGTTTACCAAGTGAATATGTGTAACAAATATTGTCAAAGTTCCATATAACACACTAGATCTGTCATTTTATGTCATTTGGCGTTTGGCCGAATTCAGAATGTATTATAAATACTGAAAAGCCCTGGAACTATACGGTATTTATTACACAAATGTCTGTCATTATAAGCTATACAAAGTTGCACATTGTTTGAACATTGTTTGGGGACATTTACTAAAGGAAATTTGTAAAAAAATAGGTGTATTTGTATCCAGAAATACACTTATTTTTTACATTTACTATCCCGAAAATACGGCAATTCGTAGTCGTATTGATGTGCTATCAATACGAATACGAATTGCCGTATTTTCGGGATAGTAAATGTCAAAAATAAGTGTATTTCTGGATACAAATACACCTATTTTTTACAAATTTCCTTTAGTAAATTTCCCCTTTTATTTCAGCAATATTATGATAAATAAATAATATATATATATATATATATATATATATATATATATATATGCCAGGTGGAGGAGCAGAGCCCCGGGAGGCTGTGCTGCTTGGCTAGCCCAGTTCCTCTTTCTGGCCAGGCCAGCCCATCAGCCCTTCTGGCATTTTCCAAAAATGTCAGATGGGCCGTCTGGCCCTATGTGAAAGCAAAACTGCTTATGGGCCTAATTCTGAGTTTGGAACAAAGTAAGACAGAGCAGGTAACTGTGTACCTGGACAAAACAAGCTGCATTGCAAAGGGTACAAATATATACAGTACATTTTTTTTGCATGCAGGATATACACAGGCTGCTTTTGCATGCAGCCCATAAATGCTGGGCAGCTTTCTTTTTACACAGCAATTTAGATTTCAGTGTAGACACGCCCCTCTCACATTTAAATATCTTTGCATATGTTCCTGCACCTGCCATTGCACCTACAGTGCAACATGATTTTGCCCAGGTGCACAGTTACTTGCTGACTCAGAATCAGGCCCTGCTGCATATACCAATTCTCGTGAATGCTACGACTGCTTTACTATTGTTATTTTTCTGCACACGAAGCAGTGTCACACTGTGGCGTGTCCTTTATGTGTAACTTCTGATGGGTCTTCAGATGGGCATGTTCATGGAAACTCTCGCCACAGTTGCTGCACATATACAGAATGTCTGCTGTGTGAATTTTCTGGTGTATTATAAGGTAGGATTTGCGAGTGTAGCGTTTTCCACACTGATTACACACAAATGGCCTCTCTCCTGTGTGTATCCTTTTGTGTAACACCAGCTGCAGTTTGCGGGTAAATCCTTTTCCACACTCCACACACACAAATGGCTTGTCTGCTAGATGAGTCTTCTGATGACTGGCAAATGTCAGCCTGTTACTGAGGCTTTTTCCACACTGGTTACAGATATAGATGGTGTTTTCTGTATGGAGTTTATAATGGGCAACAAGGTTTGAGTTACTACTGAAGCTTTTCCCACACTGAGTACATGTATAGGGCTTTTCTCCAGTATGAGTCCTCTGATGTATAACAAAATGGGATCTGTCACTGAAACATTTGCCACACTCCTGACAAGTATAAGGCTTGTGCCCTGTGTGGATTCTTTGGTGTAACACAAGATGTGAGCTTTGGATAAAGCTTTTTCCACATTCTATACAGGTGTATGGCCGTTCCCCAGTATGGATCCTTTGGTGAGTAGCCAAAGTAGAACTTCGGGTGAAGCTCTTTCCACAATTGGAACATGCATATGGTTTCTCACCCGTGTGAGTCCGCTGGTGTGTTGCAAGTGTTGAACTGTGTGTGAAACATTTTCCACAGTCCATACACACATACTGCCGGTGCCCTGACCATGTTCTGTATTTCCTTCTCCTACCTGGTTTGTTTGTGCTGCATTTATACCTTGTGGACAGAACATCACCAGCTATATAAGTTTCAATGTCTAGATCAGCGCTGCTCTTGTGAGAAGTTCCAAATATTTCCTCTGGCTTTTGTGCCGGGGAAACTGGAGACTTGTATCTCACATCTTGCTTGTGGCTCTCTAAAGCATCTAACACCGATGTTTCCCACTCGCGGAGATTAAAATTTGTATTATCAAAATTCTTATTGAGCTGATCACATTGTGAAATATTCTCCATGATCTTGGAAAGCTTTACATATTCATGGACTATCAGGTCTTACGTAACCACATGACCTAGCAAAGAGATAAATATGTTTAAAGAATTAGTTACCAAAGTTTTACTTTGTCAAACTTAATTTCAGTATAGTAAATGACACCATTGAAATTTATCAATGTCCATGAATTTATTTTCACAAATTATTTGATATCTGTTAAATGCACTCAATTACAACAAATACATAGAGAACACATATAACATTGAATGAATTATAAATGGGACCACACTGCCAGATCACATTATAATTGTGCAAATAAGTACTTGCATGCGCTTTGTTCCTGCAAGACCAACCATAGCGGGTGGTTGGGGTAAGGGGGTGCCGGACACGTTCCCGACAGTCGGGATCCCGACAGTCATTTACCCGACGCCGGGATCCAGACTGTCAAAACGCAGACAGCCGGGTGCCCAACGGCCACCCGCTATTTTCCCTCGACCCCAATAGAGGGAGAATAGAATAGGTGGCTCGCTACCGTGCCCACAGCGTGGCGAGCGCAGCGAGCCCGCAAGGGGCTTTTTTGCGCCAGCCATGCTGAGTACGGGCAGTCGGGATCCCGACGTGGGGCTAATGACTGTCGGAATCCCGACTGTCGGAGCCCCATACCACACCCGGGGCAAGGAGCTTGATATATTGGCAAGGAGCTTGACACCCTGGAGCTAGGAGCTTGATATATTGTTTTAAAAAGGCCAAAAGAACTGTGCTCCAAAGTTCTTTGAGTATGTTCCAGAGTGAAACAACAGTATTTTATTCTGTAGCTATTCAAAGCTTTTCAAACAGTAGTTTAAGAGAATAGCTATTTTTTTATTTAAGTAGACAGTTAAAGAATTGCTAGCTACAGATACCCCTTTTACACCAAGCTTTTGAATTGGGTTGCTTCCGGGCTAACCTGGGTCGCAGCTCAATGTAAAATGGCCCAAAAAATTGATCTGGGATTTCAACCAGGGTAGCAGGGTTGGTCATGGGAAATAGCAGTGTAAATGGGCAACCTGAATCATCTCCTAGTTCCAACAGAACTTTTATAACCATTTTATGATAAGTATTTGGTACTTAAAATAAAGGCAGAAATAGCCCAGGTCATTCGCGCAGTGTAAAAGGTTTCTTGTCCTAGGTCTAACCTGGGAAATCATATTCCACAATGGGTCAGTCCATGTCAAATCATCACAGTTTAAAATTTGACCAATTCAAGATTTTTATGAAATTTGGCAGGATGATCGACTACTTAAAGTAATTTTCAAATGTAAATATTGCTTAAAACTTTCAAGTTTTCTTGCTTTCGACCTAAGGGACCATAGTTTTCATAAAAAGTAGTTTTATATTTAAATATTCATTTCAATATATATATATTCAATTTCACATTGAAACATTTCAATAGGCAGCATGTAATCGATATACATTTCATAAAAGATACGACAATTTGGCTGTGGAGTGGCATCACAGGAACAGAGCTTACTCAAAAGCGATAATCGATACATCCCTGTGATATACAGTAATCAGTTATCGCATTATGGTTTGGGCAAATATTATCAAAGCACATTGACAACCTCAGACAGTTTATCTAATATACTTTTTCAGTGAATAGTGGTAGTTTGATAAATAGCATGACAAATGTATAGGAAGTACATTAAGTCTCAGTGCTGCAACCCAATTCATATTACAAGACACAGCAGAAGTTGAAAACAATTAAGGAAGATGATACTGTGGAGGACTGAACTACTGGCACGTGTCAATAGTGATCACATGATTTGTGAAAGCTGTAGGGAGCTAATTAAAAGGGATACCAAAAACCACTGAGGAAGAACCAAGTACATCAATTGATGAGCAAAGTAACACAGAACATGCAGGACTGAATAGGCTTTTCAGTTACTAAATGATAGTTAAAGCAGTATAGTAACATCACCTATCCAGAGGAAAAGAATATAAGAAGAACACCATTGCAAAAGGAAAGCTGTAAAAATTGTAGCAGTTGTAAAAATGGATGTATTTCAGATTCCAGCTGAGGAACCTGTGCTTAATAATAGTAAATACAAATAAAGAAAATAAATTAAAGAGACCACAAAAAGTTAAAGTTACTATTTAGAAACTTCTGTATCACTTTCCTCATCTACCTGATTTTACATTGATGTACAGATATTCCTCACTTAACGACCAGGTTCCGTTCCTAGGACCCGGTCGTTAAGTGAATTGGTTGTTAACCAAAACCTATATAAAACCCCTTAAGACTTCTGAGACGCGGGTTGCTAAACAGGCAGGGCAGGTCGTAACTGCGAGAGGGTAGGTGGGCAGGTCGTAAATCAGAGCAGGCGGGGTCGTTAGTCCGAGTAGTCACAGCACGGACGCTAAACGAAGGTCCAGGTTGTAAGTCCGGGTTGTCGGTAAACAGGTAGGTTGTTAGGTGAGGAATGTCTGTATACTATAGACCACGGCTGGGCAACACCGGCCCTCCAGATGTTAGTGAACTACACATCCCAGGATGCTTTGCATTAGTTTTGCTATGTGGCCATGCTGAAACTGATGCAAGGCATGCTGGGATGTGTAGTTCATCAACATCTGGAGGGCCGGTGTTGCCCAGCCCTGCCGTAGACCATTTCAGTAGACAGACATCGAAATCCTGACTGCTGTTACTCATACAGTGGAGTGACTGCAATGAAGCCCCTTGTGATGGCTCGCTGCTCTCGCCACAGGTTCTGTTCTCCCTCTGTGGGAGTCGCGGATTCCCGCGATGGAGAATAACCCCTGTAAGTAAGGACTTTTACCATCGGCATACTGGCTGTCAGAATCCCGACTGCTGGGACGTCATCTGGCACCCCTGGGCCATAGTGTCTTTGCTGGCAGTTAGGAATCTAAGATTAGAACAAAATTGTACCTTTTCTTTGATTTAATAGTATATATATATAAAATTAAGATATCTTCAAATAGGAAATTTAAAATAGTTAAAAATAGAAATAACTGTGGCATGTACAAAATTAACCACTTCAGTGGTATGCCCAAAATTTTCCGGGCTCAGCTGAGTTGCCGCAGCGGGCTGTCCCGGAAAATTTCCGGGCATACCACCAATATGAAAATGTGCGCCAATGCGCCATCACCTGTCCGGGAACCCCTTACAGTGCCCGCTCTCCTCTCTCCTCCTGTCACTCCCCCTCACCTCTCATACGCCGGAGCTCCCCTGCCACTGCCCCACCACCATTAGTTGCAGTGAGCAGGCGGCAGGCTCGGGAATGTTCGGCGTGGCTCCGGGGGGAATCGGGAGTTTGTGCGACTGGGGCAGCAGCAGGGCCCGGTAGCTCCGGCCTATGATCGCCAGAGCGGAGATTAGGGGGAGGGGGGTGGCCCTACACTCTGTGGTGTGTTAATAAAGGTATAATATTAGGTTATAATGCATACCTCCCAACATGACCCTCTTCAGGAGGGACACATTGCTGTTTCTGGACTTCTCCCTTAATTAATGATTGCCATTACCTGTTGACAAGCACCTTTCTTATCAATTAACCTGTTTGAAACAGGTGATGTCAATCATATGTGACACCCCCAAGGCCAGTGGTGGCCCGGTTTACCTGAACTGGGTGGAATTCACACTGTGAAGTTACTTCAGTTCTTCTTTTCCAATTCGGTCAGGAGTCTTTTTGCTCACAAGGAATGGACAAGTTGGTACATTTATAACAGTTTAATTTTGTGACACTTGGGTGAGGGTATAAATGATCACCTTCAGTAATAACGTCAATTATGGTATCAAACAAACAAAGCACTGCACACTTCTGTACACATCTTTAGCGGAAGAGTACAATATATCCAATCCGATGAACAATTCAATTCTTGTAACAAAATATATGCAAACTTCTCTTCACAATACACTTACTATTATGTGCAATAGCTGCATACATTAACTAGACTCTGCTATATCATCCTACTACTGGGTACCCAGATACAACTCAATAGTCACTATTCCTTGTAATGATCCTGCAGATCACATGATGTGTAACAGTCTCTTCAGGTTGGCTCAGTCAGCAGTAAAGCACAGTCTTTATTTGGGGGTCAGTGGCTGAGAGTCTTGCAATAGGTTTGCTAACTGAAAACAGTCCAAGGCCAACTCATTTAGTTGTTCTCAAATCCTTAGACAGGGCTTAGTTAATGCTGAATCCCACATTCAAAGCAGCTTCCAGCATGAAGGGGTTAAATGAAGTCTCTGCATTCACAGTCTACTGAGAGATCCTTTTATAAAGGTTACAGTCTTTTTAGGGCAGTCCTGTTATACTCTGCTGGGGGTCTGACAGGGACCCACTTCTATAGCCAGGAGCTATCTTTTGCCTGAGTTCTCTGTGGATTCTTTCCTCTGTTAATACTGGAGTTGGGGTGAGTGGTGCAAACTTGGATCTAGTGGGGAGCACACTTTTACACAGGGGTGTTATAGTCAGACTCACGCTTTATTGGATGTTGCTGGTACAGGCTGTTACAGTGTCCTCCACTCTGCATGCTGTCCTGCTCTGCAGGGTCTCCTCTGAGCACATGGGGCTCTGTGTGTCTTTGCACCTTGCTGCTGCTGCTGCTGCTGCTGCTGTTAGCAGTTATTTCCACTGTGTTCCACTCAGTAGCCTGAACTTTTATTGCTAGCAGGGATGGCTGGCAGATTAGCTGGGGAGATTAAGAACTCTCTCTGTGTCACTCTCTTCACACCTCAGTTCCATTCAGCTCAGACACCATGCTGCTGCTCTCTCTCTCTTCCACAAGCTTCTTCCTGCTGGGTTGATCCCGCCCCTGCTGGTAGCATTAAAGGGGCCTGCACTCAATTTACCCTCAGTGCTCCATACCTTAGGCAGATACTCAAAATGTCAGTTTATAGTGATTAGCAACCCACTGGGGTGCTACATTCGCCCACGCTTTTTCATGTGCGTGTCCTCACGCATCAACAGCTAATGGCAACGGGAACCATCAATCCCCATAACTGGCGGGCAAGATATTCCTTGTGCTTCTGGCTGGTAGAAATTCCTTTTGGATCTTTTTTCTTTCTTTCTTGATGCCTGCTGTAACCACAAGGTGACCTCCTCCTTGCTTATCGTGTGGTACTCAACGTCGGGCCCATGCAATTCTGGGAAGAGCCATGTCACCTTCTCCTTAGCTGCACTAGGGGTTTGTTCCGGGGCCTTACACTCAGACATTGATACATCTGACTCTTTGCTATTGGTTTCCAAGGCTCTAGATCTCTCTGCCACAACTAGTTGCCCCACAGCTTCAATGGCTCTTTCTTGGTGAGTTGCACTGGAATCTGTTGGTCTGGGGTTGGCTGTGCTGGAACCAGTGTGCTCTATCCTTTTTCTGCCCTCCCGTTCTCTTGGTTCTGGATGAAATTGCCATCTGACTACATCCTGCAGCTTCGGTTGCATCTTGTTACCTCCCCGGGGTCTTTCCTCAACCAGCAGAACTTCACTTGGTTCCTCTCTACTTTTACTGTAATGGTAATCTTGCTGGCAGTAGCGTGAATGCTCTCTGAAAGGTGGACAGCGCCAATGCTGGCTGCCCTCTGCAGCATGCCTGTTGCCTTGCACCTGAGCCCCATTTAGACTGATCACGTGTACAGCCTTGATACCTTTCTTTCCATTTGCCAACTCAAATTCCACCATTTCGCCACTTCTCAGGCTCCGAAACCAGTTTCGGTTGGTTTTCTGAATGGCAGTAAAATGTACATACACGCTTTGTCTGGTGTCTGTTCTCTTGATGAACCCGTACCCACGTGGTACACTGAACCACATGACACGACCAGAGATCCTTCTTGGGTTGGTTCGCTCACCAGCCACAGCATTATGTACCCCAGACACTCTCATTTGGCTCTGTAATACTGCAGATGGGCCTGCATTTCTGGGTCGCCCTTCCCAGGGTGGTCCTCCTCGTGATGGTCTTCCTGAGGACTGTTGACAATGCCTCTCAATATGACCACTTTGTCTACATTGCCAACATATTGGCCTCCCTCGAGCATGAAACTGATTAGTCCCCCATCTTCCCATCTCCTGGGTAACGTCCCATCTGGATTGGTGCTTCACTCTGCGTTCTGAACGCCATTCCCCGTTTCTGTATACAGTCTGTTCTATTCTCTGGTTGGCTAGGGTCTTCCTCATCTCTGCAGTCATTTTGAGGAGTCCATCCAATGTTACAGACAATTCCCTAAAGGCTTTGTCATCTGCAGTGGGGTTGCCTTTATGCACTTCCATGTCCGATCCTGTTCGTGACGCCATATGTGACACCCCCAAGGCCAGTGGTGGCCCGGTTTACCTGAACTGGGTGGAATTCACACTGTGAAGTTACTTCAGTTCTTCTTTTCCAATTCGGTCAGGAGTCTTTTTGCTCACAAGGAATGGACAAGTTGGTACATTTATAACAGTTTAATTTTGTGACACTTGGGTGAGGGTATAAATGATCACCTTCAGTAATAACGTCAATTATGGTATCAAACAAACAAAGCACTGCACACTTCTGTACACATCTTTAGCGGAAGAGTACAATATATCCAATCCGATGAACAATTCAATTCTTGTAACAAAATATATGCAAACTTCTCTTCACAATACACTTACTATTATGTGCAATAGCTGCATACATTAACTAGACTCTGCTATATCATCCTACTACTGGGTACCCAGATACAACTCAATAGTCACTATTCCTTGTAATGATCCTGCAGATCACATGATGTGTAACAGTCTCTTCAGGTTGGCTCAGTCAGCAGTAAAGCACAGTCTTTATTTGGGGGTCAGTGGCTGAGAGTCTTGCAATAGGTTTGCTAACTGAAAACAGTCCAAGGCCAACTCATTTAGTTGTTCTCAAATCCTTAGACAGGGCTTAGTTAATGCTGAATCCCACATTCAAAGCAGCTTCCAGCATGAAGGGGTTAAATGAAGTCTCTGCATTCACAGTCTACTGAGAGATCCTTTTATAAAGGTTACAGTCTTTTTAGGGCAGTCCTGTTATACTCTGCTGGGGGTCTGACAGGGACCCACTTCTATAGCCAGGAGCTATCTTTTGCCTGAGTTCTCTGTGGATTCTTTCCTCTGTTAATACTGGAGTTGGGGTGAGTGGTGCAAACTTGGATCTAGTGGGGAGCACACTTTTACACAGGGGTGTTATAGTCAGACTCACGCTTTATTGGATGTTGCTGGTACAGGCTGTTACAGTGTCCTCCACTCTGCATGCTGTCCTGCTCTGCAGGGTCTCCTCTGAGCACATGGGGCTCTGTGTGTCTTTGCACCTTGCTGCTGCTGCTGCTGCTGCTGCTGTTAGCAGTTATTTCCACTGTGTTCCACTCAGTAGCCTGAACTTTTATTGCTAGCAGGGATGGCTGGCAGATTAGCTGGGGAGATTAAGAACTCTCTCTGTGTCACTCTCTTCACACCTCAGTTCCATTCAGCTCAGACACCATGCTGCTGCTCTCTCTCTCTTCCACAAGCTTCTTCCTGCTGGGTTGATCCCGCCCCTGCTGGTAGCATTAAAGGGGCCTGCACTCAATTTACCCTCAGTGCTCCATACCTTAGGCAGATACTCAAAATGTCAGTTTATAGTGATTAGCAACCCACTGGGGTGCTACACATACATTATGAGGGAAGTCCAGAAACAGAGCAATGTGTCCCTCCTGGAGAGGGTCGTGTTGGGAGGTATGGAAATGACATAATAAAAAATACAATATTTCAAATTAGATACCTTAACATTTTTCAAGAGCGCAGTGCAGTGTTTATTTAACTCAATGTTTTAGAGCTAGGGTAGCCAACCCTAGTCTTCAAGAGCTACCAACAGTGCATGTTTTGCAGGTCTCCTCACAGAATCACAAATGAGCTAATTAGCTCCATCTGTGTGTCTTTTAAAATGTCTCAGTGATTAATGAGTGCAGCTGTGCAGCAGCTAGGTTGTCTGGAAAATGTGAACTGTTGGTAGCTCTCGAGGGCTAGGGTTGGCTACCACTGTTTTAGAATAATCCACCATTTAAAACAAACATAAAAAAAAAATACTAAATCCATGTATGAAAGGGTAAGCATCATTGTAATCCAGTGGTGGGATATACAACTCCTCCCAGATCAGTGCCTGACTGTAAGTGCATGGGAAATGAGCAGATGATTATTTAGTTTCAAATGGAAAGCTTAATGAAAAAGTGCCCAGTTGGATATATATGTATGACAGACATACTGACACTCAGACTATGAATCATATTTAGGTACTAAATATATCCAAAATATGTTATTATTTATGTTTGTACCATTAATTGCATAGATAGATAAATATACATGAATATACAGATAATCTAGATTTAACATTTACATGGCTGCTTAACACGTTATGCATGCAAACATCCTACACACTGATACACATCTAGCTCACCTCATACCTGGGCTCTTTGTGCGACGCCGTGAGCTATACTCTCAGCCACTGACAGACTGCAGTCTGAGGCGTGTTGGAAGTTGTAGTTAGAATCCAGTTCGTGCGGCTTTCCTGGGCAGAGATTAAAACTACAACTCCCATGATGCCACACTCTGGCTGAGCTACAGTGTTCTGCTATTTAGGCCAGGTTAACCCTCGCAGCATCTCTAGCTGTAACCAGTTACAGCGCTTTATATGCTAATAATGCAATAGCCTATTTTGTAATACTAAAAAAATAAATAAAGGTGGAGAATTGTATTACATTTATAGTAACTAAGATTAAATTAATTGTGGTATATGTTCTTTTTTTTTTTTTTTAAATACGTATTTATTGGTTTTCTTTCAAGAGCTTACTGCCCATTGTCATACCATTAATCTGTCAGAATTTGACCCAGTTTCAAAAGGGTACATTTACTAAAGGTCGAATTTAGTATAGTTTAAAGTGGAATTAAAGTTGTGTTTTAGTGGCTAAATTGCACATTTACTTTCACATTTACTGAAGAAATTGCGTGCACCACAGGCAAAAAAGGTATGTGGCTTAATTGCAAGGGAGTAAACTAGTATGGGAAAAGGCATGCCCATTACACATTATGCCCAGGTAATGCCCAATACACATTATGGCACATACCGAAATGCCCATAACACATACCACACACCATAATGCCTATTACACGTTATACCGCACACAATAATGCCCATTACACATTATACCACACATCGTAAAGCCTATTACACATTATACCACACTCCCTAATGCTCATTACATATTATGGGGTTTCAGTTCCCAGCCCTTCCAAGTAATGCTATGCACACAGTGGCATATTTAAAGGGGTATATGGTGTAAAGGGGTATAAAAGAAGCCAGCCCGGGAATGTCCCTGCATGATCCTGGGACCATATTCCTGGGTTAGTCCCTGCATTTTCTGGTGTGAAAGGGGTATTATTTCAAATAGCCGGGACCTGCAGTGCTCTGAATACAGCCAGCCAGTCCCCTGCTCTCTGCCTGGCTGTCAATGGCTGTCATTTTGACCCGGCGACGGCTGTCCCCCCAGTTTCCCCCTGTATTCCTCCTTGGCAATGAGCATGTAATCCCACATTTCAATGTGCATGGAACCCCTGGCAATGAGCATGTAGGTAAGCAGAACTTATGTATCATATTTTTATTAGGCATTATGGTGTTTGGCATAATACGTACTGGACATTATGGTGTGTGGCTTAACATGTAATGGGCATTATGGTGTAAATTTTTAATGCGCGCCTTTGGCACGCAGTACCGCTGTTTGTGAAGCACATTATGAATTTTTGCTCAATCCATTTGGTATAGTGTATATTTTGGCTTAATCAATGTGGCAAAATGTGAATTTTTCCTTACTCTGTGTGGCGTAATGTGAATTTTTACTCAATCTGTGTGCATAGTGTGAATTTTGGCTATTTCCATGTGGCATAATGTGTAAGAGGCAAGTACAGTATAAGGGGGTTACTTTTGTATTGCATGATTTCTATAACGGGTATATGGTGTGGTAAACTTAGGCAACCACTTAAAAGGTGCTAAAATGTTGTCTACCAAGTTTTGGCACCGGAGTGCCAGGGAAGATATTGTGTGTGTGTGTTTGTATGTATGAATGCATATATGTGTATGTGTGTGTGTGTGTGTGTGTGTATATATATATATATATATATATATATATATATATATATATATATATATATATGATATACAAATTGGTTGAATAGGTGTGGGAATTGGACCGTCCAGTAAGTAATCCCTTAACACAGTAGAAGGATTTAAATGGTCAGAACCAAAGTCCATGTATATTCGGACTGCAGCAACCTTTACGAACAAATCCTCGAGGATCAGAGGAGGTGAATATCTAGGCAGAGAAACATAAGAAGGTGCGCTTCATGGTGCATTAAACAAGTTTTAATGAGTTAAAAATATTTTAGACCAGGGAGAGCAAAGCATATACCAAATTTAAAACAGGGTGGACTGGATACCACATGACATGACATATAAAAGCCAAGGCTAAGCAGCTGGGCAATCCTGGTCCCGAAGAACCGAGTACCTCACATACGTCCCCCACTGTATTGCGGGCAGGCGCCTGAAGGAGAGCGGGATCGGGCGGAGGGTCCAGAAGAACCACCGGAACAGCCGACCAGTGAGTGCGTATAGCCACACTCTGATGCGTTTCGTCACTGGGACTTCGTCAGAGGGCGTGGCCACCGCACATTCTCACATCCCCTAAATAGGCCGGAGGTGTCAATCAAGTTCCCAGAGCTCACGGAGTATCCACCCACATGACGCTTTATGTCTAGTTAAAAAACATAGGCACAACTGACTCCAATAGAATGGCAATCCATTCTTAGCGGACAAGGACACAACAAAAGTCTCTAAATTAGAACAGCCGCGATAATATATGTCACGTCTTACAATTTATAAGAGAACTGTATAAAAAAAGATAAAAAAAATACATAACAAATTTTCTTAAAGAGACAGTACTTCTCAAAAAAACATGAAAAATACATGTAACTTCATTGTAAAATACAACAAAAAAATGCTAAATTAAGCATATATAGACTTAGTTAATAAAGGGTGTAATTTCATATCCTTCATTAAGTCCGAAGGGACATAGTGTATTTAACTTAAGAATCCCTTTTCAGCAGTGCTTTCTCACGATCTCCTCCTCGCTTCCCTTGCTGAACTATTTCAATACCTTTAAAGGTTAAGATGGATGGATTACAGTTATGACTTTTACTAAAGTGACGGGAGACGCTGTGATTGGTTACACCGTGCTTAATATTTCTTATATGCTCAAACATACGAATCTTCAGACATATATTTGTCTTACCGACATATTTAAGGCCGCAGCCACAAGTTAGCAGATATATAACGAACATGGAGTTACAATTAATGAACTCCCGTATCTTAAAATCTGAATCTGCAATGGTTGGACCCTTATGTACATACGGGCAAGATTTGCAACCATTACAGGGATAACAACCCTTTATGGATAAAAATGTGTTGGATACTGAGTTATTTTTTAATACCTCTAATTGGCTTTTCGCTAACATGGATTTTACTGTTTGCGATCTCTTACAGACAATTCGAGGAGCTGGTTGAATGTATCCTGATAAAACCGGGTCCAACTTCAATACATGCCAGTGCTTTCGAAGAATAGAGTTGAACTCTTTTCCCTTATTATTGTATTCAGTGATAAAAAGTACTTCATCTTTTATCTCTGAGGTGGTTGAAGCAGAGTCTACCAATTTTCCTTTTATAAGACTGTCCCTATCACGGCTCCTGGCTTTATTAAGAGCCCCTTGGACAATCCCCGAAGGGTACCCTTTTTCTTTAAATCTATTAACGTATACAGATGACTGCTCGTTAAACTTCTCTAGACTAGAACAATTTCTTCTAAGCCTAAGGAATTGTGAAAAAGGGATATTATCCTTCCACGGGCCGTAATGACAGCTGGCATAGTCAAGATAACTGTTTGAGTCTACGGCCTTAAAAAATGTGGAGGTCTCAATCATATATATATATATATATATATATATATATATATATATATATATATATAAGAAAGGCAAGGGGTACCCAACACCGCGCCCTATTAGCCCAAAGCTGCACCTCTGAAGGATCCCTGTTAGCTGAGACCCGGGACGGACAGAAATACAAAGAAGATCAGGGTGCGCTAAGGTAAATTACACAACTTTCTCATTAAAACATAAATATTTAATAAAAAGCCTCTGATAAGGCTTAGAATAAATCAAATAAAAAAAAGTTACACAGCCATTTCATAGAATAATTTAACAATCCACAGTATGGAACAGGCCCAACGCGTTTCGTCACCCACGTGACTTAATCAGGGGGGCCTTGGATGTTGATTGAAATAAGGTGCGATAGCACTGCAAATAATAAACATAAATTCAACATAATGCATGAAACGGCAGAATGCATATAAAAAAATACGTATTTCTACACAAAGATGAGGTAATCAAAAAAGATGAAGAGGACAAAGGAGAAGCAGAACAATTGATAGTTCAAACATATTTTGATACAAAAAGCTAAACTAAAGGCCCATCTGGGACAAACAACTTGAGAAATGTACAGTATACAGATATTTTACACTGTGTCTAAAAAAGCATTTTTTGAAAAAAAATGTAAGGATTCCATGTGTGCAATTTAACATCCACCGAAAGATCCTTATACAGACATTGAAGAAAAAAGTACCTTCTAGGGGTGTTTCTAATTGGTCAAACCATAGATATTGTATTCAAGCAAGAACCATACAGATATATATCTGAATAAAGGGACATACATAATGGTAAGGTACTTATTCATCATCTATTACAGCATCTGAAAAATGTACATCACATATAATAAAATTGGGGTATGAGAATTGTACCTTCTTGGAGCGACTCTAAATGACCAAATAAATAGCTGTGTGTTTCAGCTAAAGTTGCACAGGTGTAAATCTAAATGGAGAGACATACAGTATATATGGTGGCCGAGTCAGACATTATCATCTTTTATTTAACCACCACCAACACCTAATAGTAGTTAAGGGCATTTTTCATAGGACTTACATATCGCCAAATATCGGAACAAAAAATGCAATAGCCCAGGCGTATGTCACCAAGTATCACGTTTCTCACACCTTTTATATCGGTGTTAACATCAAGGACCAATGAGCAGCTTCAAAAAAATCTAGTAATATAAAAAGTATTTTCCCCATTAGGAATACATACAATGAGGCATAAATGCCCAATATGAGACCATAATAAAAAAACAGGAGTTCAAACTTCCCAAAAAAGGTGGGCATAAGGCTAAGTACTTACAGAAGGCTGGGAGGCCAGAAGTTCACTCTAGTGGATCCATATGCAGAATGACTGCTGGTGTGGAAAAAGAGCTATATAAGGACCCAGGGAGAAAACGTCACTTCCTGTTTAAATTTATCCTAAATATCCCCAATGGAAGTAAGCCAGTGTGTTAAAACTTTAAACGCAATAGCCAAGACCTTTAATGGGACCCTAGGGCTCAGATATCAGAACAAGAGACTCCAATATTAGAATAGCAAAGTGTGCTGATAAAAGAATGCCCGGCAGCTCCGCTATGCGTTCCAAATCGGCGCCATTTTGCCCGAGGTGGAACGCACACGGTGCGCCGGGTGTGACTGGCCGCTAAGCTCCTGTATGGAAGATAAACTGGTGGGCGTGAGTGTGCTATGATAGGTCGCAGGTCCGCCAATACCTTAGTGATGGAAACTCTCCTGGACCGTGACTTAATGTACCCGGAAGTGGCGTGCGTTCCAAAGCAGCGCCATTTTCCTAAGTTGACACACAATAGCGCTGTGTTAAGAAGCTCTGCTTCTAATACCTAAAAAACTGGAAATATATATGGTGGTCCTTATTTACGCTAATGGCTGTCATTTTGACCCGGCGACGGCTGTCCCCCCAGTTTCCCCCTGTATTCCTCCTTGGCAATGAGCATGTAATCCCACATTTCAATGTGCATGGAACCCCTGGCAATGAGCATGTAGGTAAGCAGAACTTATGTATCATATTTTTATTAGGCATTATGGTGTTTGGCATAATACGTACTGGACATTATGGTGTGTGGCTTAACATGTAATGGGCATTATGGTGTAAATTTTTAATGCGCGCCTTTGGCACGCAATACCGCTGTTTGTGAAGCACATTATGAATTTTTGCTCAATCCATTTGGTATAGTGTATATTTTGGCTTAATCAATGTGGCAAAATGTGAATTTTTCCTTACTCTGTGTGGCGTAATGTGAATTTTTACTCAATCTGTGTGCATAGTGTGAATTTAGGCTATTTCCATGTGGCATAATGTGTAAGAGGCAAGTACAGTATAAGGGGGTTACTTTTGTATTGCATGATTTCTATAACGGGTATATGGTGTGGTAAACTTAGGCAACCACTTAAAAGGTGCTAAAATGTTGTCTACCAAGTTTTGGCACCGGAGTGCCAGGGAAGATATTGTGTGTGTGTGTGTTTGTATGTATGAATGCATATATGTGTATGTGTGTGTGTGTGTGTGTGTGTATATATATATATATATATATATATATATATATATATATATATATATATATATATGGGTAGAACAAGGAGAAGGAAGAGAGCGCTATCTGGTGTATTAAAAGCGTTTTTATTCGGAGCATGCAAACTCCACGGTACTACATACAAATGCTCGTACCTAAAACAAGGGCTGTGTGGGCTGGCTACCACAAGGTTAGAAACATATACCAAACAGGCAAATACAGCTCACGCGGTCCGTACTGTCATATCTACCGGGTCTCTGTAGGTGCTAACGCTGGATTGCGCAGCATAAACTCGGGATACCGGAGAAGCAGCCGTCCAGTGAGTGAAGCTGGTTGAACGTAGCAGGCCACGCCCTGACGCGTTTCGTCACTGGGGACTTCGTCAGAGGGCGTGGCTACTGTCTACGTTCATCCTCTTTACATAGTGAGTCAGTTGTCAATCAAACTGAGAGGCCGGTTAAGCACTAGCCAATAGAAATTGCTGTGCAACGTCTGACACGGTCTGTGTATAATATTTGCCGTGTAAGTCAGCCATCTGACATTTTCTGCATAGAAAGTCTATATAATATTAATAAAAGAGAAAAAAAGTTTTAAAAGCTAATGACAATATAAAAAAGTATATCATTATTTCTTTTCTAAAAAGATACATAATAAAAAATTGTATATAGCTTACGTGTAATGCATTCTTTTAAAAAGGAATGGCTCTCAGTTAGCGACAACTGCAATCAACACTCTAACAATTCATGTACATTAAACCAATACATATATATACGCATATATTGCATCCTATAAATAGAGCAACATGGAACAAACAAATGTATAAAAAGATATGTATAGAAATATTTATAAAGTTACTAATATAGGGAGACTTGGAACTGAATGGGGGATCATAGCAGTTAATTATGGATCTTTAATTTATGAACGGGGTAATCTCATACCCTTCGTTCAAGCCGTTAGGCACCAGAGTATTTAAGGTAAGGATCCAAGATGTTTCTCTTTTTAACAGGAATTTTTCAATATCCCCTCCCCTTTTATTAGGATGGATCTTCTCAATCCCCTTAACCATCAAGCTTGATGGATTGCAAGCATGAACGTCTTTAAAGTGTCGAGAGACACTGTGGTTGGTTATACCGTGTTTAATGTTTCTGATGTGCTCCAAGATGCGGGTCTTGAGGCATCTTTTGGTTTTGCCTACATATTTAAACCCGCATCCGCACCTCAGAACATATACAATGTGCGTAGAATTGCAATTAATAAAATCACGAATTTTAAAATCAGTATCCCACACATTAGCACCCTTGTGAATATATGTGCAAACTTTGCAATTATTGCAGGGGAAGCAGCCCTTGATTGAAAGGAAGGTCTCACTCGAAATGTTAGACGGGAGGCTTGCGAGTTGACTTTTTGATATCATTGATTTTATGGTTTTAGCCCGTCTATAAACAATCTTAGGTGCTTCAGGGATATGATTGGCCAGTATGGGGTCGAGTTTGAGCACATTCCAGTGCTTTTTGAAGATACGGTTAATATCTTTTTCACCGTTACTATACTGTGTAATGAACATTACATCATTAGTTGAACTTATCCCTTGCGGGTGTTCTATAGAATCTCCAATCTCTTTCTTTGTAACAAGAAGTTTTTTTCTATCGAGACCCCTAGCTCTCATGAGTGCCCCATTGATAATTCTCTCGGGGTACCCCTTCTCTTTAAACCTTTGTACATATGTCCCTGCTTGCTCTTCAAATGTATTTTCATTAGAGCAATTTCTCCTCAGTCTTAGGAACTGGGAGAACGGGATATAACACACGTTCGTACCAATCACCCAGGAACAGGTCACGTTCCTCTAATAATGATAGGAGGACACAGCAACAAAATTGGAGACAAGTCCCCTTTAAAAACAACCGGGGAATGCAGAACCCTCGATTGGCTTGGAATAAACCAGTGTTCGAGCATAATAAACCCAAAATTTGGGAACACAGAAACAGATTCGAACCGCTTAGTTCTAATCTAGAAAACCAACATTTTTTAGAGGTAGGGGGATTGGACGACACATTGGGTCGACCACTCATACCCCAGAAAACCCCGTTAAGTCTAAAAAGACGTCTAGGGGAAGGAGGGGACAAAGAAATTCCAAAAAGAGAGTCCAAACTGAGGTACATACAGTAAAAACTTATAACATAGATGTCCCTAACATCAAGGATGCTGATGTCGATATTAAAGGTATATTTAATATTTCTAGTAAAATACTTACTGAATTCGAAATCTCTGTCCTAAAAAAAGGACTTTCATTTGCCCCTAATAAACCACCTAATAAAGTTGATCTATTGATTGATTTAAATCTGTTTGCACGCAAGTTAACACTTAAGCGACACTTTCTGAGGAAGAGTCCAAATAGTGCTAATAATTCCCAACCTGATATAGGGCCAGTACAACCTTGTCTTAAACTCAAATCAACTTATTATCCCATTGAGTCAAAAGGTCCTTACATTGATATGTTTGCCGAACTCATAAAAAAGGATATTGAAAAAATGTGTGAACAGAATGCTGCTAGAGGTCAAACTAATAAGCATAATCTTACTAGAAAGGAATGGGAAGCACTTACTAATCTTACATCGGATATCGACACGGTAATAAAGAGTGCCGACAAGGGAGGCGGCATAGTGATTATGGACAGGGATTATTATGTCACCGAAGCGTATAATCTGTTATTGGACGATAAGTCTTATGTCAAACTAAAAACTGACCCCACTAAAGAATACCTTGGTATATTAGAACAACTGCTTAAGAATGGTCTTAGCCAAAAGATAATTTGTCTTGATGAGTACCGATATCTGTACAACGCCACTCCAAACCTCGCCACATTCTATCACCTGCCAAAGGTACATAAAAATCCCAATAAGCCACCGGGTCGCCCTATAGTGGCAGGTGTAGGCTCATTGACGTCAAGAATATCTGAGTATGTTGACTCATTTATTAAATTGTATGTCCCCCTAATCGACACATATATTCGGGATTCTACACACCTACTACAGATCTTAGAAGGTATAAAATGGCAAGCTGACTACAGCCTTGTGACAATTGATGTACAAGCGCTGTATACGAGTATACCGCACGAAAAAGGTATACAGGCGGTGGAATCTTGTCTTAATTCTGATCCTAAGATGTCTCCCGAAATGACTAGCTTTATCTGCAGTTGTTTACGTTTTGTGCTTAAGCACAACTACTTTGAATTCTTGAATGAATGGTTTCTCCAGACCTGTGGGACAGCTATGGGTACGATTTGCGCACCCAGTCTAGCAAATCTATACATGGCTGACTGGGAATCTGGCTGTCTCACAGGTCACTGGATGGATAGTATCATTCTTATCAAGCGTTATATCGATGATATCGTTATAATATGGAAAGGGGATAAAATGCTGTTTGATAATTTTATGGTGTATCTTAATACGAATGAATATAATTTAAAGTTCACCTCTAATTTTCAAAAGCATAAAATTGAATTTCTTGATGTTCTGATTAGTGTGGAAAACTTTCCAGATGTTGGCCATATTGAAACATCCACCTTTTTTAAAATGGTGGATTCAAATAACTACCTTGACTACAGAAGCTCCCACTATGGTCCATGGAAGGACAATATCCCGTTCTCCCAGTTCCTAAGACTGAGGAGAAATTGCTCTAATGAAAATACATTTGAAGAGCAAGCAGGGACATATGTACAAAGGTTTAAAGAGAAGGGGTACCCCGAGAGAATTATCAATGGGGCACTCATGAGAGCTAGGGGTCTCGATAGAAAAAAACTTCTTGTTACAAAGAAAGAGATTGGAGATTCTATAGAACACCCGCAAGGGATAAGTTCAACTAATGATGTAATGTTCATTACACAGTATAGTAACGGTGAAAAAGATATTAACCGTATCTTCAAAAAGCACTGGAATGTGCTCAAACTCGACCCCATACTGGCCAATCATATCCCTGAAGCACCTAAGATTGTTTATAGACGGGCTAAAACCATAAAATCAATGATATCAAAAAGTCAACTCGCAAGCCTCCCGTCTAACATTTCGAGTGAGACCTTCCTTTCAATCAAGGGCTGCTTCCCCTGCAATAATTGCAAAGTTTGCACATATATTCACAAGGGTGCTAATGTGTGGGATACTGATTTTAAAATTCGTGATTTTATTAATTGCAATTCTACGCACATTGTATATGTTCTGAGGTGCGGATGCGGGTTTAAATATGTAGGCAAAACCAAAAGATGCCTCAAGACCCGCATCTTGGAGCACATCAGAAACATTAAACACGGTATAACCAACCACAGTGTCTCTCGACACTTTAAAGACGTTCATGCTTGCAATCCATCAAGCTTGATGGTTAAGGGGATTGAGAAGATCCATCCTAATAAAAGGGGAGGGGATATTGAAAAATTCCTGTTAAAAAGAGAAACATCTTGGATCCTTACCTTAAATACTCTGGTGCCTAACGGCTTGAACGAAGGGTATGAGATTACCCCGTTCATAAATTAAAGATCCATAATTAACTGCTATGATCCCCCATTCAGTTCCAAGTCTCCCTATATTAGTAACTTTATAAATATTTCTATACATATCTTTTTATACATTTGTTTGTTCCATGTTGCTCTATTTATAGGATGCAATATATGCGTATATATATGTATTGGTTTAATGTACATGAATTGTTAGAGTGTTGATTGCAGTTGTCGCTAACTGAGAGCCATTCCTTTTTAAAAGAATGCATTACACGTAAGCTATATACAATTTTTTATTATGTATCTTTTTAGAAAAGAAATAATGATATACTTTTTTATATTGTCATTAGCTTTTAAAACTTTTTTTCTCTTTTATTAATATTATATAGACTTTCTATGCAGAAAATGTCAGATGGCTGACTTACACGGCAAATATTATACACAGACCGTGTCAGACGTTGCACAGCAATTTCTATTGGCTAGTGCTTAACCGGCCTCTCAGTTTGATTGACAACTGACTCACTATGTAAAGAGGATGAACGTAGACAGTAGCCACGCCCTCTGACGAAGTCCCCAGTGACGAAACGCGTCAGGGCGTGGCCTGCTACGTTCAACCAGCTTCACTCACTGGACGGCTGCTTCTCCGGTATCCCGAGTTTATGCTGCGCAATCCAGCGTTAGCACCTACAGAGACCCGGTAGATATGACAGTACGGACCGCGTGAGCTGTATTTGCCTGTTTGGTATATGTTTCTAACCTTGTGGTAGCCAGCCCACACAGCCCTTGTTTTAGGTACGAGCATTTGTATGTAGTACCGTGGAGTTTGCATGCTCCGAATAAAAACGCTTTTAATACACCAGATAGCGCTCTCTTCCTTCTCCTTGTTCTACCCAGATTGCCTTCTCCTGTGAACCCGGGAGCCGTCTTTGACGTGGTTGATTGAGCTGCAGTCTCACCTGAAAGACTCTGGTGCACCTATCCCTGTGTGGAACACAGGTTGATTGCTGGACTTACTGACTTTCATTCAGCGCTACAGGATCCACAGTACTTTTTATCTTTACACGCTTGGGTTCAGGATACTGTTTCAGCTGCTGATTGTATTGTTTTGTATTTGCTTATTGCTAATCATGATGCATAGAAACAGTGAGCTTCATGATAAACGCTCACAAGAGTCTCTGAGAATTTTCTCTGAAACTCCTATCTCTGCAAATGAAGCGGATAAAATTGATATCACCGGTGGAGGGTTACTAGATCTTGAAAAACTTCTTGTTAAAGAAGCTAAGATATGGTGGGACATAAAGGGTTTGGACAATTATGTTTCATGTGGTCGCATACCCCGTGGTCTCAGAATCAATAAACCACCCACCACCGGAGCTGATAACGAAAAATTTATGAAGGAGTGGCATAGAATACTCGATGAGTGTTCTTTAGAATTAATGCGTCTCCTGATATTTGAAAAGAAAAAAACCCTAAAAGAGGTAGAAGGTAATATTTCTCTGATTATACCTAATTTAGAGACAAAATTTGATAAAGACTCCCTCACTAGTGCCAAATTAGATATAGACAGGAAAGTTGCGGCCATTGAGGATAAGATCATGGAAAACAAACATAAAAAATTTTTAAGAGACAAAAATGATTATGAGACAAACCAAGTGAGAACTTGGAATCTCAACCGACGATATGAAAAAACGCAAACTAAGAAACAGGTGCAATATGCACACTTTGATTATAGACAACCCTCTAATCACCAGAGTTTTCAGTCACCTAGAAATAACACACGTTCGTACCAATCACCCAGGAACAGGTCACGTTCCTCTAATAATGATAGGAGGACACAGCAACAAAATTGGAGACAAGTCCCCTTTAAAAACAACCGGGGAATGCAGAACCCTCGATTGGCTTGGAATAAACCAGTGTTCGAGCATAATAAACCCAAAATTTGGGAACACAGAAACAGATTCGAACCGCTTAGTTCTAATCTAGAAAACCAACATTTTTTAGAGGTAGGGGGATTGGACGACACATTGGGTCGACCACTCATACCCCAGAAAACCCCGTTAAGTCTAAAAAGACGTCTAGGGGAAGGAGGGGACAAAGAAATTCCAAAAAGAGAGTCCAAACTGAGGTACATACAGTAAAAACTTATAACATAGATGTCCCTAACATCAAGGATGCTGATGTCGATATTAAAGGTATATTTAATATTTCTAGTAAAATACTTACTGAATTCGAAATCTCTGTCCTAAAAAAAGGACTTTCATTTGCCCCTAATAAACCACCTAATAAAGTTGATCTATTGATTGATTTAAATCTGTTTGCACGCAAGTTAACACTTAAGCGACACTTTCTGAGGAAGAGTCCAAATAGTGCTAATAATTCCCAACCTGATATAGGGCCAGTACAACCTTGTCTTAAACTCAAATCAACTTATTATCCCATTGAGTCAAAAGGTCCTTACATTGATATGTTTGCCGAACTCATAAAAAAGGATATTGAAGAAATGTGTGAACAGAATGCTGCTAGAGGTCAAACTAATAAGCATAATCTTACTAGAAAGGAATGGGAAGCACTTACTAATCTTACATCGGATATCGACACGGTAATAAAGAGTGCCGACAAGGGAGGCGGCATAGTGATTATGGACAGGGATTATTATGTCACCGAAGCGTATAATCTGTTATTGGACGATAAGTCTTATGTCAAACTAAAAACTGACCCCACTAAAGAATACCTTGGTATATTAGAACAACTGCTTAAGAATGGTCTTAGCCAAAAGATAATTTGTCTTGATGAGTACCGATATCTGTACAACGCCACTCCAAACCTCGCCACATTCTATCACCTGCCAAAGGTACATAAAAATCCCAATAAGCCACCGGGTCGCCCTATAGTGGCAGGTGTAGGCTCATTGACGTCAAGAATATCTGAGTATGTTGACTCATTTATTAAATTGTATGTCCCCCTAATCGACACATATATTCGGGATTCTACACACCTACTACAGATCTTAGAAGGTATAAAATGGCAAGCTGACTACAGCCTTGTGACAATTGATGTACAAGCGCTGTATACGAGTATACCGCACGAAAAAGGTATACAGGCGGTGGAATCTTGTCTTAATTCTGATCCTAAGATGTCTCCCGAAATGACTAGCTTTATCTGCAGTTGTTTACGTTTTGTGCTTAAGCACAACTACTTTGAATTCTTGAATGAATGGTTTCTCCAGACCTGTGGGACAGCTATGGGTACGATTTGCGCACCCAGTCTAGCAAATCTATACATGGCTGACTGGGAATCTGGCTGTCTCACAGGTCACTGGATGGATAGTATCATTCTTATCAAGCGTTATATCGATGATATCGTTATAATATGGAAAGGGGATAAAATGCTGTTTGATAATTTTATGGTGTATCTTAATACGAATGAATATAATTTAAAGTTCACCTCTAATTTTCAAAAGCATAAAATTGAATTTCTTGATGTTCTGATTAGTGTGGAAAACTTTCCAGATGTTGGCCATATTGAAACACCCACCTTTTTTAAAATGGTGGATTCAAATAACTACCTTGACTACAGAAGCTCCCACTATGGTCCATGGAAGGACAATATCCCGTTCTCCCAGTTCCTAAGACTGAGGAGAAATTGCTCTAATGAAAATACATTTGAAGAGCAAGCAGGGACATATGTACAAAGGTTTAAAGAGAAGGGGTACCCCGAGAGAATTATCAATGGGGCACTCATGAGAGCTAGGGGTCTCGATAGAAAAAAACTTCTTGTTACAAAGAAAGAGATTGGAGATTCTATAGAACACCCGCAAGGGATAAGTTCAACTAATGATGTAATGTTCATTACACAGTATAGTAACGGTGAAAAAGATATTAACCGTATCTTCAAAAAGCACTGGAATGTGCTCAAACTCGACCCCATACTGGCCAATCATATCCCTGAAGCACCTAAGATTGTTTATAGACGGGCTAAAACCATAAAATCAATGATATCAAAAAGTCAACTCGCAAGCCTCCCGTCTAACATTTCGAGTGAGACCTTCCTTTCAATCAAGGGCTGCTTCCCCTGCAATAATTGCAAAGTTTGCACATATATTCACAAGGGTGCTAATGTGTGGGATACTGATTTTAAAATTCGTGATTTTATTAATTGCAATTCTACGCACATTGTATATGTTCTGAGGTGCGGATGCGGGTTTAAATATGTAGGCAAAACCAAAAGATGCCTCAAGACCCGCATCTTGGAGCACATCAGAAACATTAAACACGGTATAACCAACCACAGTGTCTCTCGACACTTTAAAGACGTTCATGCTTGCAATCCATCAAGCTTGATGGTTAAGGGGATTGAGAAGATCCATCCTAATAAAAGGGGAGGGGATATTGAAAAATTCCTGTTAAAAAGAGAAACATCTTGGATCCTTACCTTAAATACTCTGGTGCCTAACGGCTTGAACGAAGGGTATGAGATTACCCCGTTCATAGATTAAAGATCCATAATTAACTGCTATGATCCCCCATTCAGTTCCAAGTCTCCCTATATTAGTAACTTTATAAATATTTCTATACATATCTTTTTATACATTTGTTTGTTCCATGTTGCTCTATTTATAGGATGCAATATATGCGTATATATATGTATTGGTTTAATGTACATGAATTGTTAGAGTGTTGATTGCAGTTGTCGCTAACTGAGAGCCATTCCTTTTTAAAAGAATGCATTACACGTAAGCTATATACAATTTTTTATTATGTATCTTTTTAGAAAAGAAATAATGATATACTTTTTTATATTGTCATTAGCTTTTAAAACTTTTTTTCTCTTTTATTAATATTATATAGACTTTCTATGCAGAAAATGTCAGATGGCTGACTTACACGGCAAATATTATACACAGACCGTGTCAGACGTTGCACAGCAATTTCTATTGGCTAGTGCTTAACCGGCCTCTCAGTTTGATTGACAACTGACTCACTATGTAAAGAGGATGAACGTAGACAGTAGCCACGCCCTCTGACGAAGTCCCCAGTGACGAAACGCGTCAGGGCGTGGCCTGCTACGTTCAACCAGCTTCACTCACTGGACGGCTGCTTCTCCGGTATCCCGAGTTTATGCTGCGCAATCCAGCGTTAGCACCTACAGAGACCCGGTAGATATGACAGTACGGACCGCGTGAGCTGTATTTGCCTGTTTGGTATATGTTTCTAACCTTGTGGTAGCCAGCCCACACAGCCCTTGTTTTAGGTACGAGCATTTGTATGTAGTACCGTGGAGTTTGCATGCTCCGAATAAAAACGCTTTTAATACACCAGATAGCGCTCTCTTCCTTCTCCTTGTTCTACCCAGATTGCCTTCTCCTGTGAACCCGGGAGCCGTCTTTGACGTGGTTGATTGAGCTGCAGTCTCACCTGAAAGACTCTGGTGCACCTATCCCTGTGTGGAACACAGGTTGATTGCTGGACTTACTGACTTTCATTCAGCGCTACAGGATCCACAGTACTTTTTATATATATATATATATATATATATATATGATATACAAATTGGTTGAATAGGTGTGGGAATTGGACCGTCCAGTAAGTAATCCCTTAACACAGTAGAAGGATTTAAATGGTCAGAACCAAAGTCCATGTATATTCGGACTGCAGCAACCTTTACGAACAAATCCTCGAGGATCAGAGGAGGATAATATCTAGGCAGAGAAACATAAGAAGGTGCGCTTCATGGTGCATTAAACAAGTTTTAATGAGTTAAAAATATTTTAGACCAGGGAGAGCAAAGCATATACCAAATTTAAAACAGGGTGGACTGGATACCACATGACATGACATATAAAAGCCAAGGCTAAGCAGCTGGGCAATCCTGGTCCCGAAGAACCGAGTACCTCACATACGTCCCCCACTGTATTGCGGGCAGGCGCCTGAAGGAGAGCGGGATCGGGCGGAGGGTCCAGAAGAACCACCGGAACAGCCGACCAGTGAGTGCGTATAGCCACACTCTGATGCGTTTCGTCACTGGGACTTCGTCAGAGGGCGTGGCCACCGCACATTCTCACATCCCCTAAATAGGCCGGAGGTGTCAATCAAGTTCCCAGAGCTCACGGAGTATCCACCCACATGACGCTTTATGTCTAGTTAAAAAACATAGGCACAACTGACTCCAATAGAATGGCAATCCATTCTTAGCGGACAAGGACACAACAAAAGTCTCTAAATTAGAACAGCCGCGATAATATATGTCACGTCTTACAATTTATAAGAGAACTGTATAAAAAAAGATAAAAAAAATACATAACAAATTTTCTTAAAGAGACAGTACTTCTCAAAAAAACATGAAAAATACATGTAACTTCATTGTAAAATACAACAAAAAAATGCTAAATTAAGCATATATAGACTTAGTTAATAAAGGGTGTAATTTCATATCCTTCATTAAGTCCGAAGGGACATAGTGTATTTAACTTAAGAATCCCTTTTCAGCAGTGCTTTCTCACGATCTCCTCCTCGCTTCCCTTGCTGAACTATTTCAATACCTTTAAAGGTTAAGATGGATGGATTACAGTTATGACTTTTACTAAAGTGACGGGAGACGCTGTGATTGGTTACACCGTGCTTAATATTTCTTATATGCTCAAACATACGAATCTTCAGACATATATTTGTCTTACCGACATATTTAAGGCCGCAGCCACAAGTTAGCAGATATATAACGAACATGGAGTTACAATTAATGAACTCCCGTATCTTAAAATCTGAATCTGCAATGGTTGGACCCTTATGTACATACGGGCAAGCTTTGCAACCATTACAGGGATAACAACCCTTTATGGATAAAAATGTGTTGGATACTGAGTTATTTTTTAATACCTCTAATTGGCTTTTCGCTAACATGGATTTTACTGTTTGCGATCTCTTACAGACAATTCGAGGAGCTGGTTGAATGTATCCTGATAAAACCGGGTCCAACTTCAATACATGCCAGTGCTTTCGAAGAATAGAGTTGAACTCTTTTCCCTTATTATTGTATTCAGTGATAAAAAGTACTTCATCTTTTATCTCTGAGGTGGTTGAAGCAGAGTCCAATTTTCCTTTTATAAGACTGTCCCTATCACGGCTCCTGGCTTTATTAAGAGCCCCTTGGACAATCCCCGAAGGGTACCCTTTTTCTTTAAATCTATTAACGTATACAGATGACTGCTCGTTAAACTTCTCTAGACTAGAACAATTTCTTCTAAGCCTAAGGAATTGTGAAAAAGGGATATTATCCTTCCACGGGCCGTAATGACAGCTGGCATAGTCAAGATAACTGTTTGAGTCTACGGCCTTAAAAAATGTGGAGGTCTCAATCATATATATATATATATATATATATATATATATATAAGAAAGGCAAGGGGTACCCAACACCGCGCCCTATTAGCCCAAAGCTGCACCTCTGAAGGATCCCTGTTAGCTGAGACCCGGGACGGACAGAAATACAAAGAAGATCAGGGTGCGCTAAGGTAAATTACACAACTTTCTCATTAAAACATAAATATTTAATAAAAAGCCTCTGATAAGGCTTAGAATAAATCAAATAAAAAAAAGTTACACAGCCATTTCATAGAATAATTTAACAATCCACAGTATGGAACAGGCCCAACGCGTTTCGTCACCCACGTGACTTAATCAGGGGGGCCTTGGATGTTGATTGAAATAAGGTGCGATAGCACTGCAAATAATAAACATAAATTCAACATAATGCATGAAACGGCAGAATGCATATAAAAAAATACGTATTTCTACACAAAGATGAGGTAATCAAAAAAGATGAAGAGGACAAAGGAGAAGCAGAACAATTGATAGTTCAAACATATTTTGATACGAAAAGCTAAACTAAAGGCCCATCTGGGACAAACAACTTGAGAAATGTACAGTATACAGATATTTTACACTGTGTCTAAAAAAGCATTTTTTGAAAAAAAATGTAAGGATTCCATGTGTGCAATTTAACATCCACCGAAAGATCCTTATACAGACATTGAAGAAAAAAGTACCTTCTAGGGGTGTTTCTAATTGGTCAAACCATAGATATTGTATTCAAGCAAGAACCATACAGATATATATCTGAATAAAGGGACATACATAATGGTAAGGTACTTATTCATCATCTATTACAGCATCTGAAAAATGTACATCACATATAATAAAATTGGGGTATGAGAATTGTACCTTCTTGGAGCGACTCTAAATGACCAAATAAATAGCTGTGTGTTTCAGCTAAAGTTGCACAGGTGTAAATCTAAATGGAGAGACATATATATGGTGGCCGAGTCAGACATTATCATCTTTTATTTAACCACCACCAACACCTAATAGTAGTTAAGGGCATTTTTCATAGGACTTACATATCGCCAAATATCGGAACAAAAAATGCAATAGCCCAGGCGTATGTCACCAAGTATCACGTTTCTCACACCTTTTATATCGGTGTTAACATCAAGGACCAATGAGCAGCTTCAAAAAAATCTAGTAATATAAAAAGTATTTTCCCCATTAGGAATACATACAATGAGGCATAAATGCCCAATATGAGACCATAATAAAAAAACAGGAGTTCAAACTTCCCAAAAAAGGTGGGCATAAGGCTAAGTACTTACAGAAGGCTGGGAGGCCAGAAGTTCACTCTAGTGGATCCATATGCAGAATGACTGCTGGTGTGGAAAAAGAGCTATATAAGGACCCAGGGAGAAAACGTCACTTCCTGTTTAAATTTATCCTAAATATCCCCAATGGAAGTAAGCCAGTGTGTTAAAACTTTAAACGCAATAGCCAAGACCTTTAATGGGACCCTAGGGCTCAGATATCAGAACAAGAGACTCCAATATTAGAATAGCAAAGTGTGCTGATAAAAGAATGCCCGGCAGCTCCGCTATGCGTTCCAAATCGGCGCCATTTTGCCCGAGGTGGAACGCACACGGTGCGCCGGGTGTGACTGGCCGCTAAGCTCCTGTATGGAAGATAAACTGGTGGGCGTGAGTGTGCTATGATAGGTCGCAGGTCCGCCAATACCTTAGTGATGGAAACTCTCCTGGACCGTGACTTAATGTACCCGGAAGTGGCGTGCGTTCCAAAGCAGCGCCATTTTCCTAAGTTGACACACAATAGCGCTGTGTTAAGAAGCTCTGCTTCTAATACCTAAAAAACTGGAAATATATATGGTGGTCCTTATTTACGCTAATGCTAAGACCCTCATAACTAGTGAAACAATATTAAGGGAAAAATATATCTATAATCTAATATATCTAAATGCGTTCCAGATGGCTGCCATTTTTAATGTCATTGGAACGCAAAAACTCCCTAAGATTGCCAAGGTGCTGAATTCCCAATAAAACGGACTGCATCCATAATACCAATATAGTGGTTACATATTACTTTAATTAAACTGACCCTATGTTTAGTGCTTTTATGTGATAAATATAGTGTACTAATAGGGGTTTCTGTTATACTTAATACGGTGTCTCTATGTGCTCCGAATGTGCACTGTAGGAATGTGACTGCCTCAAGTTCGCGCCAGATGGCCATATTAATCATTTTAACTTGTTTATTGATCTCAACAGATACATTAGAAATCTCACGGTTCAACGGCACTTCTTAAAGAATCAATCGAATGAAATTAAAAACACAGAGGTTAAACCCTTGGTAGCCCCAGTTTCCCACTTTTACCCTGTGGAATCAAGGGGTAGCCATCTGAACATTTTTTATGAAGCAGTCCGTGAGGATTTCAGGGACATCAAACCTAAAAAACATCAGGTTAAAAATTTGAATCATCTAGAGAATAAGGCCTTAAAAAATCTAATAAAAGATGACAACACCATCATAAAATGCGCGGACAAAGGTGGAGCCGTCGTTCTTCAAGACAATTCCAACTATCTAATTGAAGCAAATAGAATTTTAGAGGATGTATCCACCTATAAGAAAATACCGGATAACCCCACTAAAGCTTTTCAGGGCGAACTGGAAATCCTCCTAACCTCGGGTCTACAGAAAGGTGTCCTGTGCAAGGAAGAATTTGATTATATTAATGTAAAACACCCTGTTCTTCCTATATTCTACCATATCCCGAAGGTTCACAAGGACAAAAACCAGCCACCGGGACGGCCCATAATAGCAGGGGTGAATTCTCTAACGTCCAATCTTTCTCATTATCTAGACTTAAAATTACAACCCTACGTCTTACAGAACACCTCTCATTTGAAGGACAGTGCCTCAGTTTTGCAATTACTTGAAGGAAAAATTTGGTCTACCGACTTCTGCTGGCTGACAATTGATGTGCAGGGGTTGTATTCTTCAATTCCTCACATCAAGGGTCTTCAGTCGGTAGAAAAAATTCTACGGAGCGACCCAGAGAAATCTGATGCAGAAGTGACCTTCCTCATTAATGGCATTAACTTCATCTTAAACCATAATTTCTTTGAATTTAATGGAGAATTTTACATCCAACAGCAGGGCACTGCTATGGGGACAAAGTTTGCCCCAGCATATGCGAACCTCCATATGCGAGCCTGGGAAGATCAATTCGTCTATGGTTCTCGGTTTAAAGATAATATAATAGTGTATAAGAGATACATAGATGACCTTCTGCTCATCTGGCGCGGAGATGAGACAAGTATTTCTGACTTCATGACTTATATCCATTGTAACGACTTCAATTTGAAGTTTACGTTTAAATCCAATCCTACAAAGATAGATTACTTGGATCTAGAACTCGAAGGAAGACCTGATGAGGAAGTCATCACCCGTACACACTTTAAATCAGTAGATGCTAATAGTTTCATTCCGGCAACGAGTTGTCACTTCCCAGCATGGAAGAACAACGTTCCATATGCGCAGTTCTTAAGAATAAGACGTAATTGCAGCGATGGGAGTGAATTTATGTCTCAGTCACAGCTGTTATTCGACCGGTTCATCGAAAGGGGCTACAAAGTCGATTTGGTAGAAGAAGCTAGATCTAAAGCATTCTCACGTGGAAGAGAGGAGTTACTAGTGAAAACAATCAGACCGCAGAAAGAATTTAAGAGCAGGCCGTTTGTAACACAGTACAACTGTGAGAATCATCAAATCAAAAAAGTACTTGAAAAGCATTGGTCTATCCTCTTAAGAGATCCGGTCCTAGGTCAACACCTACCTCCTAGGCCTAGATTAGTATACCGCCGAGCAAAAAATTTTAAATCTATGCTAGCACCTAGCAGAATGAAACCAACCATTCCTTCCACTTCCAAAATGCCACATTTCCTAAACAAAAAAACGGGGGTCTTGCCCTGTAACAAGTGTATTTGCTGCCCGTTTCTAGACAAGACACCCTTCCATCACACTTTGGATAATGGCAAAGAGTATAGAATTAGGGAAGCAGTGACTTGCAATTCGGACCACGTGGTTTATAAAATCACTTGTAGCTGCAACCTAGTCTACGTTGGGAAAACCATCAGACAGACGAAGTTGAGGATACAGGAGCGTATGCGCAATATTAAAAATAAAGTGAAAGTGCATAGCCTGCCCAGACACTTCCTCGAGAAACATAACTCTTTGGTAACCAAGGACAATTTCAAATTCACCATTTTGGAACGTGTCCCGATCAACCCTAGAGGAGGAAATAGGGGCCAAGAGCTGATTAAAAAGGAAAGCTTTTGGATTTACTCCCTTAATTCTCTCACGCCAAAGGGTCTCAATGAAGGCGTGGACATAGTGGCTTTCCTCTGATCCCACCTTCCCTGTTTTTTTTCCTTTTTCTCTTTTCTGGTTTCATATGACTCACACCAAGTGTACATACTATTGTTGTATTACAATCGCTATCTATGGTAAAATCATCTAGATGTAAATGAGACGGTAATTAACTAACGGGAGTTGTAATAATAGTATTTTTTTACCCTTCTCCCCCCAAAAGGGTTTAACCTCTGTGTTTTTAATTTCATTCGATTGATTCTTTAAGAAGTGCCGTTGAACCGTGAGATTTCTAATGTATCTGTTGAGATCAATAAACAAGTTAAAATGATTAATATGGCCATCTGGCGCGAACTTGAGGCAGTCACATTCCTACAGTGCACATTCGGAGCACATAGAGACACCGTATTAAGTATAACAGAAACCCCTATTAGTACACTATATTTATCACATAAAAGCACTAAACATAGGGTCAGTTTAATTAAAGTAATATGTAACCACTATATTGGTATTATGGATGCAGTCCGTTTTATTGGGAATTCAGCACCTTGGCAATCTTAGGGAGTTTTTGCGTTCCAATGACATTAAAAATGGCAGCCATCTGGAACGCATTTAGATATATTAGATTATAGATATATTTTTCCCTTAATATTGTTTCACTAGTTATGAGGGTCTTAGCATTAGCGTAAATAAGGAAAACCATATATATTTCCAGTTTTTTAGGTATTAGAAGCAGAGCTTCTTAACACAGCGCTATTGTGTGTCAACTTAGGAAAATGGCGCTGCTTTGGAACGCACGCCACTTCCGGGTACATTATGTCACGGTCCAGGAGAGTTTCCATCACTAAGGTATTGGCGGACCTGCGACCTATCATAGCACACTCACGCCCACCAGTTTATCTTCCATACAGGAGCTTAGCGGCCAGTCACATCCGGCGCACCGTGTGCGTTCCACCTCGGGCAAAATGGCGCCGATTTGGAACGCATAGCGGAGCTGCCGGGCGTTCTTTTATCAGCACACTTTGCTATTCTAATATTGGAGTCTCTTGTTCTGGTATCTGAGCCCTAGGGTCCCATTAAAGGTCTTGGCTATTGCGTTTAAAGTTTTAACACACTGGCTTACTTCCATTGGGGATATTTAGGATAAATTTAAACAGGAAGTGACGTTTTCTCCCTGGGCTCTTTTTCCACACCAGCAGTCATTCTGCATTTGGATCCACTAGAGTGAACTTCTGGCCTCCCAGCCTTATGTAAGTACTTAGCCTTATGCCCACCTTTTTTGGGAAGTTTGAACTCCTGTTTTTTTATTATGGTCTCATATTGGGCATTTATGCCTCATTGTATGTATTCCTAATGGGGAAAATACTTTTTATATTACTAGATTTTTTTGAAGCTGCTCATTGGTCCTTGATGTTAACACCGATATAAAAGGTGTGAGAAACGTGATACTTGGTGACATACGCCTGGGCTATTGCATTTTTTGTTCCGATATTTGGCGATATGTAAGTCCTATGAAAAATGCCCTTAACTACTATTAGGTGTTGGTGGTGGTTAAATAAAAGATGATAATGTCTGACTCGGCCACCATATATATGTCTCTCCATTTAGATTTACACCTGTGCAACTTTAGCTGAAACACACAGCTATTTATTTGGTCATTTAGAGTCGCTCCAAGAAGGTACAATTCTCATACCCCAATTTTGTTATATGTGATATATGTGTACATTTTTCGGATGCTGTAATAGATGATGAATAAGTACCTTACCATTATGTATGTCCCTTTATTCAGATATATATCTGTATGGTTCTTGCTTGAATACAATATCTATGGTTTGACCAATTGGAAACACCCCTAGAAGGTACTTTTTTCTTCAATGTCTGTATAAGGATCTTTCGGTGGATGTTAAATTGCACACATGGAATCCTTACATTTTTTTTCAAAAAATGCTTTTTTAGACAGTGTAAAATATCTGTATACTGTACATTTCTCAAGTTGTTTGTCCCAGATGGGCCTTTAGTTTAGCTTTTTGTATCAAAATATGTTTGAACTATCAATTGTTCTGCTTCTCCTTTGTCCTCTTCATCTTTTTTGATTACCTCATCTTTGTGTAGAAATACGTATTTTTTTATATGCATTCTGCCGTTTCATGCATTATGTTGAATTTATGTTTATTATTTGCAGTGCTATCGCACCTTATTTCAATCAACATCCAAGGCCCCCCTGATTAAGTCACGTGGGTGACGAAACGCGTTGGGCCTGTTCCATACTGTGGATTGTTAAATTATTCTATGAAATGGCTGTGTAACTTTTTTTTTATTTGATTTATTCTAAGCCTTATCAGAGGCTTTTTATTAAATATTTATGTTTTAATGAGAAAGTTGTGTAATTTACTTTAGCGCACCCTGATCTTCTTTGTATTTCTGTCCGTCCCGGGTCTCAGCTAACAGGGATCCTTCAGAGGTGCAGCTTTGGGCTAATAGGGCGCGGTGTTGGGTACCCCTTGCCTTTCTTATATATATATATATATATATATGATTGAGACCTCCACATTTTTTAAGGCCGTAGACTCAAACAGTTATCTTGACTATGCCAGCTGTCATTACGGCCCGTGGAAGGATAATATCCCTTTTTCACAATTCCTTAGGCTTAGAAGAAATTGTTCTAGTCTAGAGAAGTTTAACGAGCAGTCATCTGTATACGTTAATAGATTTAAAGAAAAAGGGTACCCTTCGGGGATTGTCCAAGGGGCTCTTAATAAAGCCAGGAGCCGTGATAGGGACTTATAAAAGGAAAATTGGTAGACTCTGCTTCAACCACCTCAGAGATAAAAGATGAAGTACTTTTTATCACTGAATACAATAATAAGGGAAAAGAGTTCAACTCTATTCTTCGAAAGCACTGGCATGTATTGAAGTTGGACCCGGTTTTATCAGGATACATTCAACCAGCTCCTCGAATTGTCTGTAAGAGATCGCAAACAGTAAAATCCATGTTAGCGAAAAGCCAATTAGAGGTATTAAAAAATAACTCAGTATCCAACACATTTTTATCCATAACGATACGCGTTGGCCCTGTTCCATACTGTGGATTGTTAAATTATTCTATGAAATGGCTGTGTAACTTTTTTTTTATTTGATTTATTCTAAGCCTTATCAGAGGCTTTTTATTAAATATTTATATTTTAATGAGAAAGTTGTGTAATTTACCTTAGCGCACCCTGATCTTCTTTGTATATATATATATGTATATATATATATATATATATATGTGTGACTTGATAACAGTTAATAAACTGAAACCTCGTCGGATGGGGTAGTCATCTCCTTTATTCAACCTGTTTTGTTAGTCTGAGTGCCGCACCTCTACCTTGGCGCTATATATATATATATATATATATGTGCCATGCACTCTTTGGCTGGAGAGAGTGTGCATATATATAATCCACTGCTCTTAGTGCTGTCGATACATGGTCAGCACTGCAGCTCAAAGGCATGTATTCAATGGCGGTGCGAGCGGCCGGCGAGGGGGTTAAACAGCGAGGATTGCTGAAAACCAGCGATCCTCGCTGTTTATCCCCCGCGCCGGCCGCTCGCACTATGCAACGTTCTGGTCAAATCCTCGCCGTCACAGGACGGCGAGAATTCCCCAAAACAGCGAGACCCGCGGCTGCTGCAGAAAACTCGCAGTTTTTACCCGCGGGTCTCGCAGCTTCTGGAGCCGCATCCGCCAATTCCCCCTCGCTCAAAAAACGGAGCGAGGGGGAATTGGCGGATGCGGAGGCTGTGTTGAATGCTGTCAGGGTGAGTGGTGACAGCGAGCAGGAAGACCTGCTCGCTGTCACCACTCGCAAACAGCATTGAATACATACCAGTGTCTGCAGTTGCTGCTGGAAGGTAAGCAGTGGTGGCTCCTGCCTTTAGACTTAAGGGGGGCTGCAATTTCCTGGGTACTTCTCGTTGCAAACAGTCATTAATTATTTGCAGGTTATTAGTTTGATTTGCGCTGTACTAGTGTTTGTATGCATTTACTGTAAATAAATGATGAACTCATATGCACACAAACACAGTTACAGAGCAAAATACACACTTTTAATAACTGTAATATTAATTAGTACACAAAATGACACACAAATATTATTATTAAAAAAAAAAAAAATTCCATGCACCTCTCTGGTGCAATGCATACCTTCCTTCAGCTGCATCACATTGAGTGACTCCCTAAAGTCTGGGCATGCTCACTGCAGAGAATTGCTTCTGGGCTGCAGCCCATAGAAGCACTGTAGCTCTGCCGATTTGCACAGAATGGCTTCCTGTTGGAAGCTATTGCTGTCATTGCTCCATGTACTGGCAGACCAAGAGAGGGAGGAGTTTCCAGCTCTGTGTATGATGAGTAGTAGCAGCTTCTAACAGGAATCTACTACATGCTGCCCACAGGGTTGGTCTGTTTCTGTGTCTGCCCTGCTGCTTTATGGAACCTGGTGAGAGGAGGTTACCAGCGTGTCAGAGACACAGACAGCCAGAACCAGAGCTCCGAAGGTAGGGGAGGGTGCCTGCAGGGGGAAGCACCAGAGCTCTGGTGCTGTCTGTCTGTGTCTCTGGTGTTGTGATTTTACTGGAGGGGCTGCAGTCCTTCAGCCCTATAGCAGGAGCCGCCACTGAAGGCAAGTATATCTACAACTACTATTTCCCCTCTTTTCTGTGCCAGGCTCTTGCATATGCCAACCTCTTTGCCATTTTCCACCCTATACTAAACCCTTTGCATTTTTCCTATGCCAGCCCCCTGCCTTTTCCAGGCATATATAATTAGTTGAATGTATTTACACAAATAGAGACACACCCGTGAGCAGACCACCCAAACAGAACACTGGTCACCCCCCACATTATTAGGTGCTGGCCACAACCCCTATTATTGTGCATAATAGGCCCTTGATCATTTTCAGCTCCAGGCCCATTTAGACATTAATCTGGCACTGCAGTGAGGGCGTACCCGTACTCACGGTGTAAGGCGCTGGATGACTCCTATCTGGGTATTTTCTAAATTTAGCCACTTTGATTTAAAGATACAATCTATTTATTTGAACAATATCTATAAAGTGCGGTATTGATCCATAAACATAAAGGGATACACACTATAGCAATACAAATAAAGACCCTTTTCTGGATCAGGGTGCGCCGCGGCCCCCTGGGATAATGCCACCACAGCCTGGCAGCAGCATGTCTTTTTGTGTGTGTGAGCGGGGCAGTGTGTATGAAGCTTGCTGGCAGGGGAGGGTATACCCAGAGTCAGTCGGCGGATCGGGTGCAGCAGATGCAAAGCGGGGAGGCACTATGCTGAAGAGGCGCTCTCCCCGCTATGCATCCCTGCTGCCGCTTTGCCTGTCAAGCTGTATGACAGGCAGCAGCACAAGTGGCATGAAGCTGTAGCCACGGCCTGCAATCACAGCACTGAGGCCATGCTTAATCACGGTGGTAGCACTGAGCTGTGCTTTAGTGGCAGCTCAGCTCAACACAGCCTGTTATGGCCACATTTGCACGGCTCTGTCCCTTACCTCCCACTCCCAGCTCTGCAGTCCGGCTGATAGCCTGAATGACAGCAGTGGCAGCCAATCAGCTGCCATCAAATCCAGCCCCTCATTTTTTGATGACCGGCTCTGGCATTAGGTACTGTACCGGCAGCTTATGCAGTTTGTTTATTTTTGTTACAGTATTATTGTTTCAGTTATTTTATATAGCACACACATATTCCGCAGCGCTTTACAGAGAATATTCACATCAGTCTCTGCCCCAGTGGAGCTTACAATCTATATTCCCTACTGCATGTATATGCACACACAGACATTCTAGGGTTAATTTTTATTGGGAGCCAATTAACCTACCAGTATATTTTTGGAATGTGGGAGGAAACCGGAGTAAATCCATGCAAGCATGGGGAGAATATGCAAACTGTGCACAGTTAGGGCCACAGTATGTACAGCATTAATACTGTGGGCATCATGTATAGAATTACTACTGTGGGTGTTACTACTACTACTGTGGGAATTATGTGCAGCATTACTACTACTACTGTGGGCTTCATGTATGACATTACTACTGTGGGCGTTACAACTACTGCTGTGGCCTTTATGTGTAAGGGGCAATAATACTGTGGGCATAATATGCAGCACTACTACTATGGCCATTATGTGTGGCACTACTACTGTGGCCATTATGGGTAAGGGGCATTACTACTGTGGGCATAATATGCAGCACTACCACTGTGTACGTTATGTGCGGCACTACTACTGTGGTCGTTATGGGTAAGGGGCATTACTACCATGGGCATAATATGCGGCATTACTACTGTGGACGTTGTGTGTCAATACTACTGGAGTCAGCCGACGGGGGTTCAGGTGCGAGCAGGCTGGAGTGGCCAAGGAGTGCGCTAGGCAAGGGTCCTGACAGCTGACACAGAGGAGCTGGCTGAGACAGTGAGTAAAAAATGTATATGTCATATGAGAGATGCTGCATAAGGAAATCTATAGGAGGGAGGTGCCTGATATAAGTGACTTATTTATTTATTATTTATATACAGTTTCTTATATAGCGCAGCAGATTCCATTGCGCTTTACAATAGTAGACCGTGATAAAACAAACTGGGTAACAACAGACAGACTTGAAGGTTAGAGGGCCCTGCTGCAAGCTCACAATCTATAGGGATATAGGAGGGAAACACAAGGACAGGCATCAGTAATAGCATAGCAGTCCCACCAAGTTACAAGTCCAGAAGGGAAGCTATATAATACATAAGTGCCTCAGAAGGTTATGCGTGTAGAACTTAAATATGATAGGCTTGCCTGAAGAGGTAAGGAAATTTTTTATCAAATGATAAAGGAACTAGGCGCTGGTATGAGTTTCCTCTTTTGCACAAGGAACTGCTGCTTGGATAAGGTCTATAGTGGACCTTAAAGGGAACAATACACAATATATACACAAGGAAGCCTGAAGAGGTGAGTTTTCAGGGAACGCTTGAAAGTTTGGAGGCTAGTAGAGAGTCTTATTGTGCGTGGAAGGGCATTCCATAGGATGGGAGCAGCCCGATGAAAGTCCTGTAATAGTGAATGGGAGCTAGTGATCCCTGCAGAAGAGAGACCCAGATGTTGTGCAGAGCGGAGTGGTTGAGATGAGAGATATTTTGTGATAAGTAAAGAGATATATGCTGGTGCAGTATGGTTAATAGCTTTATATGCGAGTAGGAGGGTTTTATATTAAATACGGTAAGATACAGGCAACCAATGAAGGGACTGGCAGAGCGGATCAGCAGACGATGAGTGTCTTGCAAGGAAGATCAGCCTAGCAGCAGCAGCATTTAAAATGGATTGCAGTGGTGACAGTCTGTTCTTGGGAAGACCAGTTGGGAGACTATTGCAATAATGAATGCGGGATATAATGAGTGCATGGATAAGAGATTTGGTAGGGTCTTGTGTGAGATAGGGTCGTATTTTGGATATGTTTTTTAGATGCATAGAACATGATTTTGAGACAGATTGAATGTGGGGAAGAAAGGACAGTCAAGGATGACCCATAAGCAACGAGCTTGTGGGGTAGGGTAGATTGTCGAGTTGTCAACAGCGATGGAGATGTCAGGATGGTAACTGTTCTTAGTTGGCGGGAATATAAGTAATTCCGTTTTGGAAATATTGAGTTTGAGTTGGCGACAAGACATCCAAGATGAGATGGCAGAGAGACATTCAAGGACCACTGGTGACAACTCTGGGGTTGATAGATAGATTTGAGTATCATCCGCATATAAGTGATACTGAAATCCGAAAGCTGATTAGTTTGTCATATATACTTATACCCATTTCACACTGAACAGCAAATGACCATGTTAAAAATTTTCAACACAGTAATTTGCTGAATAATCGGGCCTACACATAGGGTGATTTTGACTTCAGGCCATTTTTTAAGCGATCTCACTAGATTGGTTAGAAAATGCCCCTACATCGCTACATGTCTAGGGGCCATAGCGGAGAACACTGGCCCTGACAGATCGCTCAGCACACAGTGCTGACACATCGCTGTGTGCTAAGCGATCATGCTGAAAAAAGGACTGTTCGTTAAATATTTTGGCTTAAGGGTGCCTTGAAAAAGTGATGGAGACTCAAAGGGTGCTTGGACTGAAAAAGTTTGGGAACCACTGAGCTAGTGGATCTTACCTTAGCTCTCCTTGATGTTAGTATGGTGAAAAAGTCCCTTATAAAACCAACATGTTTTGGGAAAACTATTCCCTTCCTCAGGGTTTGTGCAGAGTGGCTTACATATGGGTGGGGGTATTTATAACAAAATGTTCTGAGCATTCGCCAATTCCCTCTTTGCCTGTGCCTCTGGGTTTCTGTACTCATGTCCTACATATGCACCACTATATCAAGTCTCCCCAGTTCCGTTATCCATCAGCAACTACAGACCCACTTTGGTCACAGCTAGGAACACAGAGCCCCAAGACCTGATGCATATACAGTTTAAAATAGGAGGTTCAACAATAGTCACCACAGCAAGTGAATTCAGCAAGTCCCAGGTGGCCACACATGTATGTGAAAACGAGCGGTTCCTGGAGCTGGACAGATCGGGAGACGATTTCACAGTCACTACTGGAAATCATGCAAAATGCGTTTCATCACACCAGACTTCATCAGGGGGTGTTAACTTGTTCACCAAATGAAGTTTAAATAGCAGCCAGACTCATATAAGCGGGATGTAATTACTGCATCGCGGTATAAATTAACTAAAATTCACTGAGTTTGTTCACCAAATTCACCATGGCGACATATGTTGAACCTGCTATTTTAAACTTATCTTGCTGTTTGAGGGGACACATTGGTGGATTCTACACTTGCCATTGAATTCATACGAAACATTTCTTCTAAAACAGAAAAGTACATAAGATACCCATCACCATTTGATTGTACTGGAGATAAACTGTATTTAAAGGAACCGGTTCTAAAATGGATCCACTGTGATCATTTATTCTCATATTGTTTATACGTTGACCCCTGATTAAGTATTTTAAGCCTAAACGGGTTGGGGTTCGTCATGTGTCTATTACAACTGTAATGAATAAAATGAACAGATGTTGTATAATTTTATGTTTCTAATAAAAATATTTGGTTACCATATGGATGTATAACAACTGTCTTTCACCTTGGGAACTATCCCTTTGATCATTTATGTTTCCCAGGTGTCACGGAACTCCTGCACTATATTATGAGATTTTTAGAGCTCCTCAATGGAGCGACTTCTGCCAATGACAGCTTTCTACTGTTCCCATAGTGCTGGACATGCACATGGGTACTTAAGATGCCACCTGGTCTTATATATTAAAAGGCAATTATCACAGCCTCCTTTGAGGAGGTCACATTTCATTGTGATAGGAGGGATGGGAGATCACTGGATAAAACTCAATCTACTGGGTTCATCATCATAAGGAGATATCTAAAATTTGAGTTTGAAGTCAGCTTTTGTATGTTTTACAAGTTTTGGAATGGTTTAAAAAAGTCAATGTTCAACCTTTTGTCTTCCTAGCATTATACAATACTTTGCAGTACAATACACATAAACAACTCCCCCAACTTCTAGAACAATCTATACAGCAATTATTTTGTGATTTTAACAGCCGAACTTTAATAACTTTTTGGTGATTTAAGGCAATTCTGTATTATGCTTCTATGGCTGTAAGGGGACAGCACTTTCTGCTGAGATTTTTCACGTTTACTTACACGTAGATCAAAATTACATTCAAGGAAAAGTCCTATTGTATTTATTACTTAATCCAATAACCCAAAATAAGTATATATGGCGACTCTTGACCTGCTCCTTAGAATGAAGCGATATCTTGGATATCTTCACAATTATATATGACATTATATTAACATGCTCATGACTCCTTGGAAGGATCTTGATCCATATTGAAGAGGAGGTAGCAGGTTTCTAGTCTCTCTGGGCCCATCTTGTGTTCAAATTGTGGCTGAAGATCTTCAGGTGTCAGGCCCTTACGAAATGGCTGGAGATCTCATTGTATAGAGTCTGTCCAACATCACCTAGGGAAAAGAAAACATAAAGCACAAAGTATACTAAATAAAAAGTATTTATTTCCCAATACTTGGTTTGTTTCATGTTTCATATGTTCTTTGGACAGTGGATTATTCTTGGGGTTACTGAAGATAGATCTAGGGTCTGGAATCTTGTTAGAGGTGGCCAGAATGCAAGTCTGACAGAAAGCCCATACCAATTAATTCTATAAGTTGTATGCACTAACAAAAATATGACTACTGCTATAGTAAAATAATAGCAACTTGTGTGAATAATAAACAAATAAACAGATAAGTATAAATAAAGCAATCACTAGTTGACACTGCCAATGGCAAAAGAACACTAATACCCCTTTTTCACATCACAAACATGGGTCTGACCCACATGGGACCAACCCGGGATTGCGATCAAGCGCTTTCGCAAATTGAATCAATTCTCCTGCTGCGGAGGCATACAAGGGGATGTGCTTTCGTTACACATCCCCTTGCATGATACCGAGGGAAATCGGCGGTGGTGGGGGGTGGGCTTTCAGATGGGCGGCGTCTCAGGCACTCAGTAAGCTGTTATTCCTGGTTCCAAAAATATGGGGACCAAAGAAAAGTAGGGGTCTCCCGTATTTATGTAACCCGCACTGGGCTCCAACAGCCAGCAGTAAAGCTACAGCCGGGGGAGACTATTTAAACAAGCTGCCCCGACCAAAGAATCACCAGCGTGGCCGGTCAGCCCTGGCCGAGTTCTCTAGGGGAGTGGGGACCCCCCAATAAAGTGTTAAAAAATAGATTAAATAAAATAACATTGGGTTATGCTGGTGAACTTTAAGTCCCAGAAAGCCTCCCCCTCATGCAGAACTACAAGTCTCATTATGCGGGGCATTAAAGGTCCTGCTGGGATTTGTATTTCCACAGCAAGACCAATGTTAAAATAAAGACACGCACACTATTTACAGTCAAATTTAGTAACGTACATACATATTTACCTAACTTGACCGGTAGTTTCTGTCCAGTAAAAAATAGGGACCTGTAAAAAGAAAAGAAAAAAATTATACTTACCTAGTCTAGTGTAGAGTGGTCCTCTTGATTCCCTGCAGGCATCCAAGGGTTAAAATAAACAAACCGAGAAACGCGGACCCGCAAACATGGAGGAGCTGCATGTTTACACATGCAGCTCCTCCGTGAGACTAAGGAGCATCCCACTGATGTCCAGAGGATGTGCAGCTCCATAGACTTCTATGTTAAGAAGGGAGTCTATGGGCGGTTCTCAGCATAGGAGTCCATGTTATGAGTTTAACATAGACACCTATGATGGGAATCAGCAAATCACCCACTTTTGTGGGTGACTCCAGTTAACAGGATGATGAGCTGCAAACAGACAAAGTAAACGTGTAAACATGCAGCTCCTCATGTCCCTGTTTCTTGTTTTGTTTTTTTTTAATCCCTTGAATGCCTACAGGGAAAAAGGGGACAGATCTACACTGGACTAGGTAAGTATATATATTTTTCTTTTTACAGGTCCCTATTGGATTTTTTCAACTTGACAAGTGGACTGAGACTATGGGCCTTATTCTAGTTCACTCTTTCTGACAAAATCCTTCTTAGATGGACAAAACCATGTGCACTGCATGTGGGGCAGATGTTACTTGTGCAGAGAGAATTAGATTTGGGTGGGGTTTTACTTCAAAGTGAGATCTATATTGCAGTGTAAAAATAAAGCAGCCAGTATTTACCCTGCACAGAAACAAAATAACTCACCCAAATCTAATTCTCTCTGCACATTTTACAGCTGACACCCTGCAGTGCACATGGTTTTGTCCATCTAAGACGGATTTTGTCAGAAAGAGTGAACTAGAATAAGGCCCTATGTGTCAAGGTTGGTAAGTATGTATGTAGTATGTGTGTATGTTATTAAAGTTTTACTGTAAATGTTGTGCGTGTCTTTATTTTAACATTGGTCCTGCTGTGTAACTTCAAGTTCCTGCATGTGGGGGAGGCTTGCTGGGATTTAATCACCAGGAGAACCCAATGTTAGTTTATATATTTTTGACACATATATTATCAACCTGGCAACCACCACTTCAAACTTGGCGAAGGGACCCCAGCCAGGGCGGACTAGACACGGTAGTAAAGCTTTGGCCTGAGGAGCGTTTATAAATAGTCTCCCCCATTTGTAGCTTTACACCGCTGGCTGTTGAAGCCTGGTGCTGGTAACATAAATAAAGGGGACTCCTAATGTTTCTGTCCCCTGTATTTTTGGAACCAGGACCAGTTCAAAAGCCCAGTGCTGGCTTTAAAATACAGGAAATACCTTATACTTTTTGTCCCCCCATATTTCTCAAACCAGTACGGTCTCAGTGCTGCTGGTAGAGTGACCGCACCATTATTTATTTTGCCAATTTTATCAAATTCGCCTGCCAGACCCAGGTCTACTTTTCTGGCATTTTTTGGTAATGTTTTGGGTGCAATTTGATAAAAAAAAGGGATTTTTGCAAGAACTTACCGTTCGAATCCCTTTCTCTGATATGGTCCTGGTGACACAGCTCAACATTGGGATGTAGGAGGGTCCGTAGGAGCCAGGCACCTATCCTAAAGCTTTTGGAGGGTAGGCTCCTCCCTTCTGCATCCCAGACTCCTCAGTTCAATCTTTCAAAGCCACTGGAATACATTAACTCAGTACAAACGCCTGCACATATTATATGCACAATTTCAAAATAACTTTTAACCATATATAACATGAAACATCATGAACCTGGCATACTTACTGAGCGTAAGGGAGGGATCGCTGTGTCACCAGGACCATATCAGAGAAAGGGATTCGAACGGTAAGTTCTTACAAAAATCCCTTTTTCTCTTTCAATGGTCCTGGTGACACAGCTCAACATTGGGACATTCCAGAGCCGGTCCTTTGGGTGGGTACGCTCAGGTCTGCAGCTCTCATCACTGCTCGCCCGAATGATGCGTCCTCCGACGCGAACTCATGGAACCTATAAAATTTGGCAAAAGTGTGAACAGATGACCAAGTGGCAGCCCTGCAAACCTGCTCAGCTGTGGCCCCATGTCGAACCGCCCAAGAGGTGGCGACTGACCTGGTGGTATGCGCATTAATCCTGGCCGGTACAGGCCTACCAACCTTAGTATATGCAAAAGCAATTACAGAACGCAACCACCTAGCAATGGTCTGCTTAGAAGCAGGCCAACCAATTTTGTGTACATCATACAAAACCAGCAAAGTATCAGTCTTCCTGACACCCTTTACTCTGTCCACATAAATGCGCAAGGCGCGCACAACATCCAAATTCCTCAATTTGTCCCTTTTCCTTGAACCCTCTGGGGGTTGAAACACAGGCAGAACTATCTCCTGATTTAGATGAAAAGCAGAGACTACTTTTGGTAAAAATTGGGGTACTGTCCGAAGGACAGCCCTATCATCATGAAATATAAGGAAGGGAGACTTGCAGGACAATGCTCCCAACTCCGATACTCTTTTTGCTGACGCCACCGCCAACAAAAATACCAGCTTCCATGTAAGGAATTTAAGGTCAGCCGACCTTAACGGCTCAAAAGGCGCCTTTTGAAGACACTCCAGAACCAGAGATAAATCCCATGGAGCTACTGGTTGCTTGTAGGGAGGTTTCAATCGAGAAACTCCCTGCAGGAAGGTCTGTACCTCCGGTAACAATGCTATCCTTCTTTGGAAATAAATTGACAAGGCCGAGATCTGCACTTTGAGTGACTGAAGGCTTAACCCAGATGAAAAGCGATCCTGTAAAAACTCCAGCAATTTAGCCAATCTAAATCGCGATGTGTGTGACTTCTGCCTTTCACACCACCTAATATAGGTCTTCCAGACCCTATAATAATTTGCAGAAGACACTGATTTTCTAGCTTTTATCATGGTGTTAACCACAGCCTCTGAGAACCCTTTGTTCTTCAAGATGGCGGTTTCAACAGCCAAGCCGTCAAATTTAGCCGAGCTGAATCCAGATGGTTGAACGGTCCTTGGTTTAGAAGGTCTGACCTCAGAGGAAGACGCCACGAGTCCACAGACAATCTCTGAAGCCTCGAGTACCAGGACCTCCTAGTGGCCCTCCAATCTAGGGCCACTAAAATCACCGGAATTGCCTGGGCCTGGATCTTTTTCAATACTCTTGCCAGCATTGGGACCGGCGGAAAGACATAAAGTAGATTCCCCTCCCAGGGGATGGTCATAGCATCCACTGCTTCGGCTAGTGGGTCTCTCGTCCTGGCATAAAACCTGGGCACCTGATGATTGAACCTTGATGCCATCAGGTCCACATCCGGAGTTCCCCATTTCAGTGTCATTTGAAGAAATACTTGTGGGTTCAGGCTCCATTCTCCTTCCAGCAGCTCCTCCCTGCTCAGGAAGTCGGCCTCTATATTCTCCACCCCTGGGATGAATATCGCTGACAACGCTGGAACATTCTGTTCCGCCCACAAGAAGATTCGGGACACCTCTCACATAGCCAGCTTTCTGCGTGTGCCTCCCTGGTGATTCAGGTACGCCATAGCTGTGGCATGGTCGGTCAGAATCCTTAAAGGGAGCCCCTGTAATCTTTCTCCTGCCAGAAATATCACCTTCCACACAGCCCTCAGTTTCAGGATATTGATCGGCAAGGCAGACTCCTCCGAGGTCCATAAGCCCTGCAGACGCAGGTCCAAGACTACTGCCCCCCAGCCCCTGAGACTGGCGTCGGTAGTGACTACCAGCCAGCTCCAGGACTACAGAGACCGACCCCACTGAAGGGAATCCACCGCCATCCACCATTTCAGGGAAGACCAAGTTTCTGGAGACAACACTATGTGTTCTGACTTCATGGTCTGAGTATTCCCCGACCAGGCTGTCAGAATGTTCCACTGGAACACTCGAGAGTGGAACCTGGCGAACTGTAATGTCTCGAAAGACGCCACCATCTTCCCCAGCAGCTTGAGACACCTCCAAACTGATGTGCTCTGAGACCCGAGGATCTCCTGGACCAAGGCAGCCAGGTCCCTGGCCTTTGCCTCTGGTAGGAATACCCGATGTAGATGGGTATCCAGAACAACTCCCAGGAACTGGAGTCTCTGTGACGGCACCAACTGAGACTTTTGTAAATTTAAAAGCCAACCGTGAGCCTGCAAAAACCCGATGGCTTCTGCCAAGTGACTCTTTAGCTTTTCTGCTGACTCCGCTTCGAACAGCAGGTCGTCCAAATATGGAATCACAGTGATTCCCCTCAGCCGAAGCACCGCCGCCATTACTGACATTATCTTGGTGAATACCCTTGGCGCTGTAGCCAGACCGAAGGGCAACGCCTGGAATTGCAAATGCTGGTCTCCTATCGCAAACCTCAATAGAGCCTGATGTTCTGGATGGATAGGAACATGAAGGTATGCGTCCTGGACATCCATGGACGCCAAAAATTCTCCCTGGTCCAGGCTTAGCAGCACAGACCGTAGAGACTCCATTTTGAAATGGTCTACCCACAGATGGATATTTAATGACTTTAAATTTAGAATCGGTCTGAAAGACCCGTCTGGTTTGGGCACCAGAAACAGAGTGGAATAAAAGCCTTTTTTCCACTCCGCTCTGGGGACCGAGATCACTACACCCTTCTCTAAAAGAGAATGAGCCGCTCCCAAGAGAGCCGCACGGAGCCGAGCCTCCTTTGGTAGTGGTGTAGGAATGAATCTTCTCGGAGGAAGTCCTTTGAAGGGAATTTTGTAACCCTGGTATATAATGTCTAATACCCAGGAATCCCGGTCTAACAATGCCCATGCGTCCCTGAACTGTGTCAGACGCCCCCCCACCTTCACCACCGCCGGGCAAATCCCCCGGTAGTCATGCGGCGGGCTTGTCCTCTCCTTTGGTGTTTGGTTTCTTATGAAAGGGACCGAATTTAGACTTTGGGGCCTTGCCCCTGGAGGACGGAAACTTTCCCCTAAAGGACTGTCCTCGAAAGGATGCACCTCCTCTAGGGGAGGGCCGAAAGGACGGCCTAAAAGCAGAAAACCTTGATGTCTGCTTGGCTGCAGGGGCTGGCAGGAAGGTACTTTTGCCACCCGTGGCCTGCTTAATAATCTCTTCCAGTTCTGAACCAAACAACAGCTTTCCTTTAAAAGCTAATGCCTCTAAGGCCTTCTTAGACTCGTTATCTGCCTCCCAAGCTTTAAGCCAGAGCACTCTCCTGGCACTGACGGACACTGTGGAAACTCTGGCAGCCATTTTGAGAGCTTCCTCCTCAGCCTCAAGCACATACTCTGCAGCTGCTTTAAGCTTCTCCGCAAGCAACAACACACAAGGGTCAGCATGTAAAATAGTGCACAGGTCATTGGCCCACACAATCATGGCCTTAGAGACCCAGGCTGAAGCAATCAGAGGGCGTAGTGTGTAGCCCACCCCTTCAAAAATTGCCTTGAGGTTACCCTCCAGCTTCTTATCTACGGGGTCCTTAAAGGCTGCTCCCCCCTGCACTGGTAGCACAGTGGCTTTTGACAAACGTGCCACAGAAGCATCTACCACTGAAACTTTCTCCCAGAGATCTGCATGAGCCTCAGGCATGGGGTATAAACTTAAAAATCTCTTTGGCATCTGCAGCCTTTTATCGGGCGTTTTCCAAGCCCCTTCCAATAAATCCTGTAACCCTTCATCTGCAGGGAAGGTAACAGCTTCCTTACGCTGCCGTTTAAACACACCTTTTGCAGGAGTTTTATCTTCCACAGACAAATTCAAAGCCTGTTTTACAGCAGTAATCAAATCCTCCACCCCTGCGGCCGAGGAATCCTCAGAATCATCACCCTGCTCCCAGGGAATGTCTGCATATTCTCCCTCCTCTTCAGCAACAAGTAAAGGCACTGAGTAAGACCTTTTAGGGGTCCCCACAGCATCAACATCTATTTTGTCTAGTAATTCACTAAACCTGCTAATCCCCTTAGCAGTATCCTGCATGACCTGAAGAAAGCCAGGATCTGCTTGGGTCAGGGGCAAGGAGCCAGAGGACTGCTGAGATGATGACATAGGTCTCTGAGAATCTACCAAGACATCACTCTGTCTGTCCAGCAATTGCACTAAAGCATTCACAGACCTGCCCAGGGCACTGGCCCACGCAGGCTCCAATTGCTCTACCCTCTGGGGTTCACTCCCCATGGGTCTCACAGCAGCACAAGTAATACACAAGCCCCCCTTGGCCATCTGCTCAGGGACAAATTTCAGTGTACAAACACTGCAAGCGCTCAATGTATTAAGGGCTCCCTCCCCCAAAACCACAGACTGTTGCTCAGACATGATGTAAAATAACACAGTCACAGCGCATTCACTGTACAGGCGTTTATACCGAGCCAATGCACCCAGTCACTTATCTGTCTGATGGTTTCAGATGTGGGGAAAACGATGCCCAGGAAATCCAAACACTCTGCCAGGATCTGTCAGCCAGCTCAGCTCCACTGCAAGCGTTCCGAATGGCGCCAAAACAGAGTGAGGGAAGAGACCAAGTCCCTGCTGCTGCGGGGTCCGTGACTTTTGGCGCCAACCACCCCCAGACAGCCGCTCCCATTGCAGGATCTCCTAGTTCCAGTATCTCCCCCTCAGCTGGGGATCACTTGGAACATGCCTGTAACACACTGCTGTCCTCTCATATAGGAGCTCAGTGTGTAAGCTCCGCAGAAAATGGCCGCCACCATCAGGGAGCGCCTGTCCCCCATGATCCCCACCTAGCGTGAAGCCGGTTTCAGAGCGCTCCGGAGCCCAGGCAGCTTCTTAAAAGAAGCTGTAAGCGCTGCACAGGGAGGCCAGCGTCTCCCCTGTGCACAGCGAGCTGACAGGACGCGCTTCTGTCAGCTCCTGCTGCGCTGGCAGTGTGAGGATTCAGTGAGAATCCTCACACTGTGCCTACCTAGCTAGTGTAAAAGTTAATAAAATAATAAAAACCCTAACTAACTCTAATCCTTCAGCTGCTCCGGCAGCCCTTTAGAATAGCACCCACTCCAGTGGGCACCTAACACGAACTGAGGAGTCTGGGATGCAGAAGGGAGGAGCCTACCCTCCAAAAGCTTTAGGATAGGTGCCTGGCTCCTAAGGACCCTCCTACATCCCAATGTTGAGCTGTGTCACCAGGACCATTGAAAGAGAAAAAAAAACCTATACAGTATTACGTTTACAATTTCTATATTTTTAATAGGGAAACATGAGGGTCCTTCTGAGCGATATCTTTTTCTTTCTGGTCTAGTGTGTAGGGGGCTTTAAATGAATATATTTCAGTTTCTCACATTCATTTACAGGACAGCATTATGTTCCAATATAGCAATAAGTAATAAATGAAGTGTAGTGGCCCTTTAAATTATATACAGATTTCAGCTCTGAGCCATTACATTTTCATGGTGCCCAAACACCTTCTGCTTGATATCAAGGTCTAGAACATCATTCATACCTAAACACTGCTGGCGTATGGTCTTAAGCGCTTCAGACAAAGAGTTGGCATCTTGGTCTTGATGGTCATCTTGGAAGGTTTCATTATCAGCAGACACATCCATTGCTGACTTGGCATGACTCACAACCAGCTCCAGAGTGTTTCCTTCAACCTCCTCAAAATCATCAGAGTAATCTTGCACTTCTTCATCACCAGAACCTAGACATGATACAGACAACTGCATCACAATCTCAGAGAGTGACCATAAGCAACACTGGGGCAGATGTATTAAGCCTTAACAAGAGAGAAATGCAAGGGTGAAAAAGAAAGATAAACGTCCAGCCAATCACCTGACTTTTTTCAAATACTGTAACATGGCAGTTGGCAGGTGATTGGCTGGACGTTTATCTCTCTTTATCACCCTTGCATTTATCTCTTGTTAAGGCTTAATACATCTGCCCCAGTGTGTTCTCAGAAGCTAGTGTTCAGGCTCATTATTTTCAGGGGATCAAGGTGCACTGGAGTGAAATAAAACAGTAAACATCAGGTTTTATACAACTACCTGTATCACTTGCTCTTTTCAGCCCCAAAATGGTCCATATCGACCGAGTCTAGTTGTACTATCTGACTTTTAAAGCAACCTATACGTGGCCTTTGCAGTGGACCAACTGAAGACTTAAATTCCCAAATTACTGGTTGTAATATTCAAAAGGTTGGTCTGGGTTTTCTTACCATAATAGAGAAAATAAATAACAAACAAATAGCCCCTACCTCCCATTCTATACCCATTCTATAATATTAGCCCTGTCCATTCTATAGACTATTATATGCACCCTGCCCCTTTTATCTGGACTGCTGCCTCTGCCGTGCTGACTCCTATGGAGTCTGGGTAAGTTGTGTGTACTGCCAGTGTGTTTGGGGGAGAGATGGTCGAGGAGAGGTGTGTGTGTGTGTGTGTGTGTGTGTGTGTATGTGGGGGGGGGGGGGGGGTTGGTTGATTGCTGTGTGTGATAAAGGGTTGTCAGCAGTAGTGGATGGGGCAGCAAGACATGTCCCCTCTTTCATTTTCAGGCATTTTATTTCTCTTTTTTGCACTGGCGTGGAGTTCCACCTCCTTCCTCTGCAGGCCCGCTGCTTGTTAATGTGAGGCTGTCTCCCTGCATAGCTGTAACTTCTCCGGGAGACCGGAATCACTTTACCACCAGAGCCAGCTGCAGGCACTCATCTCCTTTAGAGAAGTCCATAGTGTAGAGAGTGTAAAGACAGGGTTATGGGTGTAGAGGGGTCAGTATTGTAGTGGCGGGTATAGAGGGGCCAGAATTGTAGTGGTGGGTATAGAGAGGTCATTAGTCTACAGCAGACGTGGCCAAACCTGTACTGAAGATCTACCAACAGTTCATGTTTTTCAGGCAACCTGTGGATCTATAGTAGGAATGAATGCAGCAGGTTTGCAAATGTGACAGTTAGTAAAGACTACAGCTGTGCAGCAGCCGAAACCACATTTGGTAGTTCTGCTCTAACCTCATGAAAGAACAAGTAGTTAGTTTTATATGACAAGGCTCCCAACTCTGATATTCGTCTAGCGCTGATCCCAGATGTAGGCCCAAATCCAGCCCTGTCTGCAGAAACCTCAGGAAATGGTCCAGCTTAAAATCTGGACCATTTCCTTCTCATATCAAGATACATATCTACTCCAGACACGATAATAGTGTGACAAAGTAACGGTCTTCCTCGTCTGGGTCATGGTGGAAATCACTGTTGAATCCATTCCATTCTGAGTTAGGATCTGCCGCTCAACCTCCAGGCCATTACATGAAGCCACCCTAAGTCCTGGTAAACGAACTGGTTTTGCTAGAGCAGAACTTTTCTTAGCGACAGGGGCCACGGATCTTCGACCATCATGTCCAAGAAATCCGCATAACACTCCCTTCGAGGCCACAGAATTGCCTCTACTGCTTGGCTTCTTATTCTTTTTAGCACCCTTGGTACTACAGGGTTGGAGGAAACAGGTACACCAGGGGATAAGACCATCGTGTCGTCAGGGCATCCACAGCCTCCACCTGAGGATCCCTGGTTCTTGAGAAGTAGCGATCGAGTTTCTTGTTGAGCCTGGACGCCATCAAATCGATCTGTGGCCGGCCCCACAGATTCACAATCTGTTCGAAGACCTGACTGTTTAGGCCCCATTCACCAAGAAGTAAGTTGTTATGACTGAGCAAATCCACTTCCCAGTTGTCTACACCAGGGATAAATATGGCTGAGACTGCCATATCATTCTGCTCTGTCCAACTGTCTTTGCATTCTCCAACTAGACTTGTATTCCTTGATGATGAAGCAAAGAAGAGGCCTGAAGCAGAGCATTGTATACCGCTCTCAATTCCAAAATGTTCCACTTGCCTTGAAATTGAACCCCTTGGGTTACTGCCCCCCATTTCATCAGACTGGTATTCTGTCATAAGAAAGACCCAATTTGGGATTCCTAAACTGCATCCCATCAGGAGACTTGGTGAGTGCAGCCACCACAGGAGTGATATACTCACCTGAGGAGACAGACGGATGACCTTTTGCTCAAGAGATCCAGTTGAAAAGTTCTTGTATGGAACTTTCCATACTGAAATGCCTCAAAGAGGACACCATCTTGCCTAGCAACTGGACACATAGATGGGCAGTTACCTGGTGTGGACGGAGAACCACCATGACCATAGTTTGAAGATCTTTGACCCACACAGGGGGCAAGAACACTTTCTTTTGTACAGTGTCCAGGATCATACAAAGGAACTGTAGCCACTGGGATGGAGTCATCTGGGATTTCATAGATTTAAGACCCAACCATAGTCATGGGCAAGACGATTCATTGGAATGAGTTGAGCAGCACGGCTCAACTCAATGAAGTGTGTTGAGACAGTGACTCGGCTCTCGAGTCACTACTCATATGTAATTACAGGCACAGGGAAACAGTGCAGGGCTCACAGCACACTCAGGGACTTGCAGAGTCTCTGTCCCTCAGTGTGTGCTGTGTGCCGGCAGACAGGAAGTTAGTCAGTGGCTGGGCTCATGAGTAGTGTGGAATTGCAGGCACAGGGAGACAGTGCACGGCTCCCAGCATAGACTTAACTTGGACTCAGCTGTTACTGCACTCTCCTTGCTACTGCAGAGCCTGACAATTCAGAGAGGAGGGGCTGAGCTTACTATGCTATAATGCTGCTGCTGCTGTCTCGGCTCTTGCCACAGTGACTAACTCAAATCATGTATTCAGCTTAATGGTTTGAGTCACTGAGTCGAGGCAGCGATTCACTAGCCATCTCTACCCAACCATGGTGTGACAGAACCTGAATTGTGAGGTTGAGCACCTCCACAAACCGTCATCACCTTTGTGAATATGCGTGGAGTCGTGGACAGTCCAAATGGTAATGCCTGGAACTGGTAATGTTCGCCCAAGACTGCGAATCTCAGGTAAGCCTGATGAGGAGACCAAATGGGAATGTACAGGTAAGCATCCTTCACATCTAACGGCGCTAAGAATTCTCCTTCTTCCAATCCCGATATCACCACTTTGAGTGATTACTTCTTGAATTTGAATACCCTTAAGTAAGGGCTCAGAGACTTCAAATTCAGTATATGCCGCACCGAGCCACCCGGCTTTGGTACCACAAACAAGTTGGAATAATAGCCCTGACCCCGTTTATTGGAGTGGGACTGGCACAATCACCTGTGATTTTACCAACTTTAGTATGGCCTGACTCAGGACAATTTGAGCTTCCACCACTGCTAGCAACCCCGGCCGGAAGAAGTGTTGAGGTGGAGGTCTCTCAAACTCCAGCCTGTAACCGTAAGAAAGAAGATCCCTGACCCAGGAATCCAGGTACAAGGCCCCCACACATGGCTGAAGTGCAACAAGCATGCCCTCACCTCAGGATTGTCCTGGAGAGATGGAACACCGTCATACTGAGGGTTTTGAAGCAGCGGTGGCGGTTATGTGATCTTGAGCTCCCGCCGCTGCCGGAAGTATGAACTTTCCTCTGGGGCCCCTGTTAGCATTGGATGCACCTCAAGCTCTAGACCGGGATCTGAGAGCACAAAAGGACTTCTGAGATAGTCCCACAAAGGGACGCCGAACCTGTGGATTCCCTGTAAGCAGGAATGTAGACTTCCCAGCTGTCCAGAAGGGAATAGATTATATGCTAGACACTATGCTGAATCTGCATCCGCAGTCCACTGTCGCAGCCATAAGGCCGACACTGCCATAGCAGAGTTTCACGCACTTGTAGCGCCCAACTCCTTTTGCGCCTCACAAAGAACCTTGGTAATGTCCTGTATGTGTTGCAGCATTTCATCAATCTGCGCCACACACGTCGCCTATAATACCTTCTTGCAGCTGAGAAGCTCAGGTATACATAGCTTTAGCCATCCAGCAACTAGCCAGAAATGGCCACTGTGACACCCCACTGGCCGAATACATGGCCTTAAGTGTATCTTCTATTGTTTTGTCCCCAGAGTCTTTTAAGAAAGATGCCCAGGGTACTGGAAGCTTAGAGGGTCGTGAGACAGAGGCATCCACCACCGGTGGCTCCTTCCATACCTTTCCCCCTGCCGGGTCAAAGGGAAAAGTAGATATAAATCTCTTTGAAACCTGAAATCTCTTTTCTGGATTCGCCCATGCAGCCTTAAATGTGTCCCCCAAATCCTCCTGCTCAGAAAAATAAATTTTGGCCCTTTTTTGTAACACAAAAAAAGGGGCCTCCCTCCCCGGGATCCGCCAGTGGAAGGTCTAAAACCTTCCTTATAGCCATAATCAAAGGCTAAGAGCCCTACAATAGGGACTGAGACTCTCCCCTAAGGGGTCTAACTACTCCTCGCCTTCTCTACCACCTCCTCATCAGAGTTCGAGGTGATGTTCGTAAAGCCGCGTTTACTGTATGTGGTTGCCACGGGGGTGGAGTTAAGGAATATGCTCTAGCTGAACCGAGAGATCCTGCTGTATTCTCTATGTGTGCTGCACATTTGCAGCAACCCGAGAGGACACATTTTCCAGCATAGCCTTCATTCTACTGGCCCAAGAAGGCTCCTGGGAATCCTCCTGGGAAATACCACTAAGCTGTAGTGACACACTGTTCACATGTAACCTGTGAGACAGACCATGGGGAAAATTTTGCGCTGCAAATCATGTATGTCAGTTTCTGCACCATGTTGGTAAATCCAATGCACACCCACACTTGCAAGCACACTGTATTGTGTATTATGTGTGACAGACTATGCCCAAACTGACACGTGTAGTAGGAGAACTCAGGGGAATAAAGGAGACCAGTACACCAAAATCTTAACTCCCAGATAGAGGAGTTGGTATGATACAAAAGGTCTATGAACACTTAAAAAGCTCTACCTCTATTCCCATTGTATTGAGACCCCAGTATCCCATATGGATGATTGAGAAATAGGCCCACACCCCTCAAAAGACCCCACCCCCCAATCAGCCACTGGTCAGCACCCTGTGGGTGGGGGGTGCCCTGCTTTGTAGTCAGCACCTGTGGGGCTTTAATACATATAATTATTTAAAACTGCCCCAAAATAACTGCATACAACCATCAAATTGAGCAATACTCACATTACATTTCCCCCTACATCTGAAATCCACAATTACTGTACTTTGAATGGCTTACCAACTTCCTCTGGGATATCTTCACTGGGAAATAGATGGCAAGTTTCTCCCTCTAGATCCTCCTCGACAGAAGAAAGACTGTCTTTGTCAAAGTCTTCAGAATAGTCAGATTTGTCACCAGTGCTTAATAGTTCGTCATGATCCCACAATTCACAGGAACTGACATCTGCTTTGTAGGAGGCTGGGGGTGCAGATTTAGACCTGAAGTCCACTTTTGACAATTCATGACAGCCCAGTGATGTTTTGTACCGATTTTCTGATGGACATATCTCTCGATTTTCATTCTTTTCCAAATTTTGCTTATACAGCTTATATTCATGTTTCTGTATAAACTGCTTCAAATGTCCCTGAACAAAACCTAAGCTTAGGATGCTGTTTGCACTAGGTCTAGATTCTGGACACTTATCTAGAATAGTTCTCACCAACAAATGTAGATCTGTGGTGAAGCAATCAGGCAATGGAAGATATTCCCCTTTAACTATTTTGTAGAAGAGGCTTATTAAGTTTGTTGCATCAAAAGTTGGCTTAAAGGCACACATCTCATAAAGTAAGCACCCAAGTGCCCAAATGTCTGATTTGGAGCTATATGGAATGTCTTGACACAGTTCCGGACTGAGGTAATATGGTGTCCCCACACATGTACTTGCCATGTCCATAGTACTGTTCATTACCTTGGAGATGCCGAAATCTCCAAGTCGAATCATGCCTTTTTTGGTTAAAAAGACATTAGAAGTCTTGATATCTCTGTGAAGAATTTTCATAGAATGAATGTGTTGGACAGCCATAGTCAACTGAATAAACCAGTCCATAATGACATCTTCTGAAAAGAAAACACCTTTCCTCTGTTTGATATGATCATCAAGTGTCCCTCCATCACAATAGTCTTGGACAATAAAAACATGGACATCCTCAGGGTCACAGAAATACTCGTGGCATATTACAACATTGGGGTGTGTAATCTTACTCAGGATAGTTGCTTCTTGAAGTATAGACTCCTTGGTTCTCAATCGTTTTGATTCATCTACCTTAATCTTTTTCACAGCATACATTTTCTTGGTCTCTTTATTCCTCATTAGATATACTTCAGCAGTAGCACCTCTTCCAATTTTTAATATCTTCTCATACTTGTCCATGTTATCTTCAAAACCTGAATTAAACAGAAAATATTGAGCAATCTTGTGTTGGACTAGAGAATTAACGACCTACCAGAAAATATCTACTTCCCTCTATTGTTAGTTTGAAATGAACGTGTTAGTTTTTGTACCAAGTACATTCTATAATCACAATAATACATTCTATGGAGATCAATTTGGAATTGTGCTCTGTATGCATAGAAAAGCCATATTTCTAGTAGGTACCAAACATCAACATGATTTGAATGTCAACATTAACATACCATTGACAGTTAGGTTGACAAATTTTAAAAAATCTAGGAGCCAGGGTGAAATTGTAGGAACCAGACACACTAAGGGTGCCCATACACGGTGCGATGTGCTACATCAGCGTGCGTTTTGAACTAGTTCTAAAAGTACATGCTGCACCTACTTTTTGTACCATGCGATGCACGGGAGAGCGCTTCACCTCGCATGGTAAAAAAAGTTGGCCCATTTATCGTATAATATTTGCAGCTGTATCCCAAAAAAACGTGTTAGCCTCTACGATCCCTGCTGAGATCCCTCCTGTCCGGCGCCAGAAGCATCTACCATAGCTTCTATGGGAATGTGATGCTCACCGATGTTTCAAGCCCAGATGTTTGAGCTGCCGCATGCCCTCTTGCATCCTAGTATTCCCTATGCCCTCTTGCGGCTTACTCTAACCCATGCCCTCTTGTGTACTAACGTTGCCCATGTCCCTTTATGGCACCTGTGATCTATTGTGTTCTACTGTTACCCACACACTTGTGTTCTATCGTGTTTTTTTTACAAGTGTAGAACATGCTCTCTTGCATCCTATTTTTATAGCCAATGCCCAGTTGTGTGTCTTAGTGTCGCCTGTGCCCCCTTGTGCCCTAGTGTCACCTGTGCCCCCATTTGATCCAGTGTGCCCCCTTGTGCCCTAATGTTGCCTATGCCCCCTTGTGTCCCAGTGTGCCCCCTTGTGTCCGGATCGCGGGCGCCGGGCTGGAAGCCATGCAGCTCCCGCTCATCCAGCAGCAAGAAGCGGTGGAACTGGTGGGGGGTGAATGGTGCCCCGGATGAGTGGAGGTGCGACTGCGGATCTGAGGAAAAGACCTGCAAGCCGATGGAAGAGTTCTGACAAGGGATGGTGGGGATGCTTATATGAGCAGTAGCTGCTGCCTACCTTGCTGTATAGGTACCGGTCCAGGTAGCCGGAGGGGCAGGGGAGTGGTGGCTCTGCGGGGACTCGGTGTCCGGCATCTGCATCAGGATGGTGCAGGACAGGAAAGGGCAGAGGTGAGAGGTCTCAGGCAGTGAATGAATTAACAAATCGCTGCCTGATTGGGTGGGGCGGCGCTGGGGATTTTTATTGGCTGTTCCAGCACCTCCTGCAGGACCCACTTAATGAGGTCCCTCACTGCTTTATAGCGAGGATAGCATTTTGCGATCACTGCCCACTACCAGATTCTGCTTCCTCCCTGCAAAAAAAAAAATCTGGTCGCTAGGAAGCAGAATCTCCCCCAGGATATGTCGAGCCCTGACCAGTGTTCTAGTCCCTGGGTAGCTTAGCTTCACCAAATAAATGTATATTTATTGTTTAAAATGTGTGTCACATAAAACAACTGTTGGAGACAAAACTACTTTGCTAGTTTACATTGATCAATTTGATGCGTGACATATGTACATCCATTCGCGTACAGCATCTGATAAAGTCTTTGTGTTCTAGACTTCAGGCTGTAATTGACTGCAAAGGATCTGCAACAAAGTATTAAAAAGTGAAAGTTTGATTTAGGATAGTTTAGTTTGTCCCATTACTTTTGGTCCCTTAAAAAGTGGGAGGCACATGCAGGTGTATACACGGCAACTCAGTGTCTGCGCCAAGCAATGCTGGTGCTTAGCACTGCCCAACATAAATAAGTCAAATGCGCATGCGCAAAAGAATCCTGAAATCCCAGGATTGGTGGCCCCAATCCTAAAATTTACAACTGGGATTGTCTCTACTGGTGATCAGATGTATAACAGGATTGGTGCTATTGAGTCCATTAACTGTATGCTCTTACAATTTGGTTTAACGCAGCCTAATTAAATCATGACTTTGGGGGTGAACTGCACCAGTTAACTCATCTTAAATGATGTGATAATCTGGTCACTTATGGTGCACATATACACAGGAGATATTGGATCTCATGGATTGCATGTGTACCCTGACGCGATACGCAGGCCTGCCGATCGACTCTCGCATCGCCAGATATTACTCCAGTGATTCACTGACAAGGCTAAAGTTCCTAGAACCTTATTCACGTCCGTTCGCACGTGACCGATGTTTTGTGTTTGTGCACGCACATTTCTGCGCATGTGCATGTGCTTGGTGCATGAGGCCACAGTGAACAGAACTCAACCTTGCGAGCGCTGGGCGGGGAGGGGGGGGGGATGGGTGGGACTGCTGATTAGCATATGGGAACACCCAGCATTTCATGGGCGTTTCCATGAGAACATTGGACGTTCTCATGCTACTGACTCCATGACGCGGGGGGCAGGCAGCTCACATCGCTGGATGTCAGCTGCCCGCCCACTTCTCCCCGAGAGTCCATGCATATGTAAGGTTGCTCAGAGCAACCTTACATATGCGTGCACCTTCCACATCTTTCGATGGTTAGCGACCATCGAAAGATGTGGGAGGTCCCAGTGGCATGCAAATAGTTGTTTTTGTCAAACATCCACTCGCAGCTATTGCGAATGTACGCGTGTTGCCTTGCGAATGGTGGGCCGTCGTACCACCATATGCAAGGTGGTATCTGGTTTACTCGGAAGAATGCAAATTCGCATCCGAGGGAAAGAACCAGAATAACCCCCCCTAGAGTAGCTTCTTACTTGCAGCCTCGAGATCCACTGGCGCAGTCAGTAAGGGGTATGGATAAAATCCGGAATCGGATAAGACACCGGAATGCCGGACTGGACATCAAACTCTGCATTCCGGAGCTTGTAGTATCCGGTCCGGGGGTGTCCTGTCCGGGGGTGCTCCATCTGATGAGGCTGCTCTCGCACCTGTCACCTGGGAGAGGAGAGGGGGGAGAATACTGCCTCACCGCATGGTCCGGGGGTGTAATAAAAACTGGAACGTTCCAGACCACACGGGGAGGCTGTAATCTCCCCTTCCCCATGTCCCTGGTGTGAGCAATCACAGGCATCCCCCCGGACAAGACACCACCCGCATGGGACACCCCTCGGACCAGACACTATAAGCTCCGAAATGCAGAGTTTGATGTCTGGTCCGGCGTTCCGGTGTCTTATCCGGGTCCGGTTTTTACTTAGTCCCGTCAGTAAGGATTAGCAGCTATGTACAGCCATAGCCATGTATAGATGTATAGCCTGGTTATAACGACATTTTGGGGAGCTGAGAGTAGAGAACCGGGTCCATGTACTGGGCACCGCCAGAGACCCTTACTACGGTGCTAGGAAGTTACAGCAAATGCTCAGCAGCCCGAACATCCACAAACCACCGCCCAAGTCCCAGCTGTCGGGCACAGGAGTGGTGTGTGCGCTGCCCCGGGCATGCTGTCATTACACCCCAATACTACGTGTACCCACCTGTGCCCGGTGCTGCTGCCACCGCTGCTCCCGATCCCCTCGCTTCTTCCCCGCTTCTCACATAACAATAGCCGGGCCTCCTGCTGCTGCTGCTGCTGCCGCCGCTGTGTGTCGCTGGGCCGGGATCACGTTACACCTCCAGGCGGCCTCTGTTATGAGCCTCTGAGCTGTTTCCCATTGCCCTGGAAACCTGCGCCAAAGCCATGTTCCCGGGGTCAGCAGTGGCGCCACGGGCACTGTGAGTGACTGTGCCTATTATCTGACACAGGAGTGTCTGTGGTACTTCTCTATTAATAAAGGTGACTGCTCCTAATATAAAATAGTTACGCAGTCCACTGTGTGCAGCATATACTCATGAAGTCATACGCACCAATAGTATTTATATATTGTAGAATTACAGTGTTTTTGTAATTTATTTTTTTGTATTCAGGTGGCACTGAGAATCTGACGTCAGACTCATGCTCACAAACTCTGGTGGGAGGGGACAGGGTTCATGTCAAAGGTCACTGGTTCTGGTCATACTGGTGTCGTTTGATAGGTTGAGAGTAATTAGGTAGATATTCAATAAGTCAACCTCTATTGGTCAACATGCACAAGGGTTAAGGTGCCCATACACGTTACAATTATTGTATACAATATCGCATCTCATTGCATATCGGTTTTTCGATGAGATCAGATGAGATGAGATCTAGTACAAAAAGTATGTGCAGCACATACTTTTTGTACTAGATCTCTTCTTATCGCAAAACCGATATGCAATGAGATGCGATATTGTATACAATATTGTATACAATAATTGTAACGTGTATGGGCACCTTTAAGGCCCCCATACACTATGCGATTTTGGTCCGATTTCATCCGATTTCGTCACTTGGTGCCGATAATCGGATGAAATCGGTCCAAAATCGTATGTGTGTGATATCTGATCCGATCCGATGCGCGGTCCCGTGCGCATCGGACCGGATCAGGGAGGTCGGACGGTCTGTACATACGATCACGTCCGACCTCCCTGTATGCATATGCCTGCCACCTGACAGGCATATGCATGCAGACACCGGGCGGGCAGCGGGTCCCTGAGCACCGGCTGACTGACCTGGCCGGGCGGTGGTGCGTGCGGGCAGCGGCCAGCGGTGGTGGGGGCGGGCGGCGGGTGCGGTGAGCGCTGCTGACCTGGCCGGGCAGTGTACTTACACATAGCAGCAGCGGGGACGGGCAGCACAGTGGCGGCTATTATATTTTGAAAATACTTGTCAAATGACCGGCCGCTCTCTGATTGGCCGGAGAGCTCTCAGCCAATCAGAGAGCGGACGGTCATTTGACAAGTATTTTAAAAATATAATAGCCGCCACTGCGCTGCCCGTCCCCGCTGCTGCTATGTGTAAGTACACTGCCCGGCCAGGTCAGCAGCGCTCACCGCACCCGCCGCCCGCCCCCACCACCGCTGGCCGCCCCCACCACCACCGCTGGCCGCCCCCACCACCACCGCTGGCCGCCCCCACCACCGCAGCCGCCGCTGCCCGCCCCCACTACTGCCGCTGCCCGCCCCCACTACTACCGCTGCCCGCCCCCACTACTCCTCACCGCCCTGCAGCTCCCCGGGTTTTTTTTAACATGGGATAGATCGCATGCAATTTATCCCATGTAAAAAATGGCACATCAAGTGCCAAATTGTATGTGAGCCTCCCGGGGAGCTGCCGGGCGGCTCGCAGGTAAATTGGGTCCGACTTGTCCCTAGGACAAGTCGGCCTAATGTATGGGGGCCTGATTGACAAAAGGTCGACACAAGCATTAGGTCAGCATGGCAATGGTCAACACTAGGGATGCATTTTTTTAATCCCGGGATTCGGGATTGAAAAATGCTCAATCCCGGGATTCCCGGGATTGGCCTCCCTAATAAATGAAAAAACGGCCCCTCCCCCAGATGACAATATAAATTTCTCCTAAAGCTGCCCCCCGCACTGTCACTTACGGCGGCGGGGGTGGTAGGGTTACCACCTTTTTGTTGAGAGATTCCCGGACAGTGGCCCGCCCATTGACACACCCACTGCCCCACCCATGTCCCGCCCCAGCCCCGCCCCTTGCCCCGCCTTATGTTGATTTTTTTTAACCTTTGCTTCAATTTCATTCTTGATTTTGCATACCATAATGCCAGTTACATGTTACATCATACACAGTAATACCCATTACACGTTATGCCCCACACCGTGATGCCGATTACATGTTACATCATACACAGTAATGCCCATTGCACGATATGCCAGAATTGAAAATGTTTTTTTTGGTAAGGAGGAACAATACAGTACAATACGCCTTAGGCACGCACCAAAAAATTTCAACATAATGCTGATTACATGTCACACACCCATTACATAGTGTACAAAATGCCATAGTATACCACATGCCATAATGCCCATTACATATTAAGCCATACATCGCAATGCCCATTACACAATATGCTAGGACTGAAAACTATTTTTTGTAAAGGAGGAACAAAACAGACCGTGCGCGCCGTAGGCGCGCGTCCAAAAATGTCAACATAATGGCGATTACACGTCACACACCCATTACATAGTGTACAAAATTTCATAGTATACCACATGCCATAATGCCCATTACACGTCACACAGCGTGATGCCCATTACATATTAAGCCATACATCGCAATGCCCATCACACAATATGCTAGAACTGAAAACAATTTTTTGTAAAGGAGGAACAAAATAGACCGTGCGCGTCCAAAAATTTCAACATAATGGCGATTACACGTCACACACCCATTACATAGTGTACAAAATGCCATAGTATACCACATGCCATAATGCCCATTACATGTTATGCCACACACGAAGTTGCCCATTACACATTATGCTTTTTACTTGTTATGCCAGGACTCAATTTTTTCCAAGATAGGGACAACACAGACACCACTGCCACCTCATAAACAAGCGGAGGGAGCCGGGCGGCCGGGGCAGGCAGACGGGGGACTCATTCCCGGACTATGGGGTTTATTCTAGTTCATTCATTCTGACAAAATCCTTCTTAGATGGACAAAACCATGTGCACTGCAGGGGGGCAGATGTAACATGTGCAGAGAAAATTAGATTTGGGTGAGTTTTTTTGTTTCTGTGCAGGGAAAATACTGACTGCATGATTTTACACTGCAATATAGATCTCACTTTGAAGAAAAACCCCACCCAAATCTAATTCTCTCAGCACAAGTTACATCTGCCCTACCCGCAGTGCACATGGTTTTGTCCATCTAAGAAGGATTTTGTCAGAAAGAATGAACTATAATAACCCCCCATGTCCGGGGAAGCCACCCGTCCGGACACCGGATGCCGGTCTAAATTACCGGACTGTCCGGAGTAATCCCGGACGGGTGGTAACCCTACACACGCCGCAGCCTAAACCTAACCCCTACCCTGCAGCCTAACTTTATCCCTACCTAATCTTAAACTCCCCCGGCATCCCAAAACTGAAAATACTGACCCCTCTAAAAATCCTAAAATAACCCTAATCCCTAACCCGCCCGTCCCGAGTCCTGACCCTAACCCCCCCCCCCATTCTAACCCTTACTCTCCCGCCCCTATAGCCTAACACTAACCCTCTGCGACAGCCTAAACCTAAATAGCAGGCAAGACTAAGGGCTCACATTCACAAGTGACAAACATCAGATACAGATTATGCCTACCAGAGACAGCACATAAATAGCGCAGAGCAGGAAAAGGTCAGACTATGTAAAATGGACTCATATTTACCTCTACCATGGACCTCCTATTCGAAACCTGACAGCCGGGTGGGTGGGGCTTGTTCTCCTAATGCGGGCCGGTGGGTGTGCATCAGTCAGTCAGCAAGTGGTGTTGTGCACGGAAGGGTCAGCCGGCCACCTAACCTGACTGCAGCTGCTGCGCCCAGAGGCCGCCGCGCTATTTAAAAAATCGCGCCTGCCCTGCTCGCAGTCCAGCTGTCAATCAGGAGCCGCCGCACCCGATTGGCTGGCTGACTGCGAGCAGGGCAGGCGCGTTATTTGAAATAGTCACAGGCGGAAGTGCTCTTCCTCCTCCGTCCTCACACAGTCGCAGGCTCGCAGCGCTGCCGGTCTCTAGCTGGCTGTCCCCGGCAGCGCTGCGCAGGATCTCCAGTCTGGTCTCCAGTTCCCGGACATTGTATAGTCCGGGAACGGCACCCGTCCGGACTCCGGACACCCGGTCCAATTACCGGACTGTCCGGAGTAATCCCGGACGGGTGGTAACCCTAGGGGGTGGTGGTGACAGGGCAGCAGCAGGACGGCTATCTCCGGCGGGTGGGCGGAAGGCTGGGGTTGGCACATCGGGCTTTGGAACAGTGTGCTGTGCTGACAGGCAGAGCAGCGGCCGGGCTGCACAGCGTGATGTGATGTCAGGGTTCACGCTGCGCAGCCTGGGCGCCGCCATGCTTGTCAGCACAGCACTCAGTCCCTCCCAACTCCCGACAGCAGCACTGGGGGTAAGAAACAGTCAGCCGGGCAGCGTCTGAGCCATATTCTGGTGCTCAGTGCTGCCCGGCTTTAAACCAAAACTAATGGGGTTACTAATCCCGGAATCCCGGGATTGGAAGCTTCAATCCCGGGGTTCAAATCCTGGCAATTTTAGGCCAAAATCCTGGGATCCCGCTGATCCCGGGATTGGCCTCCCTAGTCAACACATACAAAGTTTTTCACTGCGATAACTTCATACTTTACTATCCAGCAGGTGGACTACAATTGGGAACAATAATGCATGCAAGCATATGGGCTACACTAATTAGGTGATCGTGAATGTTTTACCTGGTGTCTGAAATCGAATGACCAAAAAATGGTGTTTCATCCCACTGGTACTGCCAGCCCAAGATGTAGCTAGCAGCAGCCCACCTCCAAAGCTGGTCCTAGCCAATTTAATTCCCTAGGCAAGATTTTGGCTGGTGCCCCTTAGCACTGCTACTAATTTTACCTACAGTATGACCCAGCTCCCCTCTCCCAGCACACCACATTCACCCAGCAGCACAGATCCAAGCAGTAGCCAGCAACACCTCTCACTTATAGCAATTCTACAAAACCCCTCATAAAGAACCAAGGCTGCCATCATAAATTGTGGGGCCTAGGATTGATAAAAGTGGCAGGAGATGAGGAAGAGGAATAGGAGGAAACAGGACAGAGAGGAGCAATAGAGGGAGATTGCAGAGAGACTGAAGGAAAAGAATGGAGGAAATGGCAGAAAGATAGAGCTGTATCTTATTTCCACTAGCAGAAGGCAGCAAGATATTTACCAAACTATACAGCTGCCTTGCTTCCATTCCCCAGTAAAGGCCCTATTCACTATAGCGATTTGGGCTGTTTTCACCCGATCCCTTTTGATCGGGATGAGAAATCGGCCCAAATCGGATGCCTTTGATGTCCCCTCGGGTCCGTGTGTGGTCCTGTGCGCATCTGACCTGAATTGTAGGTTGGATCCGACCTCGGACTCTCCTCCTTGTGGCAGGGAACAGGGGGCACATGTGGTAGATCACATGTGATACATCACATACAGGGAATCAGTTGCCCATATACTGCTGCAATACATCGTATAGGCTATGTGGTGTAGTGATGTAATATAGCATACAGGGTATGTAGTGTAGTGTAGGGGTGTATAGCGTAATTTAGTGTAGTGCAGATGTAGTGAAACATGTAGCGGGGCTGTAGTAGTATGATGTATTGCAAGATATGGAACCAAATTGCTGCCTTGCTCCGGGTGCCAAAAACCTAGTTTAGGCCCTGGTTTATAGGAAATAAGATTGTCAAAGGGAGCCATGGTCAGGGAATTGGATGGAGTGTATAGGAAAGGTGAGGTTGTTGGAGGAAGGCATAATCAGAGATGGGTGGGCTTATTGGCAAATAAGGTTGTCAGAGTGAGTCATAATTAGAAAGGGGGGGTTAGGTAAGATACAGTTAGAGTGGTCAGCACATTTAGGAGAACAGGGAGGATAAGGTTGTCAGATGGAGTGATGGGAAGATCATGTCAGAGGGAGTGACAGTCAGGGATTAGGTGGATAGAGAATAGAAGGAAGTCAGACAGAGCTATGGTCAGGAATGAGATGAAAAGGGAAATGAAGTTGTCAGAGAAAGTCACAGTCAGGGATAGAGGGATAAAGGAATACTGCCCTGTACACTGCTGCCCCCCACTACAGTGTGTTGGTTGACAAACATTAGGTCAACACCATTAGGTCGATATGGGGAAAGGTTGACATGGTTCTAGGTCGACATGGGTCAAGATGGAAAGGTCGGCATGGTTCTAGGTCAACATGGGTCTATGTCAACATGGGTTTAGGTCGACAGGACATTAGGTCGACACAAACATTGGGTTGACAGTGTCTGAATGTCGACACAATGGACATGGACACAGTTTTAAGTGCACCGTGTCCCCTCGTATGGCTCGCTACACTCGCCATGCTTTGGGCATGGTGCCTCGCTACACTCGGCACAGTATTTTATTCTCCCACCACGCCCTAGTGGATGGTAGGGCATGAAATACTGCCTGTCGGCACATGTCGGCTCAAAAAACAGTGAAAAACCTGACGTCGACCTTTTGACTTGTGTCAACCTAATGACCTGTCAACCTAGAACCATGTCGACCTATCCCCATGTCAATCTAATGGTGTCGACCCACTGCTTGTCGACCAACATACTGTAGACCAAATGACCGTATGCCCCCACTACTTCCCATTATTCACCCTCCCCAATACAAAACAGACATCTCCTCTCAATGTGCAAAAACTTGCCTTACAATTGTCACTGCCTCCAATGCTCCTCCTGCCTTTCATTTCTTGTGCAGTGTAGCATGCTCATTCACCATGCCTCCCACTCGGTGGCTGCTGCTTGACAAGAGCTCCGCCCCTTTCCCAAGTGCATCAACCACTTTTGACTTTCTCTGTCTCACCGTGAAGCCCAAAGTCAGCTTCCCTGTAGCTGTATGCTGAGGATGAATGATACCAGATCGGTGCTCCGCTCAGCTAGGAATCGCGGCAGCTAGAGCCAGTATCCAGGTGCCTTATTACTCTGCCTGCCGTGTTACAAGAACCCCAATTAAACCATTGTCTGATGTGTTTATTCCCCTTTCCTAGCCATTACCTTATTTGTGCTCCTGGTGAAGGGGTACTAAGCCCCGAAACGTTGATGTGACTTTCTTTGCACCACAAACAATTTTGCACAAGTCTCCTGAGTGCCGCCTTTCTGTATACTACAATATACTGTAAGTTAAAACAGGGTGCATGATAGAATGTGACCAAAAAGAGCACCCACCGAGTAAGTCCACGGCTATGCATAGACTGCAAAAAATGGAAAAATAATTTGATGAACGCAGCAGTAGTGCACGCAGGGGGGTTTCTGAGTACCCGGAAACCCCCCCAGGAGTTAAGTGCCCTAGGCTGAAAGCTTAAAGTCCCCTCTTTCCATGGGTACAAGAATTTTAAAAATCGGCCCTTGGGAATCGAAGATATCTGACTTCAAATCAGTGGTCCCCATCCAACACTGAGGCGCCCACACTAGTGTGCCCCCGGAGAGGACCAGACAGACGGCCCACGTGGGAAGGCAGCAGTCGTCACGGCAGGGAACAGCAGCCAGCCACGGGATCCGCAGTAGGAGCACGCGACGGGCAGGAGCCTGCAACGTGATCCAGCTTACAGGTACACTGCTCACATGACCCTCTGCTCACCAGGCCTATACCCTCACTGCTCACAGGCCTGTACACTGCTGCTTACCAGGCCTGTACACTGCTGCTCACCAGGCCTCACTGCTGTACACTGCTCACCAGGCCTATACCCTCATTGCCAGATCCCACCCGGGCGCACACTCCCTATCAAGGGTACAGATGCTTGGCCCCTGCGCTGAATGTGAGAGAGCAGCCTCCCCAGTTACCCACTATTTCTCCTCTCCAGTCACCGACTATTCCTCCTCTCTCCCATCTCCCAGTCAGATATTTCAGGTTCTTTCTGACTTAGTAGCTTGTCTCTACTGTTCCCAGAACCAGAGATATCAGCCTTCCAGCAGCTGGTTACTGCTCCAGCTCCACCCACCTGGTATGTAGTTTTATATACTCATTGGCAGATTGCTCTGCCTCCTGAACTCTGATCCCATAGTTCCAGTGCCGGTGCCAGGCACCGGAGCGCCCCTGGCAGGGGGGCGCCCAGGCGCTCACCCGCTCCACGGGTGGGTGGAGGGTTAATGCGGCCACTGTGCTGCTTTGGGGGGGGGGGGTGCAGCGTGCGGGCGAGCTGGCTCAGCAGGCGGGAGTGAGGAAGTCTCGCTTACCGGGCAGGAGGGAGCAGGGCTCACTGTCCTGTGTGTTCAGTCCCGGCACAGACAGGCGCAGACATCTTCCGCATACAGCTGGGCAGCGTCTGAGGGTGAGCCAAGTGCTCAGCGCTGCCCAGCATTAACATGTGCCGCTCCCAACTACCTTCTGGGGGACCCTGCTCCCAACTACTGCCCCCCAGTGGCCGGCGCCCTAGGCAAATGCCTAGCACTGCCTAGTGGTGGCGCCGGCCCTGCATAGTCCCCAATACCATTTGGTAGGTAGGATTCTCTAGTTTTTAATTCCATTAAAATCTATGAAATCTATATCCGGGAACTGGAGATATCTGCAGTCAAGCAAGCTGTCCTCCCACCAGAGAATTATGAATAATAAGCCCACTCCACTATACACCCCTCCTCTGCGTATTAGGCCCCTTCATTCAGCCCAATGCCCCCTTCTCCCACCCCATATCCCACCATCTCTGCAGTAAAGGGGTAATTAGTGGAAATTAGTGATCCAGGCCCTACATGCTGAGCGGTTGATATAATACCCCCTACCACCCGCGAGATATCAAAGCTTCCCCCACCCCTACCACTGGAGGATCGGTAGGGGCTACAATACATTGCTATGCCCAGAGGTCTACACATCCAGGAGTTTCAAGATAAATCTGGGGTGCTCCCCTAGGGAAGAGAATTTTCCAATAATAGTAATGGGTCCGGTTTTTAGGCCAGAGAGGGCACTCACCACCACAGCAGGTAAAATTTGCTTTTATTCAAAGATTGTAGGCAGGCATAGTCAACGTTTCAACCCCGGAGGGCCGTTTTCAAGACAGCTACAGAATTTCAGTGTGTCACCACAGCAAGCCTCTGATGAAAACTGCTCACATGCAGTTGAAACGGCTGTCAGGTCGGCACTGTCTCTTTGTGCAATGATGTAATTGCAATAAATCCTTTTTTTCTTCACCTACTACCGTGTGCCGGCTCCAATCCTTTCTGCGAGGGGGTAAGTGCTTTCTATATATATATAGGGATTGGCTACAAGCGTTTTTATCCAACTATCCTGTGAAGAATAATAAACAAAAATATTGGAAAAAAACATCTGTATTACTTCACTGGACACGGAATTTGCAAACTTTGCATTTGGACTTTACTATAGGCGCCATACCACTATTGGGTAAAAACATTGGGTATTGTACGTTCCCTATCCCTCAGGGAACTTAGTGGTGAGGCTGCCATACATACAAATATCTATCACTTTGTAAAAATATTTTGTCAAATAGGCTCTAGCGCGAATTGGAATATTGGGGATACATATATATATATATATATATATATATATATATATAGGGGATGCGGTTAATTTGCCGGCGGTCGGGATCCCGGCGGTCGGAATCCCGACACTGGAATCCCGACCGCCGAAATCCCGAAACTTTCTCCCTCCGTGGGTGTCCACGACACCCATAGAGGGAGAATAAAATAGCATGCCGAGCGTAGCGAGGCACCGGGCCCGCTGCGTGGCGAGCGCAGCGACCCCGCAAGGGGGGGCGATCCATGTCCCCCCCTTGTCGGGATTTCGGCGGTCGGGATTCCAGTGTCGGGATTCCGACCGCCGGGATCCCGACCGCCGGGAAATCGTATCGGATCCATATATAGTCCATAAATCCGCACACACATCCAGGAGTTTCAAGATAAATCTGGGGTGCTCCCCTAGGGAAGAGAATTTTCCAATAATAGTAATGGGTCTGGTTTTTAGGCCAGAGAGGGCACTCACCACCACAGCAGGTAAAATTTGCTTTTATTCAAAGATTGTAGGCAGGCATAGTCAACGTTTCAACCCCGGAGGGCCGTTTTCAAGACAGCTACAGAATTTCAGTGTGTCACCACAGCAAGCCTCTGATGAAAACTGCTCACATGCAGTTGAAACGGCTGTCAGGTCGGCACTGTCTCTTTGTGCAATGATGTAATTGCAATAAATCCTTTTTTTCTTCACCTACTACCGTGTGCCGGCTCCAATCCTTTCTGCGAGGGGGTAAGTGCTTTCTATATATATATAGGGATTGGCTACAAGCGTTTTTATCCAACTATCCTGTGAAGAATAATAAACAAAAATATTGGAAAAAAACATCTGTATTACTTCACTGGACACGGAATTTGCAAACTTTGCATTTGGACTTTACTATAGGCGCCATACCACTATTGGGTAAAAACATTGGGTATTGTACGTTCCCTATCCCTCAGGGAACTTAGTGGTGAGGCTGCCATACATACAAATATCTATCACTTTGTAAAAATATTTTGTCAAATAGGCTCTAGCGCGAATTGGAATATTGGGGATACATATATATATATATATATATATATATATAGGGGATGCGGTTAATTTGCCGGCGGTCGGGATCCCGGCGGTCGGAATCCCGACACTGGAATCCCGACCGCCGAAATCCCGAAACTTTCTCCCTCCGTGGGTGTCCACGACACCCATAGAGGGAGAATAAAATAGCATGCCGAGCGTAGCGAGGCACCGGGCCCGCTGCGTGGCGAGCGCAGCGACCCCGCAAGGGGGGGCGATCCATGTCCCCCCCTTGTCGGGATTTCGGCGGTCGGGATTCCAGTGTCGGGATTCCGACCGCCGGGATCCCGACCGCCGGGAAATCGTATCGGATCCATATATAGTCCATAAATCCGCACACACATCCAGGAGTTTCAAGATAAATCTGGGGTGCTCCCCTAGGGAAGAGAATTTTCCAATAATAGTAATGGGTCTGGTTTTTAGGCCAGAGAGGGCACTCACCACCACAGCAGGTAAAATTTGCTTTTATTCAAAGATTGTAGGCAGGCATAGTCAACGTTTCAACCCCGGAGGGCCGTTTTCAAGACAGCTACAGAATTTCAGTGTGTCTCCACAGCAAGCCAGGTATACACTGAGCCAAACATGGAGGTTATGTATACCTTAGCCAATTAGGAATCAATGTCCATCATCATAATCACTTCAGGTGTGTGGATCCTCCCTACACACACCCACTATTCAACTATTGGTCAAATCCGAATGCCAAACCCCATCTAGCCATGAGACAAACTGGGACAAACATACAGATAACATACAAGTGAAATATACCGTGTCCACGCTCAGCCGATATAAAGTCCATACACCATACATATCAGGACGCCAGATTGAGGACGCAGCTCCACAGTGCACGGGGCCGATAACACACGCCAGCAGCACCCGTACCCGGAAGTGTGCGGCCCATCTGCGTTCCATACCATAGTATTCACTGTGATTGGTCGGCTGAGGTCAGCTGCTCCCAGTCACCTGGTACAGCGGCCGGAGCTCTGAATCCCCTATGCCGAACCAGGTCTGTTCTATATATCTATTGAAACCATTGGGAGTTGTCTGCGAATGTGTGGAAAACATGCTACAAGTGTCCAGGTCCGCCAGAGACATCCAGCGATCCCCGGACCCGGAAGTCATGCGGGTCATATGCGTTCCATCATATTTATAGCATGGGAATAGCTCAAAAAAGACAGCACAAAAAGTAAAAACAAACAACATTTAACATATATGCTCTGTCTTATTGTTTACAGACAGGGTTATGGATCAATTATTTTATCGGCTCAAGATCCCATCACTAAATTGTCCCATACATTTAACATAAATAGCGGCACAGGGGCGGCATGGAATGCTAAATGGAGGTCTATTAGGTCTATATATACAGAATTAATACTTCACTAAATTTCTATTGTGGCCAGGTAAAGATAAATACTCCATGGTAGTATACAAAAGAAAAGCACATCGTGACCGCAGGACGCGGTCCAAATGATAAACCTCGGTGATCCCCCACCCAGACAACCACCAAAAAATAATGGTATCATCCATGGCTAGATGGGGTTTGGCATTCGGATTTGACCAAAAGTTGAATAGTGGGTATGTGTAGGGAGGATCCACACACCTGAAGTGATTATGATGATGGACATTGATTCCTAATTGGCTAAGGTATAAATAATCTCCATGGTAGGCTCAGTGTATACCTGGCTTTTTTTTTTTTTATATATATATATATACATTTGGTCTATCTATAATACTTTAACTGACCCGGCATATACTGGGTCACCTAAGTGTCCATCTCCGTGCTTTGCTCCGCCCCTCTGGAAACCCCTTCTGAAAATCCTGCGTTTGCCCCTGCGCGGGGCTGCAAAATTTTTGCAGGCTTCTCGCAGCTTTTCACAGGATGTGATTTCACTCTGGCTGGGCAACGTATACCTGATCACAGGGCTCTGCAAAGTAGCATCTGTGCAATCAGTGATTAATAAATATTTTTATGCATTGATAAATACAGTCTCATAGCGCTGTCTATTTCCATATTTTTGTCTTGTTCTTTTTCCCTAAGGTTTGAGTATCCCTTAGCAGCTGAGACTATATTTTGGTTTGCTGCGCTCAGTATATCTATTTTATTTTTGGCTAAATTAAAGACTGAATGTAAAATAGCCACAGATTATTTTTTTGCTTCGGTAATTACAAGGGAAGAATTTTCAGAGGATCTCCGGCAGATTAAATGCTCAACTCTTGATTGATCCCAAACTGTATGTTTGAGCGAGGAAATAGTCAAAAATAGATTACAGAACCTAAATAGTAACAAATCTCCTGGATGGATGAAATAGTTACAAAGTAGTTAAGCAGTGGCGTAACTACATTTTTTTCTCCCCCCTGCAGAAAAGTTCCTGGTGCGCCACCCCCATATATATATATAGGTTTCTGTCCTGAAGACGGGCTCCGGCCCGAAACACTGTAGACTTGCAGTAAAGTATTTTCACAAAAGTACCTGGAGTGACGCTTTTTTGTGCATGATATATATATATATATATATACATACATACATACATACATACATGTGTGTGTATATATATATATATATATATATATATTGAGGTGGGGGTTGTCTGGCTGCCCGAGGGTGCTATACAATGCCCGAGGGTGGGCTGCCGGTGGCTAAGTATAATCTCTGTGCGGGAGGTGGGGACTGGACCTGTCCGCAGCTACAGTGTAATCCCTCAAAGGCTCCATACATACCCGCGGCTGCAATTCAAGAAATAAGTTAGGACATCCCTGCATTCTTACTTCCCTTCCCATGCTGCTGATGCTGCCAAAAGAAGGGGACTTTTGGAGGCTGGCCAGTGCCACACGCTGCTTGTAGCGCCGCCCACCCACAGCACAATAAGTAAAGCAGCAAGTGCTATAGGCATCGGGTGATCGGTGGAGCTGGAGGGCGGTGCACAGCAGAGAAAGGCCAGCCCTCCTGGCAGGCTGCCTTCTCCTTACGATGGGTCTGTTCAAGTCTGCTGCGGTCATGTAAAGTAAGGTGGACGGGAGTCGCGAGGAGGCGGAAAGTGAGGCAGGGATTTGTTAGACATGTCTGACATGCCGCTGTCATGGTTGTCAGTGCGCCGGGCCCGGGCGGGTGCCGGAGCCAGGTACCCACACAGACCCTGCTGCCACTTGCTCCCCCAAGCGGCAGCGGGGACTGCCTTACACAAGCTACGCCACTGTAGTTAAGGCTGAATAAACACTTGCGTCCATCAAGTTCAACCTTGGTTTTAGTGAGTATGAGCAGTACTTGTTTCCTAGCATGGCGCCCGTCGGGTCCCATCGCATACCTTAACTTAAGGTATGCGATGGGACCTGACCGACCTGATTTTCGGGCTTTAAAGACGTTTTTAATACAATAAAAAAATCGGTTGCATCGCATGCCATTATAATGGCATGCGATGTGATGCGACGCAACGGACCCGATTTTTACATTGGACCCATTGTAAAAATGGTCTTTGAGACCCGATTTTATATTGGACCCAATGTTAAATGCCCCCCAGACCCGATTTTTTTATTGTAAACCCACCCTGATGGTTAATTATTATGTCAAATGCCCCCCCATTGTTAGCGCAACACCACGATCAATGTGAACCCGAAGCATGGTGAGCGCAGCGAGCCCGCGAGGGGCGGCGGTATGCGTCCTCCGACCTTTTCATACCCCCACTATCCACGTCGGTGTGGAGTTGATTTTAAATAGTGTGGCGAGCGCAGCGAGCCACCGAGCCACCGAGCCCGAAGCGTGGCGAGCCCCGCGAGGGGACGCGTAATACATGTAAAGTAATCAACTCCACACCGACGTGGCTAGTGGGGGTATGAAAAGGTCGGAGGACGCATACCGCCGCCCCTCGTGGGCTCGCTGCGCTTGCCACACTTCGGGTTGACGTTGATCGTGGTGTGGCGTTAACAATGGGGGGGCATTTCACATAGTAATTACTCATCAGGGTATACAATTAAAAATGGGGTCTGGGGGGCATTTAGCATTGGGTCCAATGTAAAATCGGGTCTCAGGGACCATTTAACATTGGTTCCAATGTAAAAATCGGGTCGGTCGCGTTGCATCGCATTGCATGTGATTTGGTCGCATGCGATGTGACCGATTTTTCGGCATACAATTATAATCGGTGGCGCCGTGCTAGGAAACAAGTACCGTATGATCTATTAGCTTATCTTACCTTGTTATACGTAGTGTATTCTGATATCTTTAAAGACAGATTATGATTATTGTTTGTACCCCTGGATGTTTTTAACCAATAGATGTTTGTCCAATCTTATTTTAAATATATTTATTGTTTCTGCCAACACCACCTCGCCAGGAAGGGAGTTCCATAGTTTTGCTGCCCTGACCGTATTTTTTTTTCCTTCTAAGGAATCTTCTTTCCTCAACCTAAACTCATGCACATGTGTCCTTCTTTTCACTAAATGTGCATGACAGTTCCTTATATTGGTCCTTGATATATTTGTACATGTTAAGTATGTCCCCTCTTAAGCGTCTCTTCTCTAGTGTAAAAAATCCCAATTTGTTCAATCTGTCCTCATAGCTTAAATTCCTCATTCCCTTTCTGTTCTTCTTTGGATTTTTTCCAGTTCTATGATGTCCTTTTTATAGTGCGGGGCACAGAATCGTACTCCATATTCTAGATGTGGTCTAACCAATGATTTGTACAGTGACATGATTACTTTTGAGTCCCTAGTATCCATACCCCTTTTTATACATGCTAGTATCCTGTTGGCCTTATTTGTTGCTATGTGACATTGAGCACTACACCCCAATTTGTTATCAATTTGAACTCCTAGGTCCTTTTCTAGTTCTGAAATACCCAATGCCTCCCCGCTTAGTTATAGCTAGCACATTGGTTATGTCTCCCAAGATGCATAACCTTGCATCCACATTGAGCCTAATTTGTCAACTTTTAGCCCAATCGTCTAATTCATGAAGATTACTCTGAAGCATTGAGACATCCTCGGTTCAAATGGCATACATTCCAGCTATGATAAGGTCCAAAGTGGAGTCCCACAAGGTTCAATATTGGGACACAACTTTAATATATTCATTATATAGGAATTGACATAGAGAGTAAAATTTCAATATTTGTGGACTACACATAAATGAGTAAGAAAATTGGAAAGGTGGAAAATGTTTAACGTTGATAAATGAAAAGTAATTAATTATGGGAACAAAAATGAACAAGCTACTTATAGGCTAAATGGAGTTATTACATTGAATTCTGCTGTAGAGAAGGACTTGTGGGTCATCATAGATGAAAAATTGGGTAATAGTGCACACTGCTCAAGTGCAGCATCAAAAGCAAACTGGACACTTGCATGCATTCAAAGGGGAATGGATTCAAGTGATGCCAATGTGATAGTGACAAGGCATTGGTGAAACTACACTTGAAATATTTTGTTCAGTTCTGGGCACCGCACCTTAACCCCTTAAGTGATGGTTTTTTTTTTCTAACATAGTGCTCCCCACTGGGCGTGTTTTTTAGAGGGAGCGCTACCTAAATGCTGTGTGTAGGGTCTCGGCAGCGCCGCTGAACACTATGTAAGCCGCTGCCCAGCCCTGCACCCCGGCGCCATGTCCCTGCATGCGGTAACCCGGTTTGTCATAAGCCGGCGCCACAGGCTGTAATACAACAGGTCTTGAATCACTAGAATACAAAGATAGGTTAACCAGGCTGAATATGTTTTTACTTGAGAAACAGAGGTTGAGAGGTGATATGATTAGCATGTTCAAATACAGGATTGGGAATCATATGGAACTAGGAGATTATTTGTTCACTAGCAGGTCTATATTTAGGACATGCGGGCATGTACTGAGGATCGAGGGAAAAAAAATTCCGTACTAAATTAAATACCATTAGAGAAGTTAAATTCTGGAACTCATTGGCAGTGGGGGCGATTACAGCAACTACTGTTAATGAATTTCATTCAAAACTGGATACATTTTTGGCCACTCAGGGAATCCTATAGATATGACTTATGTAGGGTACACACCAGGACGACCCGCTCACGATGCATATCGTGAGCGGGTCGTCAGTGTCTCGTCCGACCCGCTCACGGTGACGCGGGAGGGCAAGACCCGCTCACGATGTGCACCGTGAGCGGGTCCGATCCGATGGCGACCCGCACCCGGCTGTATGGTCGTCATTGAGATCCTACCTGCAGCAGGTAGGATCTCAATAACGACCGACCGACCCGCGGGACCGCGCATCGGATCGGTATCGGTCCACACCAGGTCAGAAAAGGGCCCAATCAGCACACAATCTACATCCAATTGATCGGAATTGGATCTAGATTGTGGGGATCGGGCCCTAGTCGTCCTGGTGTGAACCCAGCATTACTCAAGTCAGTAGTCAAATAGGTTGAACTCAATGGACTAACGCCTTTTTTCAACCTTAATTACTATATTACTATGTTACACTGCCCACCAATGTTATTTTTAAGGCAGTAAAATATACATTACTGGCACATGCCAGCAACATATATTTTTTATGGCCGCAACATATACATTGCTTGATCAGTCCAGCAATGTATACGTTACCGCTGCCATTGGCCACAATATATAATTTTTATGGCGGTAATGTATACAGTACATTGCCAGAAATGGATATGTTACCGCCACCACTGGCCACAAATGTATATTTTATTATGGCGGTAATGGATACATGGCTGGAATTCAAACCCAGCCCATTATGTAAATAGCCTTTTAAATGAAAGATTTCACCTCCTGAAAAATGTCTTGTTTTTTTGGGAAAAGAGCTCAGTGTGTATGCGCTACTTTGGTGACAGATATATCTTTTAGAGATTTTGGCAAAGTCTTTTTAAAAGAAAATCTAGTGTGTATGGGCCTTTAATAAATAGACCCCTAAATAGACCCCTAAGTTACACTTTACATCAGCCTCCATAGACTGTGTATCTTTTAAATCCCGCCATCTGCAGAAATGCCCACCCCACCTCGCACGCAGCTATCCCCATGTGGTTGTGAATGGATGTTTTGCATAAACATCCATTTGCAGCCTACAGGGACAAACCCACATTATTGGATGGTCGCTGACCATCGAATGATGTGGAAGGTCCACGCAAAACTAAGAAACTCAGGTGTCTTGGCTTTGCGTGTGTTCTGGAAGGGAATATGGTGAGCAGCTGACATCCGATGATGTCAGCTGCCTGCCCCTGGCAACTGCATGGGTAATTATCATGGGAATGCCTAGCTTTTTCATGGGAACACCCATGAAATGCTGCCCGTTCCCATGGTCACATCCACTGGCCCGCATCCCTCCACCCCCCACCCGCAGTGTTGTGTGTGAGTGTCCGGCGAACACTCTGTTCTCCGTGGCCGCTTGCACACATCGCATGCAGATGCACAGAAATGTACATACGCAGTAGTAAAACATTGCGCACCCATGCAAATTCGCATAGACCAGAATAAGGCCCTACATCTGTACAGTATGTAGTTGTCAGAAGGTATAAAATATACATTTGCTGCTACTGTACATATTCTTTACATTATTCTCTAAGGCAGTGGTTCCCAAACTTTTTTTGAATCACGGCACCCCAGAGTATCATTTTTTTTTTACCACAGCGCCCCTAGGATAAAAAAGTTTCTTATTGAGAATTTTAGAAAAAAATATTAAATTAAATTGTTTACTGTATATGTCATCCTTAGGTTTAATTATGAAGTGAGATTCACTTATGTTTGTACACATAGTTTATGATTTACGGCCACCAGAACTGGTTTTGACTATTATAATGACTATAAATAATTTTCATTGCTCCTGAACCACCACCCTGAGGCACTCCTGCAAGGACCCGAGGCACCCCAAGGTGCCTAGGCACACAGTTTGGGAACCACTGCTCTAAGGAATGGTTCTTCTACTACCCGTCATGTAGCATACATGTAAAGGGAACTTAAAATTCACGTGTCATGGGAATATTTTATTAAATTTCCATTAAAGAGCTATTTTCTTTGTTCTTTTGTGTTGCTGTTTTGCCTTTAGTTTTTGCTTTTTTGAACATTGTATTGTAGTTTTGCCTGTTCACCACAAGATGGCAATGCAGTCACAGTAAATAGTTTCAACACAGTAGCTATTGAGAAAAGTAGCTAAATTAGGGGTTATACAGTATTAGAGACCAGTAAACCTGACTACATAATTTAGTAATCATTATGCTATATTTCTGATGAGAAGTTTAATTAGATTTTAGTCGTGTATTTTTTGTTCCACTTTTGAAAGACATATTTCAGCTGTAAATGAAATACATACAGTAGGGCTGATTCTATGTTAAGAGCAAAGAGTAACTTTGTACATTGGCAAAACTATTTTGTACTGCATGTGGTGCAGATTTAAAATGTCACCGTCACCAAAAATTTCAAACCCATATGGCAGAATTCGAATGTTTGGCGCCCGACATAGCTATTTAGTTGTTGCTCTGTTTGGGTGCGATCAGCTGTTGGTGCACCAACATTTCAGCCTTCACCCCCCAGGGATGGAAAGTTGTAAAGAGCGAAAAGTTACCCATTTGAGCACTCAAGCTGGACTTTTTGCCCATTACTTTGGTTAGGTTAAGCTAAATCCAACATCCTTGATTGCAACAAATGTAATACAAAAAAAGCACAATTGAATACTGCCACCCTAACAATTGAATTTTACCAAAAGTAAATTTTTCTTTGCTCCCAACTCTTAATCTGACCCATAGTTAGTTATTATTATTTAGATCTAGATAAATAGGCTTTCAGTTTGCAGGAGGTTGGCTGATCTCAGATGTTATTAGTGTAAAATACATAGATATCACCCTCAACCTATTGCCCTTCCACACTAGCATCCTCAATTTCTAAGTTACCATTTTTACTATTCATCACCACATTTGCAGAGGTATGCGGTCACTGGGTAGACAATGTCTATGTCCACAGTCACCAGGTTGACCTCTAATGGCTGACTAGGTCGACACACCCAAAGTCGACATTGACAAAATGTCGACACAAGCTCATGGTCGACATATACATAGTCAAAATGAATATGAATGAATCTAACTCTCTCTATACATGTTACATCTGCCCCACCTGCAGTGCACATGGTTTTGCCCATTTTGAGAACAAATTTGTACTGCGATTAGATCTGAATAAGGGCCGATTTGTTCTGCTATGCTGAGCTGCAGTGGACGGACCTACCTCTCCAACTGCCCAGTGACTGGGGCAATGCAGTCTCACTCATCACAATGGGGCATAGCCCTCAAATTTGGTCTATCTCCCTCAATTCAGGACAGTTGGGAAATATGATAACATAGGTCTAAAAAAAGGACAATAACTAATATCTTTTATACATTTAAAAATAATGAAACAAAGTATAATGAAATAGTTCAAGGTGCATTACTGGAAAAATGTAAATCTTTGGAACACCTGCGAACAGTCGCTGTGAGTGACACTGGCATTTATAGTGGATATTTTGAGGATCTCTTACAGCAAGGTTGGCACTCAAAGGATTAAACCGAGCAGCTAAAGCACCTAAAATCGCCCAGGCTATATAACATTTGGACCATTATTTTGCTAGGAGAATCCTAGCAATTCTTTTAAACAGCACACTGTTCTAGTCAGTATTACTACATATGCCTGATATGTAGAATAGGGTTTTATTTATAAAACTAGAATGACAATAGTCGCCTGAAAATAGCTGTATCTGCATGAATATCTCATATTTATGTAGTTGAGCTATTAAGCATGTCAGATATTGCAGATATCTATTGTGCAAACCTCCAGTACTGCATAAAACCACTTCCACGTGTCCTTGTATATCCATCTAAAAATGGAGATAGCGATTCTGTGCTATGGTCACTCTAGCCCTGCACACATGGGGTGATTCCTCCTAGCCTGCATGCTGAGCGCCAATCATTGACACTGAAAACCAGGTTGATTTTGTTATGTAAATGATTGTCGCATAAAAAATGGGAAAACTATCCCAAACTCTCACACTTTCTGATTATCACACCCTATTACATTTGGACCACAGAATGAATTGCTCGTTAATAGCTGATATGATAGATTATAGTATATGACATCGTACATTATGTAGCCACAAACCGTATGAGTTATTTTGTTTATACAGCGCTTCCCATGTTGACTGCAACCCTACTGTATGTGGAAATTCTGAAAGTACTTTACCGGAAATTTTACAAACTCTTCATGTAACACTATTACTGTACATTGTTGGCACTACCTCCAATAAAGTGCAATGAAATATCAGGAAAAATGGTAGCTTTTCACAATCATTCCTGATGTTTCACTGATATATGTTTAAGGGGTATCCAATTAGATCTCACAGCTCTAAAGAAGCCATCTCTTGTAGGGGATCTTGCTTTGTAGGTAAAAAATCCCTGATAAGCTGCAGCTTGTGCCATCTTATTGGGGCAAATAGGATATCCACTGGCAAACAACTGTTCATACCTCTCAACTTTGAGGATGGACGAGGAGGGCCGTTTGCACACGCCTCGGCTCGGGCAAAATTTTGGGGCTGTGGCTGGCCTAGCAGGAGGGGGGGGGGGGGGTGGCCTATACTCATGATGCTCCCACAAGGCCATGCACTATTTTTGCTGCTGTTGAGGGCATGAATAGACTCTATGCACATGCGTCCCAGAAGGCGCGCTGGAGATCTTCTTTTTTGATCTCGACATCGTCTGACCTCATCAGCAGACGCCATCTTCTTACTCCTCTGGAGTCTCTGTCTTCTGGAGCTTCCCAGCAGTGCCCGACATCAGATGCCGGGGGCGGGGCCGAGTACAGCATGGCAATCGCTAATTGGTTTACCGCAGCTGTCTACCATTGGCCGCCGATTTGGGAGCTGTGATTGTCTCCAGAATGGGGTGAGATTCAAACCACCGCGAGTGCTGCTTTGAATAGGTGGCCGAAGTAGCACCAACTGCAAAACGCTGCTCTGCTGCCCACTGCACTGTCAGCGCTGGGATTGGGTCCTTGATCCCAGCGCTGTCTGGAGCTGCATCCCACAGGGGACACAGCTCCCTCTTCTCTGCCTGCCACTGCTGGGAGCAGGGGAGCTGTCCTAGCCCTGAGACTCCTATCTACAGAGTCACAGCTGGCTACATCTCAAGATGTGTAAGATTCTGCATATGGGTGGATATACACTATTTTTACAGTAATTTACTGTAATCCCATTTTGCTATGGGCCAATAGAGCCCGATTAGGCATTTAAACCAGAAAGAGACAGGTGGTCGCTACAGCTAAAGATCACTTTAGCCTGTGCAACGTGTTCCAGGGTTACGTGCCCTGATGTGACTATTAGGCCCATCACTAGATTGAATACTAAGGGAAAAGGGGAATGGGGAAGTTACTTTTGCACAGGTAGGTACTTTATGTACCCAAGAATAGCCCCAATTTTATTAGGAACGGTTATTCGTTATTATGGTTATTATGGGGGTGCTGCCAAAGACAATGGTATACAATAAAGAAACAGGAAAGAAAAAGATTGTCTCTTTGTTGGCGCAATAAAAGAGAAAGAATAATTAAAAAAATCGCTTTTTATTGATATTAATTAAAAAGAGAAATTATTGATGTGAATTTTTCTCAAAAGATAATGAAGAATTAGTAAAATGAGTATTAAATTATTATTCTGGCTGTGTGTGTTGTTTCATTTATGTATTATTACTGTTATGATGGTCTTTTGTATCTTAATACCAATTCCTTATGTCTTTATACTTTGCGATACTAGCCTTATACTAAGTATCACATTTGTTTCAAAGGGTTGGTATATCAATTTATTTGAAACTGTTTGAAACTGTTACTGGGAGAAGACAGATTTCTCAGAGTTCAAAAGGCTCTGTACTCAAAAAGTATATGTGTATCTCTTCATTGATACGTTTATTTGTCTGGTCTCCTTATATAACAAATGGACTTGTCAATTGTCCGAGCCTATTAATTCTATGTACAATCTGTATTTATTCAGTGTAGATTGAGGGGTACTCTTTACCTAGAACGGCGCCCATCGCGACCATCGCGACCATCGAATGCACTAAAAAACGGGTGCGATGCGATGCCCGCGATGGCCGCGATTTCCCATAGGGACCAATGTTAAAAGTCAGATTGGACGCGATTTTAGTGTTCAATGCCTCAATGCCTGCGATTTTTCCATAGGAAACAATGTTAAATGGGCCACAGAGCCCTAATAGTCCCCCTGAAGTCTGAAATGGCCCCCACAATTTTTAACGGCACCCACGATCAACGTCAACCCGAAGCGTGGCGAGCGCAGCGAGCCCGCGAGGGGCGGCGGTACGCGTCCTCCGACTTTTTCATACCCCCACTATCCACGTCGGCGTGGAGTTGAGAATAGAATAGTGTGGCGAGCGCAGCGAGCCACCGAGCCCCGCGAGGGGACGCGGATACCTTCACAGGTAAACGCGTCCCCTCGCGGGCTTCACAGGTGTCCGCGTCGCCACGGACACCTGTGAAGCCCGCGAGGGGACGCGTATAAATGTGAAGGTATCCGCGTCCCCTCGCGGGGCTCGCTGCGCTCGCCACGCTTCGGGCTCGGTGGCTCGCTGCGCTCGCCACACTATTCTATTCTCAACTCCACGCCGACGTGGATAGTGGGGGTATGAAAAGGTCGGAGGACGCGTACCGCCGCCCCTCGCGGGCTCGCTGCGCTCGCCACGCTTCGGGTTCACGTTGATCGTGGGGTGGCGTTACAAATTGTGGGGGCCATTTAAGACTTCAGGGGGACTATTAGGGCTCTGTGGCCCATTTAACATTGTTTCCTATGTAAAAATCGCGGGCATTGAGGCATTTAACACTAAAATCGCGTCCAATCTGACTTTTAACATTGATCCCTATGGGAAAATCGCGGGCATCGCGTCGCACCCGTTTTTTATGTACCCGCGATGGCCGCGATTTTTTACCCCCGACGCCCGCGATTCTAATCGCGGGCGCCGTTCTAGGTAAAGAGTACCGATTGAGGCTAGCGGACATTTGATTTTATGGCAGTTTCTTATAGTATATAATTGAGGGTGCTGTGGGTTATATTTATTATCATTGGTAGGGGTACTTATTCATAGGTTATGATACAGTTCTGAGTGGTAAGATTGAATAGTATCAACCACTCCTAGGCAATCATACCTGTGTCTCTCTCACAGGCACAGTTATCATGTGAGTTACTGTTTGCTTATATTTCCTTTTATATTATTATTGGCATTATTTTCATATTTGCCAATTTAGCCTGTGCCAAGTGTCCCAGGGTTACATGCCCTGATGTGACTATTAGGCCCGTCACTAGATTGACAGACTATCACATGGTCTCACTACCTACAGATGTGTCTTTATACGCATAGCATCTATACGCCATATGGTGATGGGATGAGTAATGGACTGTAGTTTTATTTATATGCTGCATGGATTTTTCCATTTTTCCTATATAAAGTTTTTTTTTCTGCAATTAAACTCAATGGTGTTCCAGCCTCTAATTACTGTGTTATACATATGTGTGTGATTACTGTACTATTCTAGTTTAAGGGGAATTATATAGATCTGTGTATAATGAGTTACCTATGAGTTCCACCTGAGCTTAATTGCACTGGTCCAATAGGAAACTGAGTTGAATCTATCACTGGGTATAATAAGGCATTCACTCAAGCGAACAATACTCTTTGAAATAGCTGTGAGCGAAACGTGAAGTACCTTCACCTAGTACCAAGTTCCAGTCCAGTGGGTATTGATACCAACATCCAGCTGCCTCATCTTGGGCGGGATGTACTAAAGGAAAAATGCGGTAAAACAGGGGTTTTACCGCATTTTCCTATTTACCATCACCCGTCCGCCCCGTTTTCGCTTGACAGGGTATCGCCACCCAGAGGGTGGTGATACCCTATAGAAGCCTATGGGCTTCTATCGCCGCCCGCCGTCTGCCGTCCGCGTGCCCCCTCCTCCCGTCCTCCTGATCTCCTCCTCCCCCAGCAGGTGTCACAGCCGGGAGGACATCCGGCTGCAGGGGGGAGGAGGAGACGCAGGGGGACACTGGCAGCCGCCGGGATGTGACGGAGACCCCCGCAGACCACATCAAAGGTATCGCGGGGGTCTACGTCACCGCAACCTGATGCTAGCCGCATATGTTAGTACATATGCAGCAGCATCGCGGCGGCTGTCAGGCGAAGGGCGGCGATGTATATTAATACATCCCGCCCCCAGCCATTTACCACCACGGAGAGTCTCCAGGCAGATGGGAGCACTTCCATCTGCAGGACCATCGCTGTGGGTGTCATGTCCCTGCACCACAGCTCTAGCAAGCAACCAGACTCTGAATTTCCCAAGTAAAGACTTTGGGGGAGATTCTCTAAGCTAAAAATGCGGTAAAAACCCTGTTACTGGGTTTTTACCGCACTTTGGGATGCTGTAAGCATCCCCCGCCGAGTTACCGCGGCGCGGGCATCGCCAGAAAAATCTGGCGATGCCCCATAGAAGCCACTTGGCTTCTACCGCATCACACCGCTGCCCCGCAACGACCCCCCGCCACCCCGCACGGACCCCCGCCGCCCCGCTTCGCCCCCTCCCCCCTCACCTGTGTCCGGGCAGCACAGAGCTGTGCTGCCCGGACCTGTGACCTCCTCCCTGCACTGATCCTCTTCCGGGTGCAGGGCGGCGGAGAGTGAGGGAGGGGGGAGCCGCCGGGACCTGCTGGGACCCGGCGACTCTCACCGCAAAGGACAGCTCTTAACGAAAGAGCTGTCCTTTGCTATAATTATCGCATATGTTAGAACATATGCGATAATTAAAATTGCGAAGAGAGGCGAAGGGGGCGGAGATTCTTAGAGAATCTCCCCCTTTACATGAAAGGCAGAAAGTAACAAGTTTTTTGAATTATACTTTTTTATACATGACAATGATTTTACTGATGAAATATACGTAATAATGGTGGCCCCCATTGCATTGTATTTTATTGATAAATAAACATTTATATTTTCTGACTAAATTTTTGTCACTGCATGCTATAAATTCAGCCCTGGTGCCATTAGAATAATCGGTGGTGTTACCAATTATCCCATATGTGGTGGGGAAGCATTGTAGAGCCATATTACTTTTCTCTCTCAAATGCATAAAGTAGAGGGGCACATGAGTAAGATAGCATAGACACAAATGGGGTAGGGGTGCAGAGGTGTAAATGGGGAAACCACGAGAGAGGTACACATACAAAACTTTAAACAGAGAAACAAAAGGAATGAGACGGAGATAGACACAAAAGCTGCAAACACCAAATGTAACACTAAGGATGGGTACACACTAGCCGGTATGCTCCATGAGCGCTATCTGTAGTGTTTTCCCTCCCTCAAATGATATAGTGCACACACGATATTGCTAATGATATCGTTCAGCAACGTCATGCTGTCCCTGCTCCATACATGCAGTCTTTGATAATATAGTCAAAATAGAGCTGCATGTACAGACGTCAGAAGAACTATTTAACGACCTGTGGGAGTGTGTATCGTTAATGATATTAAGTGTACACAGGGCCGCCAAGAGAAAACCTGGGCCCCGGTACAACAACTTCATGGGGCCCCCATGGACGGAGCTCCCCGCACACTCTGTGGACCCTTGTTACGCCACTTCTTCCAAGGTGGGTACAGGGACAAAAATGTACACCATAATGCCTATTACACATGTCACACACCCATTACATTATACCCAGGGCTTAAAGTGGTCATACAGAGGTGGGGGAATTCATTTCTCTATGCCACCTAATTTCCCCCCCTCCCCTCCCCCATTAGGCAGAGACAGGGCCAGTGGTAGGGTTTTTAGCATCCCCCTGCAAACTAGAATGCTTTTCTGTGAGAATTACTGTTCAGGGCCAATGTGGAGGTTAAAATGTTCCACCTCACCATTAGAGGTGCTGGAACTCAGTTCCACCTCGTTCCCCCTCACTTTAACCCCTGATTATACCACATGCCATAATGCTCATTACACGTTATGCGACACCCTGTAGGGGGCAGTAAACCTTATGCCATACACCGCAATACCTATTACATATATTACCACATGCCACAATGCCCATTACATACAGTATTATTCCACAACGTAATGCTCATTGCTGATTATGCCACACACTCTAATGTCTATTACATATAATACCTCACATATTATGCTCTGCTTAACTAAATGCTTGTTGCTATGGGCTTCATGCTTGATGCCAGGGGTTAACATGCTCTACCAGGGGTTAACATGCTTGTTACCATGGGTTTACATGCTCTGCCTGGAGTTATATGCTCTGCCAGGGGTTAATATTCTCTGCCAGGGGTTAACATGCTCTTTGCCATGGGATTAACCTGGTCTGCCAGGGGTTAACATGCTCTTTGCCATGAGATTAACCTGTTCTGCCAGGGCTTACATGCTCTGCCAGGAGTTAGGCTGGATAGATATCAAGATATCAAAGGGAAGGCGCTTTGAAAAGAGTGTGCTTTGCCCAGCAGCAGTAGGTATATGGGTAGTCACTCCCAATGATAGACAAAAAGAATTACAGGAAGGGTATAACTGCACTAAATGAAAATTAAATGTATAATTTTCAGTAAAAGATGAATAGCATTTATTAGGTAGGTGTAACATCAAAAGGAATGGATGCAATATATAGGTTAAAAATATTCATGCATGACAATTAATAAAAAATGGATATATTGAATAAAAAAAAAGATTAAATCTGCACAGTGCACTGGCAAGTGAATAGTCACCCTTATTGTTGTGTCCACCAGTACTGGGGAAAGCCGGGTTGATGAATGGAAGAGATGTATCCAGTGAATCGGGAGGAAAACTTTCTTCTTTAATATGTATATCACCGGGTCCTTAGGAGGTGGCATGCCTCCAACCTTTAATTGCCACGGTAGGAAGGAATGAAGAAGGTGCCGTTTTGCTGAAAGGAGTTACATGCTTGTTGCCATGAGTTTACATGCTCTGCCAGGGGTTAACATTCTCTGCCAGGGGTTAACATGCTCTTTGCCATGGGATTAACCTGCACTGCCATTGGTTACATGCTTGTTGCCATGGATTTACATGCTCTGCCATGTGTTACATGCTTTCCAGGGTTAACATGCTTTCCAGGGGTTCCAGTACATGCTCTACCAGGGGTTACATGCTGACTTCCAGAATTGGATCTCAGACCCAGCAGAATGCAGGGAGGCAGCACACACAGGGCAACCAGCCACCCACCTTCCACCTTGGAACGCAGTGACCTGGACATGGGTGGGGAATCAGGTCTGGGATTGCTGGGCTGGAGACATGGCACTGGCATCTGCTGCTGCTGGTGGCAGCTGGGATGGGAATGTGGGGAGTGGGGCAGGATGAATTCTACTGGGTGGTACTCCCGAGGGAGGTGGCCTCTCTCTGACCCGGCACCCAGGGACTACCTATCCTAAGTATCCTTTTGCCACCGAGCCATGGTAAGCTCCCAAGTCACGTGGCTGGCTCTCAGCAGGCCCTGTAGTCGGAGAGCAGAAGGACCTCTGTGATGCTGCTGCCCCCACGTCCGCACACATCCTCACTCCCAATGCCGCTGATGAAAAGCTGACTCCGGCGCACTCAGACCCAGTGCACTCGCCACCAAATAAAAAATGTGTGTCCAGACCAGGGCTCCCCTGACAGGTGGGTAAATTGTACCTGCTCCCCCCCCCCCCCCCTCAGCACCCCTGAGTGTACACACTAGACGATATTACAAACAATATCACTCATAAGGATCAAAATGAGTGACATCATTTGTAATATCCCTTAGTGTATACCCAGCTTACCATGAAGGGAAATGGAGTCATGTTTGGTTAAAGAGAGAAGGGGAAGCCAAGGCAGGTGGGGGATTGACTTGCAGCCAATGAAGGAAAACAGGAAGGGAAGAGAAAGCAGGCTAACAAGAAGTCTGAGCTGTAACACAGGGCCTTATTCTAGTTCACTCTTAGAGGCAAATTCCTTCTTAGCTGGACAAAACCATGTGCACTGCAGGGGGGCAGATGTAAAATGTGCAGATAGAATTAGATTTGGTGAGTTATTTTGTTTCTGTGCAGGGAAAATACTGACTGCTTTATATTTACACTGCAATATAGCTCTCACTTTAAAGAAAACCCCCACCCAAATCTAATTCTCTCTGCACAAGTTACATCTGCCCCACCTGCAGTGCACATGTTTTTTCCAGCTAAGAAGGAATTTCCCTCTAAGAGTGAACTAGAATAAGGCCCATAGTGCTTGTAGAAGTAGCCCCATCCTGAGATGGCCCAGGGGATGTGCTCTATGGGCTCTCACCAAAGCACAGACAGACAGACAAAAAGACTGTTCATCGGAAGCAGTGTCCATTTGGAATCATTGCAGTCACTTGTCCCCTTTGTCTGTACCAATGCCTTAATTATCTCACACTACCCTGATGGCCTTATAGCTTCCCATCGCTTGCGATTTCATATTTAACTTCCAAAGCTCTGTATAATGAATATGGTCAGAAAAATAACGCTTGACACAGTAACACCAAAGTTTGAGGCGGTAAAGCCAAGAGGAGTTAGTAGCCAAGAGGATTGTGACATAAGCCACAAACCTGGTGAAAGTTGCAGAGGGGTTACACACATTTTGGGAATCTGTTTTAACTTCTGTAAAAATAACTAAAAATAAAAATGAAAGTCTGAGTTTATTTATTCTTAAATATAAAGATAGTTTTCCCCTGAAATGCTCCCATCAGAAAGTCCTAGAAATTGCTATGCTTTGTACCCTAGGACCTTATATGCCATTGAGAATTAACTTACGAGATGTAACATGTGACTTTACACACACATGTTACAGTAGTGGTCCCACCCATCCCCTCCTTACTAAAAAGCTGATGAGAGACGCCAGTCACAGGAGGATCAGCATCAACTATTTGTTTTACAATACCCAAAAAATGTTTTGTCAGACTTTATAACACGTGGAAGCCAGATACATCCCACAGCACCAACAGGTTAAGCCATGTCTCTGAATTTATCCTGCCAAATAACCCAATTTTGGAGATGTGTTCTCTGTTATTAGACTGATTAACAACCCTTCCCACGCTCCCCAGTAAAGTGTGAGGGCATATACTGTATAACAATGCTTGATATGACATGTTTGTTATATTGTAGTTGCACAGTTAACAACAATCTAAAACATTTTCCATAGACACAATGCTGCTGGTCTGGTGCTTTCCTGCATTTTATAAACTATAGTAAGATGTAGCACTACAAATATGTAATGTTTCCTACTTATGGGACATTGCAGCCTTAAGGTGCTTATACACTGTACTATTTTTTTGACCAATTTCATTGAAAGACAGTGTCCTGGACGAAAGATGTTGACTAACGATCAGGGGCGGGCTGGGCCGGGGGGCAGAGTGCCATATGCCCCCCGGTCCGCTTACCCACCCACTGGCTGCGGGCCGTGCTGCGGCTGGATCAGCTTCTCCAGCCCTCCTGCACTGGCCGCGGCTTACAGAACACGGCCGCGGCTACAGGAAAATGGCCGCCGGCCCCCAGCACTGAGGACATGTTCTCAGTGCAGGAGGCCGGCGGCCATTTTCCTGTAGCCGCGGCCGTGTTCTGGAAGCCGCGGCCAGCGCAGGAGGGCTGGAGAAGCTGATCCAGCCGCAGCACGGCCCGCAGCTAGCGAGTGGGTAAGCGCTCCCCCCCCCCTCCCTCACCCCAGCATATGTGTTTCTGTCACTGTGGGGGCATATCTGGCACTGTGTGGGGGCATATCTGGCACTGTGTGGGGGAATATCTGGCACTGTGTGGGGGCATATGTGTATCTGGCACTGTGGGGGGCATATCTGGCACTGTGGGGGCATATATGTATTTGGCACTGTGGGGGCATATGTGTATCTGGCACAGTGGGGCATATGTGTATTTGGCACTGTGGGGGCATATGTGTATCTGGCACTGTGGGGGCATATGTGTATCTGGCACTGTGGGGGCATATGTGTATCTGGCACTGTGGGGCATATGTGTATTTGGCACTGTGGGGGCATATCTGGCACTGTGGGGGCATATGTGTATCTGGCACTGTGGGGGCATATGTGTATCTGGCACTGTGGGGCATATGTGTATTTGGCACTGTGGGGGCATATCTGGCACTGTGGGGGCATATGTGTATCTGGCACTGTGGGGGCATATGTGTATCTGGCACTGTGGGGGCATATGTGTATCTGGCACTGTGGGGGCATATGTGTATCTGGCACTGTGGGGCATATGTGTATTTGGCACTGTGGGGACATATCTGGCACTGTGGGGGCATATGTGTATCTGGCACTGTGGGGGCATATGTGTATCTGGCACTGTGGGGGCATATGTGTATCTGGCACTGTGGGGGCATATGTGTATTTGGCACTGTGGGGGCATATGTGTATCTGGCACTGTGGGGGCATATGTGTATCTGGCACTGTGGGGACATATGTGTATCTGGCACTGTGGGGACATATGTGTATCTGGCACTGTGGGGGCATATGTGTCTGGCACTGTGGGGGCATATGTGTATTTGGCACTGTGGGGGCATATGTGTCTCTGGCACTGTGGGGGCATATGTGTCTCTGGCACTGTGGGGGCATATCTGGCACTGTGGGGGCATATGTGTCTTTGGCACTGTGGGGGAATATGTGTCTCTGGCACTGAGGGGGCATGTGTCTCTGGCACTGTGGGGGCATATGTGTCTCTGGCACTGTGGGGGCATATCTGGCACTGTGGGGGCATATGTGTCTTTGGCACTGTGGGGGCATATGTGTCTTTGGCACTGTGGGGGAATATGTGTCTCTGGCACTGTGGGGGCATATGTGTCTCTGGCACTGTGGGGGCATATGTGTCTCTGGCACTCTGGGGGCATATCTGGCACTGTGGAGGAATATGCGTATTTGGCACTGTGGCAGAATATCTGGCACTGTGGCGGCATTTGTGTCTGGCACTGTGGGGGCATATGTGTATTTGGTACTGTGGCGGAATATCTTGCACTGTGGGGGCATATCTGGCACTGTGGACATCACATTGTGCGGTGTAATGGGCATCATGGTATGGGGCGTAATGGACATTACGGTGTGGGGAGCATTGGGTAATTGCCATCACAGTATGGGGTGTAATGGGCATCAAGGTGTGCAGCATAATGTGTAATTAGCATCACAGTGTGTGGTGTATTGAGTAATTAGCATCGCAGTGTTGGGCGTAATGTGTAACTGGCATCATGGTGTTCAGCATAATGTGTAATTGGCATTACGGCATGTGGCTTTATGTGTAATGGGTATTACAAGGTTCGCTAAAATGTGCAATCTGCAGGTACACAATACAATCATGGTACAGGCAACGCCCCTTATGATAGGCCACGCCCCTAATTTTTCGGCGCGCAAAAGCATTCCTTCCGACGGTGACTTGGCTGATTATGGGCCAGTGCTCTGGACTTGCCCCCTAGGCTAAAAGTTGCCAGCCAGCCCCTGCTAACGATATTGACGACAGACGAAAGATATACCATATATATACTCGAGTATAAGCCTACTTTTTCAGAACATTTTTTATGCTGAAAAAGCCCCCCTCGGCTTATACTCGAATGAGGGTCCCACTTGAGTCAATAAGTTTTCCCAGTTTTTTTGTTGTGAAAGTAGGTGCCTCAGCTTATATTAGGGTCGACTTATACTCGAGTATATATGGTAGCTACAGTTTATAGGCTCTTTTTGAAAGATATCCAAATTGAGCTGCATGCACAGCTGACAAACAACCTTGATAAACAACTGGCGGGTATGCGCATCATCATTCTTCATTCGTCGCAAACGCACTGAAAGATATTGTCACGGGAGGTCTCCTACTCAACTTTCCTAGCCCGGTGGCGGCTCTCTGTGATGTCGGGGCGGCATGCTGGGGGAGTATGAGCCTCTCTGGGGGCTCGGCGGGTCCGGCGGATGCAGCACGGCAGGCAGGGGCTGTGTACAGGGATGAACTAAGGCCGGCGAGGCCGGCACCGCCATCTTGGTTATGGGCAAATATGCCTTTTTGCCAGTACGCCCATTTCCTGGTCCCAGGCTCTGAGCAGCCAATGGCAGACGTCCTCTGCACATAAGAGGGATATGCCTAGGCAGCCCAGTGTCAGTGCAAAGAGTCAGACAGGCTGTATGCTTCCTGGCTTGTTCCTGGCTTGTTCCCGGCTTGTCCCTGGCTTGTTGGTCCTCCTCGCTGGCAACCCCTCCAGCCGTGTTAACCACCCTGAGGGCTCCTGCTCTTCTCTAAAGTCCTGGCTGCCTAGTCATTATCTTCTTGCCGAGGACCCCGGCGGGTTATCGCCGACTCCTCCTAAGCCCACAGCTCCGTGCCAGTCTCCGGTCCCGTGACTAGTCACCCTTCTCCGTCAGACACCTCTCAGGTGGCTAAAAGGTTTCCAGCCTCCTCGTGTTCACGACCGGATTCTACAACCCCACCTACGGGACACCAAATCCCTTCCGCTCCAGTATTCGGCATTCCAAGTCCATTCCAGCTTCACCAGATTCCAACTTCCTTCTGCTATTGACTGCTGGCAGACTTTCGCAAGACTTATTGCGTTTGCTGTAAATCCGTTACTGGGCTCTCAAAAACATTATTTGAGACAAGCCTGCCTCTTTCCTGTAAATTCAGAGGTCTTTTATTAAACCAGCATGTTTTCAACCTACCCCTACTGGCTCAGCAGTTCTTCCTGATAGTCACACGAGTTCATCTAATCCTAACCCCGTGACAGATATTTTGACCAATTTCATTCAGAATGGTGGAAATTATCAAAATTGGTCAAAATTTGATCAATTTCATTCATTTCGGCCATTCTGAACGAAATTGGTCAAAATATCTTTCAGTGTGAATGCGACGAATGACGAATGATGATTCGCATTCCCGCCAGTTGTTCATCAAAGTTGTTTGTCAACTGTGCATGCAGCTCAATTTGGATATCTTTCATAAATAGCCTATAAACTGTACCTAGATCTTTCATCTTTCATCAACATCTTTCGTCCAGAACATTGGGTTCAAGGATAATTGATCATCAATGTCTTTCAACTAAATTGGTCAAAAAAATTGTACAGTGTGTATGCACCTTTAGACAGTAATTGAAAAGCAGGACTGTCTGACCAAAATCAAGATAAATACATAGTAATACATGTATACAGTGCTATTTTTCAGCAGGAACTAGCAGGAACCCAGTTCCCGAACTTCTGATTAATTATGACATCATCAAGAACAGAACTTTCCATAAAATAAGTTTTATTTTAAGTTTGTTTTGAGTACCTTATTTTCTAAAGAATGTGTGTGTGTGTGTGTGTATGTGTATGTGTATATGTATATGCTGTATACAGTATGTGTGTGTGTGTGTGTGGGGGGGGGTGTGTGTGTGTGAAAATTGATAGGGGTTCAGCAACTATTGTTGTCATACATCTCTAGTGTATAAAATACATAAACAGTCTTATTAGAAATACCACATATACCATAAAAATGACTATATAAGTAGTGTAAAAATACATCAAGCATTATTTAAAAATGAATCCAGTAGCCTCTGGATCCATCCATGCTGGTCGTGGTGTGCTGAAGTGGAGATGGCCTGTTATGCCCTGTGAGTAGCGAAGTCATAATGGCACTGCTAATGGCGGCCTAGGATTTGTGTCACCCAGCCAAAAACATGTACCCAATGTCTCCCCCATTGTGTTTCATAATATGTACTGTTTACCTAGCTGGCTGTAGCAAAGGACCAAGTGGCGACGCTGAACAACTGCCTGGGTATTGTGCAGCTCAGCAAATATATGTTCCCCATGTCTGTGTCCATCATCCCATCATCACGATACGTCTAGTGCATATCTGTACATGTTTTATATATATATATATACTGTACTGTCACTGTTTACTTGTTCCTACCCTGGCAAATCAAAATTATGGACATAGAATCAAAAGTGAATCAGCAAAAATCTGTGGAACGCAAACAAAATGGAGCCGAGTACCGGAAGTCCGGGTCCGTGGAACGCAAACAGCGTCACTTCCGGTATCGGAGGTCCGGACCTGTGGAACGCACGAACGTCACTTCCGGTTCCGGCGGATGCGGGAAAACGGAGGAGATTACCGCAATTAAGAAACAGCTGATGGCTTTATGGCAAAAGGAAATCATGGAACCGGATCTGTCTGTATATGTATACTTTATGTATAGGCTTAGCTGGATAGAATATTCCATGTCTGGAAATAGGTCTTCCCCGGATAGGGGTATAAATATGGGAACTGTACTACACCTCCTCATGCCTTGAAAAAGAAACCTATAGGTTTTTGAAACGCGTGGGCGAGGAGGAGAGAGGGTGAACCACAGAGGACCTAACACCGGGTGCGAGCTTCCAGGGACGCCTGCTTTATACCACCTGCTCTTTTGTCTACACTTGTGTTGTGGACCAACACACTTGGTTAGAGTCCATTGTGCTATAACCCTGATTTTATGTTGTCATTTTATGAATAAAAAAACGGTATTACACCATAACAGTCTTTTTCTCTATATCTATGCCCACTGGACAAATCTGAAGCCTTCACGGTGATGTTACCGCCCCCTGAGGATGCGCTAATTGTCTGCCTTAAAAAGCAGACCACCTTGAAGGGTACGGGTCCAGTCAATTGCATACAGCTTGAAAAGAGTGTTATATCAGTTTATCAAAGTGTATTACACTATTGTGTTCTCTTTTTGGGTCAAATTGAGAAATCGGGAATAGAGAAATTGGTCAGCGCCCAGGAATTGTCAGTATTTCTTTTTGTCTTTACAGTATTTTTTTGTATGATTGGTATCTTCATACTAACTGAGCAATTCCAAAGGCAGCGGCAGGCGCAAGGGTCTCCCTCATTCACTCTATTTTTTATTAATTAGAACCGAGCGCTCTACCTTCCCTTCTTTTTTTCTATTACCCTGGCTGTTGCATATCAATCCAAATCTAATTCCTAGTATTCACAATTATACCTGGCCAAATAAAGCTGATTCTGATTTGTGGTCACTGATCTAGTGCAGAATATACCACTGCACATTATATCGTTGATTATTTAAGTAGGCTGAATTATTTTTGATTATATGATGCATGTGGACTGTTTCCATGACAACCAGCGTGACAGCATTTACAAGATTGGGATCAGGGCTGCCACTAAAATTTGTGGGGCCCGGGACTGACCCGATAGACACCCCCCCCCCCAACCCACCTAAAAAAAATTCCTTGGCAGAGTATGCTGCATATATATATATATATATATATATATATATATATATATAAATAAATTAACATTTAAATTATAACTGTTTCTTCTGATTTGCAATTGTTTATTTTTGTGCATAGCAATGTATCTTTGATGCTTAAGTGTTTTGTAAATTGTTATTTATGGGGAAATTTACTAAAGGAAATTTGTAAAAAATAGGTGTATTTGTATCCAGAAATTCACTTATTTTTGACATTTACTATCCCGAAAATACAGCAATTCGTATTCGTATTGATAGCACATCAATACGAATACGAATTGCCGTATTTTCGGGATAGTAAATGTTAAAAATAAGTGTATTTCTGGATACAAATACACCTTTTTTTTTACAAATTTCCTTTAGTAAATTTCCCCCTTAGTGTCCTATCCTCACCGCAGTTCACTAGAAATCATATGTTATGGAGCTATGTTTCTGGTCTGCGACCAGGAGACTTTAGTAAAGCACACAGCACAGTTCCGGTGCTATCACGGTGAAGGTGGTGAGGGGAGATCACTAACACAGGTATAAAGGTAAGCACTGTATCTCATGTTTTTTATCTGAAGACGGTTAATAAAAACCGAAACATTATGAACTAATCTGAGCTCCTGGAGTCAGTTTATTGGTAAATTGCAAGTGCCGCCAACACCACCATATCGTATTGTTGCTGCCTAGCCCCGGAGGGCACCGCGCTGGTTGTATGTATACATACATACACAACTGGGCATAGCTTCTCCCTCATATTACACAAGACCAACCTCCCCCCACCAGGATGCACTTACTGTACTTGCACTGCTGCTAGCAGGGCTGTTCTGGCCATCTGGCACAATGGCCTTGTGGGCGATTTTTTTGTAAAGACTGCAGCGGTGCAGTAGCACCAATGACGCCTTCATTGTGCGCTGCACAGTGCACCGTCGCGCCCCCGCGCATCATTAGCATATTGACGCCATGTGACGCTGCAGCGTCATGACGTCAGCTGCCGACGGACACCACACAGCCTCACAAGCTCAAAACACCTTCCTAACGAACTCTCCTTGTACACTCGAGTTGAGCACACGGAGCTCGGGGGTCAGCGCGACACCTGGTGACGTCATCGGAGAGCGGCGTCTCACCCGGAAGCCGCCTTAGCCTCTGTTGAGCTCTGTGGGGATGGACGCTGCCTGCGGTGCACGCAGGAGGCAGTTAAACCAAGGACGGATCGAACTACGGGGGACTACATGGGACCTATGGTCACTACATCCGCCAGGGTACTGCTGTGGAGGCTGACTATAAGTGACTGGGACGCCAGTTCAACTTAAGCAGCTCCTGAGATCTGCCTGTATCTGGCACTGTGGGCATGTGTATCTGGCACTGTGGGGCATGTGTATCTGGCACTGTGGGGCATGTGTATCTGGCACTGTGGGGCATGTGTATCTGGCACTGTGGGGCATGTGTATCTGGCACTGTGGAACATGTGTATCTGGCACTGTGGGGCATGTGTATCTGGCAATGTGTAATGGGCATTACGGTGTGTTCCATAATGTGTAATGCCTCCTTTTTGTGATGCCATGCCTCCTTTCCATGAGGCCACGGCCCCTTTTTGCGGCGCGGCTTCGCCGCAAGGATCCCGCCTGCTACAGGTGGGCCTGTGTGCTCAAAGTGCCAGGGCCTATTTCTGGTCCCAGTCCGGCTGCTGGCCCCTGGTTTTCATTAAGCTGCGCTCAGCACAAGCAAGCAGAGGCTGCTACTGCCTCTTCCTGGCTTGCTGGGAGGTCGTGAGCAGCGGCTATTGCTGTAGCTACCACCGCCGCCGATGGGGCGGCAGTGCATCGCAGAGCTACTGCTGTGCGGGAGAGGCACGCGACAGTATAGAAAATACATGTAGAGTGTAGGCAGGGGGTTCCTTGCTGGACCCTTGGACAGCGGCACCCCTTTGTCGGCGGCCCTGATTGAGACAGCGCAAAGAGGATTTGGAGTGAAGGTATCCTATAGAAGGAATTGTGACACCCTAAAACAGTGGTCAGGAAACTGGGGTAAAAATGTAATTCCCTGGGGTAATGGACGGTCGCGCTACCGAGACACAGCCAGGCATGCATATGAATCTATATGTATGCTTGGCTGTGTCTTGGCAGCGTGACCATCCATTACCCTCAGGAATTTTATTTAATTGCATATATAATCTATTTATTTATAATCATCTGCGGTGCTTCTCTGTGCAAATATTATAATTAATAAAAACTGTGTGCCCCCGCCTACAATTACAGGGAACAAAATTAATAGGGGTCCCATGTATTTCTATAACTAGCACCAGGCATTTGGGCCCGTCCTGTTAAAATATATGGGGGGACAAAAAGAATAGGGGTCCCCCATATTATTATAACCAGCACGGGGATCAACGGTGTCATGCCACAACCTCAATCAAAGCATAAACACCCTGGCTCGTTGGTTATGGTATTTTAATTCTACAGTACATTGTCTAGGTGTACAATCAAATGGACAACAACTAATGGTCGACAGGGTCAAAAAGTTGACAGTCAAAATGTCGACATTCAAATGTCAAAATGCAAAAGGTCAACACAGGTCAACATGAGTTTTTAGTATTGTCTATGTCGGCATAGACACCGTATAAGTATACAGTGTCCCCTCGTATGGCTTGCCGCACTCGCCGAACTTCGAGCCTGGTGCCTTGCTATGCTCGGCTTACTATTATAATCTAACTCTGTGCTGATGTGGATGGTAAGATATGAACAAGTTGGTTTCTCAAAAAAAAAAATCCTGAGAAACTCATGTTAACCTTAAAAAAACTCATGTCGACCTTTGTCGATCTTTTGATCATGTCGACCTTTTGACCCGGATGATCTTTTGACCCTGTCGACCTTTGTAGACCTAGTGATTGTCTATATAAAGCCTGGATTCCTTCTGGTCAGCTCTGGCCAGGTCCCTGGGTGAGTGGGGACCCCCTAATAAACTGGTGACCCCCTCCAATGCACTCCAAGCCCGGGCTAAAGCCCAGGGCTGTCCCTGGCTAACCTGGGCAGTGGATGCTGGGCTGATGCCAGTAAAGTTAAAATAAGGTTTTGTGGTAGAACTACAAGCCCCAGCAAGCCTTTCCTACATGCTTGAACTTGGAGATCCACAAGTACCAGCATGCATGGAATTAATATAGTCCCACTACAATAACAGTACCCCAATAAGCTACACACACACACACACACACACACACACACACACACACACACACACACACACACACACACACACACACACACACACACACACACACACACACACACACACACACACACACACACACACACCCACATAGTAAAGTAATACTTTATTTCACACACCATCCATACATACTCCTCCAGCATAGATCACGTTCTCTTCGTTCTATGTAGGAATCCAGGGGTTATAAAAAAACAAACCGCATAACCCAATCCAAATGAACTGAGGAGCCGCAAGAGTGTTTGCACTTAGACGCCTATGCTAAAGTCTTAACATGGGGGTCTATGGTGGAAATCGACAATTCAGGCTGACCAGAAAGTCAATTGGGGTCAACTTTGTGGTTGCCAATTCCCATTATGGACGTCCATGTTAAAAATATAACATAGGCATCAATAGTGGGAAACACACTGGGGTGGTTGACCCCAATTGACTTTGCAGTCAGCCTGAATTGCCAGTTCCTTACCCTCCAACATGACCCATTGCATTCAGTACACAATGCTCTGCTCCTGGACATCCCTGTTAATGTATGATTGTCAACACCTGTGTTGAAACACCCTTCTCGTTAATTACCTAGTTCCACACAGGTGCTGGCAATCCTATATTACCAGGGAAGTCCAGGAGCAGAGCATTGTGTACCGAATGCAATGGCATGTTGGAGGGTATGCAGTTCCCATTATGAACATCCATGTTAAAAATATAACATAGGCGTCAATAGTGGGAAACATACTTCCATTTGGATTGGGTTACACAGTTTTTTCTTTTTAAACCCCTGGATGCCTACACAGAACGAAGAGGATGCTCATTCATCAACTTATCAAAAAAAACATGAATAAGATGTTCCACGATCCAATGGAGGCACACCGGACGATATTCTTCATATGGAAAACGTCTTACACCTGAAGAACATACTGTATGTTGAAAATATGTACAGTACAAAATAATGTGCAGCAGTGGTGCTCATACTGTATTTGCAACAGGCCTCCACAAAATTAGCATGATGGTTGGAAGTTAATGTTAATTACTACCTGTGTTCTCATTAGTAGATTTCTGCATAAAAAAATAAAAAATATTCTATTAATTGAAATCTATTTTGTATCCTTTGTCCATATGGACACAGTTTTTTTCCCCTTATTTAATGTATGTATTTGTTGACTCTTGGAGGTTTCAATATAATGTTTTGATTTTACTTTATTTGTTTTATTTTTATTTTATCTGCTGGCATACTGTTCTTTATATAATTATGTCACATTTATTTTCTTATTACTTCCTATGATTATAATCATTGTTTAGTTGCTAAAGTTTGCTAGATATAAGACCAACATTTGTCCTCTACACTTTGAAATCAAGAGTACATTTTGTTCTTTTATGTTATCTTTAACAACTCAGAATATATCACTTGTGGTTAGTGGCAGCACCTGATACCATTCCGCATAGAATAGTTCCAAACCACAGGCTGGCTTATCTATTTAACTACAAACATCTACTTAAAAAATGTCAGTAGTGAGGGTGTAGTCATGCTGGCATATTTAATGTACAATAGTTCAAACAATTATGATCAGAATATTAGTCTCATATTGTATGTTCTGATTAGTGTGATGAGTTTGGAATTGGTATCGTATGTGATACAAAAGATATGAAGGTGTTTATATCAAACCTTGGAGAGAGAGAAAAAGTGCAGGAGAGATACACTGCCAGCCAATCATCTACAGGCTGTGGGCCAGATTCTCTAAGCTTCAAAAGTGATAAAATGGAGAGTGATAAACAGCCAGCCAATCAGCTCCTGTTTGACATTTTTCAAACACAGTCTGTGACATGGCAGGTAGGAGCTGATTGGCTGGCTATTTATCACTCTCCATTTTATCACTTTTGAAGTTTAGAGAATCTGGCCCTTAGTCTGAAAAAAAGACAGATATGAGCTGATTTGTTGGTACTTTATCTCTGTCCATCTTATCTCTGTCCAGGCTTTGATAAATATCCCTATGGGGGATCTTATAATTTTTTTGTCCTGCACATGCTCCATAGGAATTGTGGTCTAAGCTAAGTTGCGTGCAGTGGCATAACATCATCCCAGTCACTCGAAGGCAAAATAAAGCGTCCCCTACCACCATCATCACCATGCTGGCTCTTGCACTTCATAAAAGTAGAAAACACACCCATGACATTCCTATGAAAGTTAATTGTATCTGTACTCCCCATATATTTCCCGCTAACCTGTTACCACTTGCCTTAGCCCATGGATGCAGATGCAATTTAGACTGATAATATCACTCATGTGCAGAGTGGAATCTCAGACAATGCTTATGCAGTAGTAAAACAATCACTCATTCCATCTACGATCAAGGTGACTGCCAGACAATACAGAGAGCATTTTAGTTACTGCCAGATGATAAGGAGAGCATTTTAGTGATGTCAGACAACATAGAGAGAATTACAGTGACCATCAGACAATACAGAGAATATTACAGTGACTGGCAGACAATATAGAGAGCATTACAGTGACTGCCAGACAATACAGAGAGTATTACAGTGACTGACAGACAATGCAGAGAGCATTACAGTGACTGGCAGAAACTATGTAGAACATTACAGTTACTGGCAGACAATACAGGGAGCCATAGGCGCCGATTCCGTGGGTGCTCCGGGGCCAGAGCACCCACAGAAAATCTTAAGCACCCACCAGGCCCGCCGCCCGAGGAGTTAGCTGGTGGCGGGCCGCACAGGCAGCCCACCCATATTGATCGCAGACTTGCGATTTGACACACTGGCGTCACACCGTGCTCCCCCCTCCCTCTCCCCCGCCCTGCGCTGTACTCCTCCTAAGTCAGTACAGCGCAGGGTGGGGGAGAGGGAGGGGGGGAGCGCAGTGTGACGCCAGCACATCGCGAGCCGGCCGGAGTTAGGCATGGGCATCATTGCCATTGACATCGATGGTTGCCATCGATGGCAATTCGGCAACTGGCCATCGATAGTGCTTAACTATGCAATGGATGACCATCGATATTTTTACATATCGATGGTGATCCATTGTATTTGATTGATTGGCCTGCCTTGTATTTGAAGAAAAAAAAAAAGCAAAACATCGTTTTGCTATTCCATCGATGGAGGGAAACCATCTGGTTCTCCCCCATCGATGGAAAAAGTATTCGACATCGGCCATTAACCATCGATGATTTTGAATCATCGATGGTCGATGACCATCCCTAGCCGGAGTACAGGAGGCAGGAGACCTGCTGCTGTAGAAGATGGAGCCGGGACCCACGGTCCCTTGCTGCAGGAGATGGGTCACAGGAGGCGGAACAGGGTCACATGCGATCTCTGTAGGGAGCACAGGAGACCTGCCGCTGTGGGAGCCTCGGCAAAGGAGAACCGCAGCTGATGCAGAATGGGGAATAGGAGACCCACCGCTGCAGGAGCCGGGGCTCAGGAGACCATAATAAGGTGAGAGCAAAACCTTGCTTCCCCCTGACCTCACTTTCCCCTACCCCCCTCTCCACTAGCAGCTGATAAGGAAGAAAATGGCAATAACAGCAAACAGTACTGTTCATTGTATATAATAAGAATGTAGGAAGCTGGCAGGACAGGGAATATGTAAGAACAAAGACATGGTATGATAGCAACAAAAAAAAACTATTGTCTTTTATATATCAGACATAAACATGACTAACAGCAATAAGTGTAAAGGTGCCCATACACGTTACAATTATTGTATACAATATTGTATACAATATCGCATCTCATTGCATATCGGATTTGCGATGAGATCAGATGAGATGAAATCTAGTACAAAAAGTATGTGCTGCACATACTTTTTGTACTAGATCTCATCTCATCTGATCTTATCGCAAAACCGAGATGCGATGAGATGCGATATTGTATACAATATTGTATACAATAATTGTAACGTGTATGGGCACCATTACAGATGCACACTGAGTAAATAATTATTATGTCTTGCTATATGATGAGTTATCCTCATACCTCCCACAGACCATTTTGAGCAATAATGAATGAATGGCCCAGTGCAGGCAGCAGGGTGGTCCCCACTGCCTTAAGCAACTGGCTCAGCTGTCAACCTGTCAGCTTTCAAAAAGTTAATTGCAGGTGTATAGAAAGTCACTATGGAGGTCCAGGGGCCGATGGGGGTGGAAGCTGGGCTGGAACGCGTCCCCATAAAAACTTTGGGCATTCCATTGGGAACGCAGTCGGGCTGATGCCTGCCAGGGGATGTGCAGGCAGGATAAAAGTAAGTACAAGCTTACTTTTACCTATGAAGGGGAAGAAAATCATTCAATGGTAAGCGACCATCAAATGTTTTTTCAACTTTTAGGCCACCTGCGAGGGGATGTGTTATCTTACACATCCCCCCACATCATACCAAGGGTATACGGCGGCGGGGGGTGGGCATTTGTCCGTGCGGCTGTGCAGCATTAAACTGCTCTCTAAGCAGTTTGTGTGTTTATGTAAAATTAATTACAGTCTAATATGGTCATTTTCCTTATGCTCCTTAAATCAAGAGTTTGTATACTGTAGGTTGATCGATATATAATCATTTATCTTTATGGTTAGTGGAGTATATAACATCATACAAGATCATGCTGTTATGTCTTGTTATTGTTTTATGTATATGTAACATGTTGATTAAGTTATTTTTCCCTTTGCATACACATTTATGTTTTGCAATTGTGTTTTAACATTCAGATGACGTCTCCATAGCAACCAGCCGAGCGTTGCCCTCAGCGGGGGACACCGGAAGTGGGACACCTGGAAGTTCCGGTGATGGTGCACGCTACGGACGGACGCAGTGGAGGCGCGAATCTGGCTGATGTCTGGTGCATATGTATATAAGGTGAGCACTGTTTATGTTTAATTTGTATATGTGTTGCCTGACGAAGGGCTTCATTAAAAGCCAGAAAGCTTGCTACTAAACTCTTGTAAGAGTGAGTCATTTCTGACAGAAAGTCCGTGGGTGCCCGCCTCTGGAAGTCGACTGTTTCTCCTTCATCCACTAGGTGTCACTGGAGTTACACTAGGGAATAGAAGGCGACCACAGGGAGCATGGGCACTTTAAAATAATTAATCAGTGTGACCAACTCCTCCCCTTCTACTTCCCCTCCCAGGCAGTAGGGATGGGACATCGAAAGAAAACATCGGTCAAATGATGTTTTTCAACATTGGTTGCAAAACATCATTTAGACCTAAACATTGGTACTGTGAACCCGATGTTAACCGATGTTTCGATATTTTTAAAATAAACTGGTTGCCCAAGCATATAATACACTAATAAGCTTCTGAAATGATAAATAATCCCTCAATTAAGTTTATCTTTTTGGGGTGGGTGCAGTTACACTCTCAAATCCACCACTTATGTATAAAAGATGCAACATTGCCAACATCAAACATATGAGCAACCCTATTGTTGCTTAGAATAACCATCAGAACAAAGACGCTGGAGCCAGTGCAACTGCAAATTAATGTTTGAAACATGTCTGCATTTGACAAACCAGCCCCCATCCCCTCCCTCGAATAGAAACTACTGTACCTGTCACTCAGTATCTGCGTCCGCTGTAAGTCACTGCACATGTGCAGTGTGACTGACATTGCATGTCAAAGAAATAAACTGTGCAAATGTCCGCATCCACAACTGGGTACTGGTTTCCTATCTGGGCGCCCGTCGCGGGCATCGCGGGTACATTTATGTATGGCCGCGACGCGACCGACGCGATGCCCGCGATTTCCCATTGAAACCAATGTTAAACTTGGAAATCGTGTCGGTCGCGTCGCGGCCGGCCATAAATGCACCCGCGATGCCCGCGACGCGATGCTCACGATTTCCCATAGGAATCAATGTAAAAAGCCGCGATGGACCCGATTTTACTGTTAAATGCCTCAATCCACCCGATTTGGCCATAGGAATCAATGTTAAATGGGCCACAGAGCCCATTAACCCTTAAATATCCCCCCCAAATTTTGACGCCACCCCACGATCGACGCCAACCCGAAGCGTGGCGAGCGCAGCGAGCCCGCGAGGGGCGGCGGTACGCATCCTCCGACCTTTTCATGCCCTACTATCCACTAGGGCGTGGTGTGAGAATATAATAGTGTGGCGAGCGCAGCGAGCCACCGAGCCCGAAGCGTGGCGAGCGTAGCGAGCCCCGCGAGGGGACGCGGATACCTTCACAGTTATGCGCGTCCCCTCGCGGCCTTCACAGTGAAGGTATCCGCGTCCCCTCGCGGGGCTCGCTGCGCTCGCCACGCTTCGGGCTCGGTGGCTCGCTGCGCTCGCCACACTATTATATTCTCACACCACGCCCTAGTGGATAGTAGGGCATGAAAAGGTCGGAGGACGCGTACCGCCGCCCCTCGCGGGCTCGCTGCGCTCGCCATGCTTCGGGTTGGCGTTGATTGTGGGGTGGCGTCAAAATTTGGGGGGGGACATTTAAGGGTTAATTGGGCCTAATTCAGGGTTATTATGGCCAAATCGGGTCAATTGAGCCATTTAACAGTGAAATCGCGGTCAATCAGCCTTTTTTAACATTGTTCCCTATGGGAAAATCGCGGTGATCGCGGTCATCGCGGGCATCGCGACCATCCAATTTTACCCGCGATGCCCGCGATGACCGCGATGACTGCGATTTTTACCCCCGATCAACGCGATTTTGATCGTGGGCGCCCAGATAGGAAACAAGTACCCACAACTGAATCAGGCCCTTTGTAGGGTGCTGTGATATGCTTGCTGCATAATAATAAATCAATTGATAGATTGTAAGCTTGCGAGCAGGACCCTCATACCTTTGACTGACTGTAAATACCCAGTTTGTTGTATCACTGTCTCTTATTGTAAAGCACAAGTGAATATGCTGCGCTATATAGGAAACTATTAATAAATAAATAAATATGAAGGGAGTTCACCACTATGTCACTACTAGTGACTATCGTACTATACTGTTCATTCTAGCACCCACTATCTTTGAAAACCCATGCAGTTCCTCTTCCCTGCCTGTGGTGTCGCTGTCTGCTGTAGTGCTTCTAGCACAGTGTGGTCTGTATATCAGCACTGACCTGTGCTAGAAACACCACAGCAGACAGCGACAGTGACTCACTAACAGCACCAGTTGCAGTGAGGCAGGGGTGTGGCTGTCCTGTGTGCTGCTGCTGAATGGCTGGCCAGACTGTCTTTCACTGTCAGCTACCACCCACAGCAGCACACAGCCACACACACATATGAAAGCCCAGCCAGCAGTGATACTGTCATGTTTGTTAATGTTTTTTTATCAGTCTCTTAAGTTTTTAATGAATATAAATCAAGGAGAGAGTGAGCTGGCTGCAAAGCATTGAAAGCAGCACACATTGACACACAAAAGAAAAAACATTGGAAGATTGAGAAAAACATCGGGGGAGAAATCTAGCGATGGTGATGAAACATTGGATCCTCAACATTGCAGGGTTAAACATCGAACATTGGAACCATAAATCCGATGTTACCGATGAAACATCATATGATTACCCATCCCTACCAGGCAGTCTTAGATCGTGCCCAAAAGGGAGCAGTTCACATTTGGCTCATCTCCTGGGCTTTTTGATAATTAGGGCATAAAGCAGCAAGTTTTGCCTTTGAGGACAGGCAGATAGTTGCTGCTACTATCTGCCTGCGACGTGGGAGCCTGCCGGAGGGAGCCGGCTGCTGCTTAAGGGTTTGCGCCCGGCTCCCTGGCTGACAGAGACCACCGTCTCTGGAGCTGTAACGGGCGCCGCTCACACGCAGCGCGCACCCGATCCTCCCCCAGCCCCACCGCCGACGGCATGGCCGCAGCACTGTGAGTATTACCCTGCCTTCCTATTAGAGGAAGGTCAGGGACACAAACGGCGGTGCAGCAGAGGGTTTTTTAAACCTGGCGCCATTATGGGTGAAGGAGCTGCCAGGCGGGGGGCGGAGTTACCGCGCGGTACTTCCCAGCAGGCCTTGGCATACCCCAGCGTTCCTGCAAGTCGCGGCGGCCATCTTGGACATTTGGCGCCGTTTGAACACGCTGCTGGAGGCTCCACAGTTGCGCTGCAGATCTATCCTGACTGCAGTTGGGCGATTCCTGTCCCCTGGTGACCGTCCTGCTGAACGCTCTATCCGGTCTGTGAGTTACAGTGGGGATTAGAGCTAGGTGGAAAGCTGCAGGACGCAGTGAAACGCGTTAGGTGATACCCCCATTTCATCCCTGCCTCAGGACATCGCCCCAGGACATTGTTGTGGACTCTCACCCATTTGTGGACGTTCAAATTACCCCCCAGGATTGGATCCCACTTAAAGGCGGACACCGTGTTCCATGATACCGCTGGTTAACAACATCTACACCTAGCGAGGTCTCCAACTTGGACACGGAAGCTATACCCCAATTGATTGCTGGAAATCACAGGTCAATTTGTTGTAACAACTACCCTCCGGTGTTTGAGACATACCACATCTGTCTCACACCTCTACTAGAGGACTGATTCTTCCTGTGCCTTTCTACTCCTCCAGCGGCACATTCTACGGCTGCAGAAATTGTGAGGACTTTCCAGCAAGCCCTTCTTTCCTCAAAAAAGGATCCATAACCTCAAGCCGGTAAAGTGCACTTACCTGCCCTCCACAAATTCAGTGATTGAAAAATATATTTCCCCACTACATGCATGTCCACTGAGGCGGGATACCCTGTTTTTTATTATTGCCATTACTATTTCCAATTTACTTTTACTTCCCCACCTTCCAATTTTTATTGAGTTATGTTATTCATTGTTTTTTACCTATAAATGTGTATTGTATTTATATGCCATTTTAAACAGTAAAACTTATACCTTTTTACACCATTTTGGTTTATTCATTGAAAAAAGCGCTGCCTCACTTGCCTTGTGCAAGTTCCTTCTTTTTCCCTACCAGTGGGGAGTGACTACCCCCACACCCAGGCAGCAGCTTATATTATAGAACCAGCTCATTGTCATAGCGCTTGATTATTCCTAGTGAATATCTCTTTTCTACTCCAGTCTGTTCCTTGTGCCGAAGCCGGATGGCTCGGTAAGGCCTATACTAAATCTAAAGGATTTGAATCCGTTTCTACAAGCGGTCAAATTCAAGATGGAGTCCCTGCAGTCGGTGATTCAGGGACTGGAACAGGGAGAGTTCCTGGTATCCTTGGATATCAGGGACGCATACCTGCACATCCCCATCTGGCCTCCTCACCAGGCCTTCCTCCGGTTCGCTATACAGGAACAACACTGGCAGTTCCAGGCCCTGCCGTTCGGTCTCTCATCGGCCCCCAGGGTCTTCACCAAGGTGATGGCGGTGATGATGGAGGTCCTCAGGGCACAGGGGATTACCATCATCCCCTACTTGGACGATCTTCTTCTGAAGAATCGTTCGAGGGAGGCCCTGTTGTCCAACATACGGCTCACCCAGGAGACTCTCATCAGTCATGGGTGGATTCTGAACTTTGCAAAGTCTCAGCTACAGCCGTCGAAAACGTCTTCTCTTTTTGGGGATGATTCTGGACACCCAGCAGATGAAGGTTTTTCTACCGCCCGACAAAGTTCAGTCCCTGCAGGTCCTGGTCAGGTCGGTCTTGCGATGGCCACAGGTAACGGTGCACCTTTGCACCAGACTCTTGGGGAAGATGGTGTCCTCCTTCGAGGCGGTACAATATGGCCGCTTCCACTCGCGCCAATTCCAGTTGTCTCTCCTTCACCAGTGGTCAGGGTCTCACCTGCATCTTCAGCAGCGGGTGACCCTGTCTCCTCGAGCCCGTCTGTCTCTGCTGTGGTGGCTCAACTCCGAAAACCTGCAAAGGGGCAGGAGGTTCGGCATATGGGAGTGGACTCTCCTCACCACAGACGCCAGCCTTCGAGGCTGGGGGGCGGTAACGCTGGAACACCAGTTCCAGGGTTTATGGACGAGGCAGGAGAGCTTACTCTCCATCAATGTGCTGGAACTCAGAGCAGTCTACTATGCTCTTCTGCAGGCGGGACACCTGCTGCGGAGCAGAGCAATCAGAGTTCAGTCCAACAACGCCACAGCCGTCGCCTACATAAACAAACAGGGCGGCACTCGGAGCAAGGCGGCGATGAAGGAAGTAAGCAGGATCATCCTCTGGGCTCAGAACCATGCTCAGGCCTTGTCAGCGGTGTTCAGCCCCGGAGTAGACAATTGGGAGGCCGACTTTCTAAGTCGGCAACATGCCCACCAGGGGGAGTGGTGCCTCAACCATCAGGTATTTCAGTCCCTAATACATCGTTGGGGGTGTCCGCAGGCGGATCTGATGGCGTCCCGCCACAACTTCCAGCTCCCAACATACTTCGCGCAGACTCGAGATCCTCAGGCCGCAGGGGTGAACTCTCTGGTCGCCCCTTGGCCGTTCCAGTTCATTTACCTCTTTCCTCCCTTTCCGCTGATACCTCGGGTATTACAGCGCATTCGCAGGGAGGGGGTAACAGTGCTTCTGATAGCGCTGGATTGGCCCCGGCGCTCGTGGTACACCAACCTGACGGATCTTCTAATCGACGAGCCGTGGCCGCTACCTCTTCAAGAGGACCTCCTCAGTCAGGGTCCCTTCATCTACCCAGATTTAGGACGTCTACATTTGACGGCGTGGCTGCTGAGAGGTCCATCTTGAGACATGCAGGTATCCCTAGGGCGGTGATACCTACAATGATGAGGGCCAGGAAGGAAGTCACCTCCAGACACTATCATCGTATTTGGAGATCCTATGTGGCGTGGTGCGAAAGACGCAGAGTGTCCTCTACTCTGTTTAAGAAGGCTCGGTTGCTCCTGTTTTTACAGGAGGGGTTAAACTCTGGACTTAGATTGAATACACTTAAGGTGCAGGTTTCAGCACTTTCAGTTTTTTTCCAGAAACGTATAGCTCTCATTCCGGAAGTCCACACTTTTTTCCAGGGGGTGCTGAGGCTATTCGTCCGCCTACGGCTCCCTGGGACCTAGAGTTGGTCCTCAGATATTTGGGGTCATCGATATTTGAGCCGTTAGAAGAGGTGGATCTTCGATATCTCACTTGGAAGGTGGTTCTTCTTTTGGCTCTGGCCTCGGCCAGACGCGTTTCGGAACTGGGGGGCGCTTTCTTGTCGCTCACCGTTCCTCCAGTTTCACCCGGACAGAGCGGAGCTCCGTACCAGTCTCTCCTTCCTTCCAAAGGTGGTCTCAGCGTTCCACGTGAACCAACCCATAGTGGTTCCAGCATTCACAGAGGCTTCATCTGAGGATAGGTCCTTGGATGTGGTGAGGGCCCTGCGGATTTATGTCTCTCGCACGGCCTCTCTTCGCAAGACGGATGTCTTGTTTGTTACCTACGACCCAGTGCGTCGTGGATGGCCAGCTTCAAAGCAAACGCTGGCCAGATGGATCCGTCTGACAATTCGTCAGGCATACCTTGCTGAGGCTCAGACGCCTCCTACTAACATAGGTGCGCACTCCACCAGATCGGTGGGTCCTTCATGGGCGGCTGCCCGTGGGGTCTCCTTGCAACAGCTCTGTCGTGCTGCTTCATGGTCAGGTCGGCACACCTTTGTGCGCTTTTATAGGTTTGATACCTTTGCGGCACCAGCTTCTCAGTTTGGCCGCTCTGTTTTAAGGGGATCTCAGCGCTCACCCACCCGGGTTGAAAGCTCTGGGACGTCCCCAGTGTAACTCCAGTGACACCTAGTGGATGAAGGAGAAACAGGGATTTTGTACTTACCGTAAATCCTTTTCTCCGAGTCCACAGGTGTCACTGGACGCCCACCTCAGCGCTGTTCTCCACCTGTTATGTTCAGTGTTAGGTTCCTTGTGGGTAACCTCTGGAGTTTTCCCTTGTCAGGGTTATTTAAACATGGTTATTACACACCTGTCTCGTCTGGTTTGACTCTGTGTGTGTGTTTGTTTTTTCATATATATATATATATATATTCTTTTTCTACTATACGTATTGAATGATGTTATGTTGTGATGAACCTCCTCTCGGATGTGTGTTATATCTTTCTGCTCCCTATCGGGCACGATCTTTATGACTGCCTGGTAGGGGAAGTAGAAGGGGAGGAGTTGGTCACACTGATTAATTATTTTAAAGTGCCCATGCTCCCTGTGGTCGCCTTCTATTCCCTAGTGTAACTCCAGTGACACCTGTGGACTCGGAGAAAAGGATTTACGGTAAGTACAAAATCCCTGTATTTCTCTATTGCTGGTGCACCGCGGCTGTTGTAAGTAGCTGAGGAGTGTGCCCATCATCTGGATTCTTTTATATATATATATATATATATATATATATATATATATATATATATATATATATATATATATATATATATATATATATATATATATATATATATACAGGTTGAGTATCCCGTATCCAAAATGCTTGGGACCAGGAGAATTTTGGATAACGGATTATTCCGTATTTCGGAATATTTTAATATTTCAATTATGTATTTTGAAGTATCTTGCATGTATGCTGTATAAACACATAAAATACACACAAATATATTTTATTACCACTTAAAATACACACAAATATATTTTATTTGTTCAAAAAACAAGGATTCAAAACATGAAACAAAATTTGTGTACTATCTCAGATATTGAATTTGAATGCCAAGCAATCATTTTCTTGCACATATATAGTGCCAGTTACATATTATGTCACCAGTAGTGCTGTTCGAATGTCCCCGGTGAGTTTTTAGCAAAAAAAAAAAAATTTTTTTTTTCACTTTCTGGAATGTATGGTTTTCGGAATAATTCGGATAACGGATACTCGGATACGGGATACTCAACATGTGTGTATATATATATATATATTTTGTCTTGCGGTATTCTGGGTGTTGTAATGGCTTGCTGAATTTCATTGTGCCCATACTAGGAAAATAATTTTTTTCTGCTGGTTTTGTTTTTGCTGGTTCAGTTCAGGTTTGCCCGTTCAGCCTGCCCCGGGGTCAGGTCAAGCTGGTTTCTTATTTCTGTACGGTGTTTAAAATGCAGGTCTTGCAAGCGTTCTTGATTGCCTTAATTTTGGCTTTTACAGCCTTAAAACCTGAGCGAGTTAAGGTTTTGCAGCAGTCAGTCCTGCAGTTGCAAGACCTTTTAACTGGACCTTTCTGAGGTTTTAGGGACCCAATCTGCTCCTAAGGAGACCCTAACTAAAAATGGGTTAGTCAGCAAAACTTTAGATCAGGAGGTTCAGAAGAGACATGGAAGTTTTTTTTACGACCAAGACTCTCACCAGAGGAGCGGTTACGGCGTAGAAACTTCAATCTATGTCTTTATTGTGGGGGTTCAGGCCACTTTCTTCAGGTTTGTGAATTGCGCAAATCTGGTGGTGGTGCTGAAAAGAATTTTCCTCAATCCAAGTGGAATCAGGAGGTTACATCTGTGCCTATCTCCACAAAGCCTGAGGAGCTTGACACCCCCCCCATCATACATAGTACTCTGACTTACAACTGGGGTCCTAAGACTGGGACACCTCATGTTGGGTTACAGAATCAGAAAGGGATGTTGAACTCGTCCGCTAAGATTTTGGATAGGAGGTTAATCTTCCAGTCAGGGAGATCAACGTTCTTTCAATCTTGGATTTGCTAAATCCAGTAGAGAAGTCTCAGGTTTTTCCCTCGAAAGGGGTCTCAAGAGGCATAACCCCAGAGGGGGTTCTTGGAAGCTGTTACCCAAGAGAGGGTTTCAAGTGGCTTAAGCCCAGAGGGGGTCTTTGAAACTGTTACCCCTAAGAGGGTCTTAAGCAGCTTAATCCCACAGGGAGTCGTGGAAGCCATTGCTCCCAATGTGGCCTTGAGGGGCGTGACTCCAAAGGGAAAATCCCAGGTGACAGTTTCAGGTGAGATTTTTAGTGACATCTTCCCCGATGTTGAGCTTCCCGGAGTTGCCTCCGATGTTGGGGTTCCCGGAGCTGCCTCCGATGTTGGGGGTTCCAGTTTGGTACCCAATCTCCCAGTCCCCGTGGGCGACTCCGTTTCCAGGGGCCCGCCGAGCGAGTCCGATCTGGTGCTTGGAACTTACAGAGCGAGTCTATTATCCAGGGGCCACCGGGTGAGTTTGATGGTACTCCTGAAACTCCATATTTCAAAGGAGATTTGGCCCAGTTACTCTCCATTGCTCAACAATTCCTCTTTAAATGAACTCCACACCTACTATGAAGATAACCCCTACTTATGCTATCCAATATCTTCTTCCATTGTTTAGAGGTAGAGCTTTAGAGTGGGCTAAACCTCTCATAGAGGCTAATGATCCCATTTTAAGGGATCTCGCTGCTTTCTTGAAATCAGTTCAGAAAGTGTTCGGCCCAAAGGCCATAGTCCCGAATGAGGGCTCGAAGGCCGTAGTCAAAAGTGGGGGCTCAAAAGCTATAATCCCGAGTGGGGCCTCAAAGGCCGTAGCCTCAAGTGGGGTCCCACAGTTTCAATCTGTACCCCAAGAAGGGGGTTCTGTTTGCTCTGCCCCAGAAGGGGTTTCTGTCTGTTCAGCCCCAATGGGGGTTCTGTCTTTTCTGCCCCAATGGGGGGTTCTGTCTGTTCTGCCCCCACGGGGGACTCTGCCTGTCCGGTCCCAGAGGGGGTCTCTGCCTGTCCGGTCCCAGAAGGGGGCTCAGTCCGTCCTGCCCCAAGAGGTATCTTAGAAGTTGTGTCCCCGGAAGGGGTGGCTACATCCTTGGCTGAGGTCCCAAAGGCCACAGCCTCAGCAAGGGTCTCAAATGCCGTAAACCCAGTGGGGGTTTCTGTCTTGTCAGCTTCTAGGGAGGCTTCAGGAGTTGCAGCCTCCGATGATGTTGTTCTCGCAAAGAGTTCCAGTCCAGAGGTCTCAGAGGTGGATGTCTCCACGTCCGTGATATTTGAAGGAGATCTAGCACATTTAATTTCCCTGGTTAATCACTATGCTGCCCTTTTAGAGTCAGGGCCATCTTCAGAGGACACTTCGGCTAATATTGTTTACCTCTTAATTTCTGCTTTCAAAGGTAAACCTCTTGAATGGGCTTACAGGCTGATCAATTCTGGTGATGATGTGCTTTCTACAGCGGGATCTAACTCATGCAGTCAGTCTCTTGAAGTTTCAGCCCATAGGGTCAGGAGACAAGTCTTAGCATTAAATCCAGATTCGGACTCTAGCAGGGCCGGTGCAAGGTTTGTTGGCACCCTAGGCAAAACATTTGCCTACTGCCCCCCCCCCCCCCCATTAAGCTGGCCCATTCATCTCCAAAGCAATGTTTCCGAAACTGTTTAAATAAAATAATTAACATGTAGAGCACACTGTAATTGCTGGTAGATGTAGTTCTCCATGTTGAAACAATTACTGCATGCACATTGCCCCTGCAAAGAAAGCTCTCACAAAGCACTCATACTGTATTACCCTCACACGCAAATGTAGTGCACAGCACACACCTATCACACCTTTGACTTCCTCCTGGCCAAATCTTTCACACAAATCCTCCCTCCCACCTTTCCCCACTGACAGCTCCTTCACACAAGTCCTTGTACACATACACCTGCATCAACTCACCATGGTGTCAGAGGGAGAGGGTCTGGCACTAGGCTGGCTCACAGCCTGATGTAAGATTCAGGGCAGGCACCTCCAGCAATGTTTAACTTTTCCATGCTGTACTCAGTGGTTCTTCCTTCTTCTGCTTGGCAATAAGGTAGTAGTCCCCCATGGGCCTCGGGAACTCCGCCTCCAGGGGGCAGGACTTATTCATTTCAAATTCAAAGTGACAGAGGAGGGACAAGGAAGAGGTACTGTACGTAAGTGTTTTATGCTAATACAGTGCACCCCCTTCTGTCTCCTCAACTATAAATGCAGTGTGCACTGTGCACAGTCAGTGACAGTTGAACAGTTCAGTGCTGGCAATTACAGCACACCCTTTCAGACTAGTACAGCTCTGTACAGCAGTCAGTCCTGATCACTATTGATGGTGTGGACCGGAAGGCATACCCCAGCCCGCACAGTTCACCACTGAGGGGCGGGGGCATGCAGCGTCCCTGCTCTGAAGTGTCTCTTATAACAAACCCACCGCAGCACAGCAGCGCATGGCCCATCCTGCAGCATGACAGATCTGTCAGTAGCACCCTGCCTCTGAGGAAGGTTCGGGGGCTGGGAAGCTTAACCCTATGATGTAGGCGGCTTCTGAAAAAGGGGGATTGTAGCGTCGGAGGGGATTGAGCTGCCTAATGGGAGCGCCACTGGGGGGGTTGCTGCTAGTGGATGCGGGCAGCTGCTGCTCAATTGCTTCCACATCTCCCCTCTCACATCTCCCAGGCACCGCAGAAATAATTTTTCTTTAGAGCATGGTGCTGGGAGAAAAGTGATAGCCGCTCATGCTTCCTTTACATGTTGGACTGAACAATGGGCGCCCTCCAGTGGCCAGCGCCCTAGGCAGCTGCCTAAAGCTGCCTAGTGGTAGCGCCGGCCCTGGACTCTAGTGATGATGCTGAAGGTCAGGTGCTGACTGGCAACTTTTAGCATAGGGGGCAAGTCCAGAGCACTGGCCCATACCCCCCATCTTTCCGGAAGACTGAATGCTTGTGCACGCCGGAGGGACTAAAGGAGAAGCCTAGCACCTCACAACCTATGGTCACCTGCCCGGCTAATAGAGTCAGAGTAGGGTTTTGCTGTGGCCGTTCTAAACAGCGGTCCCAGCTGAGGGCTCAGCCCACCACCATCATCCACACGTGCCTGTCAAGGTACTCCAACAGTAGAGTCACACCCAGATCCCTAACAGCCTGTATACATGGGGCAATTTGGGGCTATTTTCTAAGCGATCTGACTAGATCACTTAGAAAGTAAGCCCTGATCGCTCTGTGTGTATAGCGATGATGA